>NW_003852401.1:42238694-42602081 GCF_000181295.1 Otolemur garnettii
CTCAAGCTGTCCCCCTGGGCAGAGTGCCGTGGCATTACAGCTCACAGCAACCTCCAACTCCTGGGCTCAAGCGAGTCTCCTGCCTCCGCCTCCCAATACTTTATTCCTCCTTCTTTAAAGAAATAAGTTCCATGAGATAACCTCTTTAAGCAGCTAAAGTACCTTAAAAGGGTTCAGACAAACATGGCTTTGTCAAAAATAAGATAAGTGAAGGAGTACCTCCATAATGTGGGAGAATTTACAAGGACTACATAAAAGAACTATAATAAACATCATCCTTTTTGTTTGAGGGATGATTTAGAGCAAAAAGACTCACCACATACTCGGGAATATATCATTTGGTGGTATGATAATAACATTGTAAATTTGGATGCTTTAAGACATGATGCTTTACCTAGAATATGAGAAAGTGGTGCAGTGCCCAAATCTAAGGCCTAAGATGTGCCCTGTACAAGATGTCAGTTAATATTTTCTTTTTTCCCCCATAAATTACATTTCCTGCAATAGAAGAGATTCAAAAGAGATTCTAGCCTCAGATATTTTCTGGATGTCCAAGGGCACAGCTCAAAGAAATGTTATAGGAGGTTACCATAACTCCTAAAAGATATACCCTGAGTTCTTGATCTTGTACATTGTAAAAGGCAAGTATAAACTTGTACATTGTAAAAGGCAAGTACAAAGCCCATTTCCATGTTCTGCCATCATCTCTTTAAGACAAAACAGCAGAGTCTAGGAGAACCTTTTTTTTTTTTTTTTCCTCTTTTTTCCTTCTTTGCTTTCTAAAGAAATGAAAAGGCTGCTTCATTCTGATTTGGTTCAAGAGAAGCAGCACGAATGGACAGAGTCCTGGATGGAAAGTTGGAAGTCATAGTCTATAGGTCTTGCTGTGTGGTCCAGGGCAAACTGCTTACTCTTTTTTTGAACTTGGTTTTCTTTTGTTTGCAAATACAATTTTAAGTCAATATTAATAATTCCCAGCTGAAGCTTAAGGAGCTTAGTCATACTATTTACAGTATTTTAAACGTCTAGAAGAAATATTACCTACTTTCTAATGAAGGTGCATAGGCAGGTTTAGCAAAACATCATGTTTCTTCACATTTTGTCTGTTAAGTTTTTGAACTCAGCTCAAGTAGCATTAGTTATCCCTTGCTGTGTTAAAATTGGGCTTAAAAATTATGTATGTCTTTAATACAATAGTAGGTAGCATTTATTAAGTGTTTGTAATGTACCGAGTCGTGGTCTAAATATTAGATCCAAGGGAAATCTTATTGAGTCCTCCAGTTCAGCCACATTTGCTATTCTTTGGTTGTTAATTTCTAGCTTTTTGGTATCATGGTCAGCTGTTAGACTTGGCTTTGAGCTGGACCTCCCTGATGTAAGTGAAGTAGAGCATATACAGAAGTCACATTCGGGGGAATGGGAAGTCATTGTGATGATGACAATGGAAATATTAAGCCCATGCACCTAAATAAGTCATCTCTAAATAAGTCATCTCTAAAATGCATAACAAATTTGCCAATTAAATCAGATTTTTTTTTTTGAGATCTGAAGTGAATCTGCTCACTGTGAAAATGAGGGCTCTTCTTGGATGTTTATGGAAACAGAAACAGACAGACTAAAATATGCTTATTCCAGAAACATCGATCATGTCTATCTTTGGTACACAGCAGGGTATTGATGGATAAGAGAGTGAAGCTAAGTGTAGAGGAAGAGCAATTAAAATAAAACAAAGTAAAATCCACTAATTTCCAGGAATTTATCATTGATTAGATAGTTGTTCTGGTTATTTATTGCTATGCAATGAACCACCCTAAGACTCGATAGCTTAAAAAGAAATTATTTTATCATGCTACATGAATTTGTGGGTCAGGAATTAGGTCAGGGTACAGTCAGGCAATCTTCAGTGCCATGTGCCATTGAATGAGGTTGCTTGGTGGTATTTGGCTAGTGATGGGCTTGTCTGTGGGTTCCTAGGAAGCTTCACTCACAAATCATGCCCCCAGCAGTTATGGCTAAAAGGCAAGGTTCAGTTGGGACTGTCTATTAGAATGGCTACACAAGGTCACTACCCAAGGTCACTCTAGCAGTGCAGCATCAGGGTAGTCAGATGTTTTGCACAGGGCTCCCTAAAGCATATTCCAAGTCATCTGGGTGAAGATCATGAAGCTTCTGCTGATCTAGTGTCAGGAGTTCCATTACATCACTTCCACCACATCCTGTTGGTTAAGCAAATCATCAAGGTCAGCCCTGCTTCAAGAAGAGGAGAAATGGACTCTGTTTCTCACTGGCAATAATGAAGAATGTATGTTGGCCCCTGCAAGGTGGCTCACTTCTATAGTCCTGGCACTCAGGGAGGTTCATGCAGGTGGATTGCTTAAGCTCAGGAGTTCAAGAACAGCCTGAGCAACAGTGAGACCCCACCTCTACCAAAAATAGAAAAACTAGCAGCAGCTTGGTGCCCATAGCACAGTGGTTATGGCACCAGCCACTTCCACCAAGGCTGGCAGATTTAAACCCAGCCCGGGCCAACTGCAACAAAAAAATAGCTGGGCATTGAGGGGGGTGCCTGTAGTCCCAGCTACTGGGAGGCTGAGGCAAGAGAATTGCTTAAGCCCTGGAGTTTGAGGTTGCTGTGAGCTGTGGTGCCACGGCACTCTACTGAGGGTGACATAGTAAGACTCTGTCTCAAAAAAAAAAAAAAAAAAAAGAAATAAAGAAAGAAAAACCAGCCAGGCATGGTGCTGAAGGCTGAGGCTGGAGGATGGCTTGAGCCTAGGAGTTTGCTCTAGCCTGGGGCAATAGAGTAAAACTGTTTTAAGAAAAAAAATTGTTGAACTGAATTTGGGCACAGATAACTAAACTCATTATATATATATACACACATACACACACGTGTATGTGTGTATGTGTGTATAAATTAATGTATGTTTATCTTTAATTTACCATTAGTATTCACACTAAAACTATTGGGAACATTTAGCACGATAGCAGGTGCAGGATGCTGGGCACATACTTGTGAGTGCTCTGGTATAGGTTGAGGTTATAATTTGCTGAAAGAAAGTGGAGTCAAGGAGTGATCTCAGCAAGATGTCATCAAAGGCGCTTGGGGAAGTCCTCGTTCCTTGGCCCGTGTGTGAGGGTGCGTGTATGTGTCTTAGACTCCCTGGTATTGTTCTTAGTCTTTGAAGGGTTTTTAATTCATGGCAAGGCATCTCCAAAGTGGATGAAACTGAAATAATTATATAGCCATTAAAATTTTCCAACCTCATTGCCCATTCTTCCAGGGAAGCACTTTATGAGTTTACTAAATGAAACCAGCTGTCATTCTTACTCATCAGTGTAAAGTGGTATTTGGCTAGGGCAGGTGGCCAGTGGCTCTTTCCATGACTGTGGTACCAACAAACTTTAGAGGCTGCTGGCAGTAGCATTAGTCAGAAATCACATGTACCCATGGAGAATGTCATTGACCAAAGCCATGTAGAGTGTCCACTAACCGCTAGAGGTTATAAGAGGACAACTATTTGTTCAAACAGGCCATTTCCTGTCCCCAGCTGGGACATAGTTGGGCTTTAGGAAGGTACTTCTTACAAGGTGAAGCATACAGGCAGCTGGCATGTGATCCCCATCTTACCTCCCCCATCCCAACTCCCACAATGACAGCCACATTCAGTCTCCTCCAGAGTCCCATCCCTTCCTTTCAAGTCCAGTCTTTTCCCTCTGTACTCTTTAGGTCAGCTGGGACAGGACAACACCTTCAAAACAAACTTTGTCAGTGAACATAAGGCAAGAAGAAATCATCCTGGAAAATATAGATTATTAATAAAATTCCAGTTCCAAGATGCTATTTTCTGACCCCAAGACAACTATAATCTAGACCTATAATGCTGAGTTGAAGCTCCAGTCCAGTATTCTGTTTCTCCCAGGAGATGTGCTTATGTGTCACCTTATTTAATTCTCTGGATAAATGCAAAAGACACTTATTAATGCTAAAATATTTTCCTCCTTGATTTGGTTGGAACCCCCATGTTATTCATGGGCCTGTCACCCATTGCTCTGTCTCTGGCCAGCTGGCAGGGCTGTGGAGTAGCTTGAAACAGCAGGCCCATGCTGCAAACTCCACCCACCTTTGGATCTTTCTGTGATTCACTAAGGAGGCATCTTCTTTGGTCCCTAGAACATCATAAGTCCGCTGGGTCTAGCGTGGTTCTTGGGAGTAGGAGCTCTAGATACAGATTACCTCCATACCTGACTCTAGTTATATGACTTTTGAGACTTAGCTTCTCATCTGTACAATAGAAATAATAACAGTAAGAATACATACCTCTTAGGGTTGTTGTATTAAGTGAGTCATTAGGTATAGGGTATTTTAAAACAATTATTGTCACAAACTCTCAAAAAATGTTAGCTGTGATAAATGACAATGATGATTACAGGCTGTGTTGGTTGTAACTGTCATCCATGATGTAGTAGTGGCTTCCTGGACATTATCTCAGAGAGGGCCTGATCTGCTACTTCTCTAGGCAACAGCTATCATTCTCATTCCTCAGATGTAGATAGTGGTGAAAGGGAACAGTTTCCAGCAGTATGTACTGAACTTTCTCTGGTGCGAGGGCAGGGGAGATGGATGGATGTAGGAGGCTGATGTTAAGAGTGGCTGCCTTGTGCTAGGCCTTTGGCGAAGAGAGTATATGGTATCTCATGGAATTGTCTCAGCAATAATGTGAGGCATCATATATACCACTTACCCCTTATAGCTGAGTAAACGGAGGCACAGAAAGTTTGAGTACATCACACAAGTTCAGTTAACTGATAATTATGGGGTTAGGATTCCAACCTAGGAGTGTCTGGCTGAAAATGCTATGTCCTTCATCCCAAACCATGCTGGATATTAAGATTATGTGAAGGCTCTAGTGTGTCTCTTGATCTAGCTGGGAAAATTCTCAAATTCTCAGAATAAAGAAGAAAGTGAAAGTGTAATACGTGCAGAAGCAAACAAAAACCAAACAACAATAACAACAACAAAACACCGACTACTCTTCCCCCATCCCCAACAAATAAAACACATGACTTAGAGAAAAATTATGCTCTTGGCTCCCACATTATCTTTTTAAGGTTGAAGAACTCTCAATATCATTTTTGTTTATTTATTTATTGTGAGAGAGAGTCTTGTTCTATTGCCTAGGCTAGAGTACAGTGGTGTCGTCCTAGTTTATCGCAATCTCAAACTCCTGAGCTCAAGTGAGCCTTCCACTGTGGCCTTCCAAGTAGCTGGGACTACAGGTGTATACCACCACACCTAGATAATTTTTAAAAACGTTTTTTAGAGACAGGGTCTCAGTAGGCTACCCAGTCTGCTCTCAAACTCCTAGCCTCAAGGGATCTTCCTGCCTTGGCTTCCCAAAGTGCTGGGGTTATGGGTGTGAGCCACTGTGCCCAGCAATAAGATTTATTTCTTATTCACACTACAAGTATAGTGGAGGCCAACCAGGTGCTCTGACTATTGTTGTCAGCCAGGATGTTACCCAGGATGATGGTGGTTCCATATGATACCTCTTTCTATAACTACTTATATGGCAAATTACACACTAGTTCATGTATTTTTTTTTTTTTCCTGGAAGCAATGCAGAGTACTTTGGTTCACATTTTATGCGGTCAAAACAAATCACATGGCTGTGCCAAACTTCACTTGGAGAGGTGCAGGTGCACATGGAGAAGAGAACTTGAAATCCAGGATCAGCCCTGGAGATTCCTCCAACCAGTGAAAAGAGTCAGGGTCCCTGTTCCTCTGGAGTTTGTGTTTCACGAAGGATGGAGACTGGTAAACAATGACCAGTATGCTAGTAAATAACAAAGAGTCAATTACAGATGTTGATAAATGTTATGAGGAGAATAAAATGGGATGATGTGATTGGCTTTGTTTGATGGGTGGTCAGGTTTGATGGGAGGACTCTGAGGATGTGATATCTGTCTGGATTGGGAGAGAAATGACAATAGTGAGCGCTGCAACAATCTTGAAACAATGTGGTTCATAGAGATCCAAGATTACTGTTTTCTGTCCCATTTAAGAAAACCCTAAAATCTTGGGGAAGGATATTTCCTTTCAATTTGTTTCTATAAGACTGAGCAAGTGCTGATGGCTGAAAGGAAATCGATGGTACACAACGGCTCTTCTTAGACTGAAGAAGATTCCTTTACAAAGTGTAGATAAAATAGGAGTTTGAATGGACTGGAATGCTCCTCCCACCTCTGGAGCCTGGGACCATCCAATTTTGACAGATTTCCAAATCATTAGTTAACACCTCCCTGGAAATAACAAGGAGGAGGGCCAGCGAGACAGCAGCACAGGACTCAGCCCAAGGTTTGTCAAGGGAAAGTGTTAGGCAACATGAGGCAGAAGAGCCCACTGAACCTCTGTGATAAGCTAGCTGGCAGGCGAAGTTGTTAAAACATCCAGACTTAAAAGAGGTAAAGCCTCCATCTTTTTAAAGGCTGCATAATATTCCATGGTGTGCATTTACCTCTTTTATGTTTACATGGTAAAGTATCTCAAGAATGGAAGAAAAAACTATCCAATGTACTGAGTACTATTATGAAACCAATTTACAATCACTCAGACTTTCATATGAAGAGTAGATCACAACTATGGCCCAAGATGAAGGAGGGAGTGGGGAATGGGAAGGAAGGGAGGTCGGATTGAGGGAGAGTGAATGGTGGGATCACACCTGTGGTGCATAATGCAAGCGTACATGTTGGCTCTATTAGTATAGTATAGTATAAATGTCTCAACACAGTAATTAAGTAAACAAGATGAGGTATATATTAACCTGTGTGATGTAAGTGTTCCTAACTCTATATGAAATCAGTACATTGTCCTCCATAAATTCATTAATGTATACACGATCTATGTGTTTATGATTTAATAATAAATAAATAAATAAAAGAAACTGTGAAAGAAAAACAAAAAAAGAAAAAACATCCAGACTATGAGCAAAAAGGTGAAGAGACACACCCAGAAAGTAAACAGCTTTGGATCTTAGTGGCTGGAGTTTGGAGAAAGGAGGATTACAATCTGCAGGTGGAAGGCTCTCCCCAGAGAGCCTAGCAAATTCCTTCCCATCTGCCGGTGGGCTTGAGCCACTGCCCCTGCCCCATGACCTCTCTGTGAATTCCTTTCAAAATCTTGTTTTCTGACTTGCTTGCTGCCTGATAATTATGTTGGTGATATCCATCCTCTTAGCAGCAACTTTGACTTTTACCACAGGGGCAAGTCTTGCCCTGTGCTTTAACAAGATGGTGGTGTTAAGTAACAACTCCATACATTTAAATGTTGAGCATTAGACATACAGTTTTGGGGTAGGAGAAGAGGAATAAACTTGAGTTGTTTGTTACAATCATACCTCAAGTTCTAGGCAGTTGCCAGGGATACATGTGCTGGGTCATGTGTGGAGTCTTGGCAAGCAGAAGCCTCTCCTGTGGCAAGCAGAAGCCATATCACATCCTCTTGACCCACTCTGATTTCATTTGCAGTGGGCAGTTCTGGGCAAGCTCAACAATGCTCCATCTCAAGCACATGCCCGGCCTTCTCCAGTGTCAGGGAGGCCCACTCTACAGGCATGAAAATAGCTTGGCAGTAAGGGAGGCCAGTGCTCCTGGGGCAGCCCTGGAAAGAAGTGGAAACCAGGGAATAAAGACTCTAACTGCACTTTGCTCAGGTGCCCTGTTCTGGGAGCTTTTGGTAAGTAGAGCAGGGAGTTTAAGCCAAATGAATCTCATTTCTCCCATTAGAACCTTCATAATACATTCTATGTTTTTTCTTCATAATACATTCTTATGGAGGTTTTTCTTTCTCCTCCTTTCTCTTCTCTTTTTCATTCTTGCTTCCTTGGGATCACCCACTGTGGAAGGCAGAATAATAGCTCCCAAAGATGTCCCCGGAACCTGTGAACAATTCTACCATATCTGGCAAAAGGGATGTTGCAGTTGTGATTAAGTTAGGGACATGGACTATCCAGGTTGGTCCCATGTAATCACAAGAGTCCTTATGAAAGGGAGGCAGAGAAAGAAATATGGCAATGGAAATAGAGGTCAGAGTGACATGGCCATGAGCCAAGGGGTGCAAGCAGCCTCCAGAAGCTGAAAAAGGCAAGTGGTGAATTCTTCCCCACATTCTCCAGAAGGAATGCAATTCTGTCAACACCTTGATTTTAGCATTATAGGACTATTTTAACAAAATGCTACAAACTGGTTACTTAAAACAAGAGAAATGTATTGTTTCATGGTTCAGGAGGTTAGAAGTTAGAATGTGGTATTGGCAGGGTGATGCTGTCTTCAAAGGCTCTATGGAAGGATCCTCCCTTGCCTCTTCTGCTTCTGGTGTGGCCATCAATCCTCCGGATTCCTTGACTTGTAGATGGAGCTCTACTCACATGGCCAGCCTCTCCCTGTGTCTGTCTCTGTCCAAATTTCCCTTTTTTATAAGGACATAGGTCATGTTGGATCCAGGGCTACTTTAATGACCCTATTTCAACTTGATTACTTCCATAAACACCCTATTTCTAAGAAAGTTTGAATTTTAAGTGCTAGGAGTGAGGACTTCCTTTTTTGGGGAGAAAAATTCAACCCCTAAAAGCCTGTAAGATTTACTCTAGACTTCAGGCTTCCAGAACTACAAGATGATGAATTTGTGTGATCGTAAGCCACTAAGTTTGCCATGATTTTTTACATCGACAATAGGAAACAAATGTACGTCCCAAATAAACTAGTTGCATCTGAGTCCTTTTTTCTGACACTGCTTTTAGGCATTCCTATATGCAAGCTTACCTGGCTTTATTTTGCTTCATTTTATTAAACTTTGCAGATACTGTGGTTCTTTTACAAATTGAAGGTTTGTGGCCACCCCGTTGAGCTAGTCTGTTGTGCCTTTTTTTTTTTTTTTTTTTTAATTTGAGATAGGGTTTCTCTATATTGCCCAGCCTGGTTTGAACACGTGGGCTAAAGAGATCCTGGAGCTGTTTTTCCAACAGCATGTGCTCACTTCCTGTTTCTGTGTCACATTTTGGTAATTCTCACAATATTCAAACTTTTTCATTATTATATCTGTTGTGGTGATCTGTAATCAGTGATCTTTGATATTACTACTGTAATTGTTTGGGGACACCATGAACCATGCCCATATAAGATGACAAACTGAAATGTGTATTTTCTGTCTGCTTTACCAAATCCCTTTCCTTCTTCTTGGGTTTCCCTATTCCATGAAATATGACAATATTGAAATTAGCCCAAAACACAACCCTATAATGCTCTCTAAATATGCAAGTAAAAAGAAGAGGTGCATCTCTCTCATTTCAAATCAGAGACAAGGCATGATTATGTTTAGTTAGAAGGCATATTGAAACGTAAGATAAGCCAAAAACTAGGCCTTTTGCCCCAAATAGTTAGCTAAGTTGTGAATGTAAAGGAAAAGTTCTTGAAGAAATTCAAAAGTTCTACTGCAATACATACACAAATGATAAGAAAGTGAAGTAGCTTTATTATTTATGCCAAGAAAGTTTTAGTGGGCAGGATAGAAGGTCAAACCAGCCATCATGTTTCCTTAAGCCAAACCCTAATCCAGAGCAAGGCCCTAACTCTTCAATTCCATAAAAGCTGAGAGAGGTGAGGAAGCTGCAGGAAAAAAAAAAGTCTGTTGGTAGCAGAAGTTGATTCCTAAGGTTTAAGGAAAGAAGTCATCTCTAGAACCTAAAAGTGCAAGATGAAGCCACAGTGCTTATACAGAAGATGCAGCAAATTATCCGGAGGATCTAGCTAAGGTAATTGATGATGGTGGCTACACTAGACAATAAATTTTCCAATGTAGACAAAGCAGCCTTATAGTAGAAGATGTCACCTAGGACAGCCACAGCTAGAGAGAAAGAAGTCAATGCCTGGCTTCAAAGTTTCAACATCTAGGCAGACTCTCTTATTAAAGGCTAATGTAGCTGGTGATCTTAAGTTTAGGCCAGTGCTTATTTAGAATTCTGGTGATTTCTTTTTGGGGGGTGGGGGAAAGGTCCCTGTCTCTAGGGATCATTTAGCATTCTGAACATCCTAGGATCCTTAAGAATTATGCTAATCTATTTTGCTTGCCTCTATAAGTAAAACAATAAAGCCTGGATGACAGCACATCTATATACAGCATGCTTTATTGAATATTTTAAGCCCATTGTTGAGACCTGCTGCTCAGAATAAAAAGGTTTCTTTCAAAATATTATTGTTCATTGACAATGCACCTGGTCACCAAAGACCACTACTGGAGATGTACCAGGAGACTAATGTTATTTTATACCTGCTAACACAGCTTTCACTCTGAAGCCCACAGATCAAGAGAGTAATTTCACCTTTCAAATCTTATTTAAGATACAGCACTTCATAAAGCTCTAGCTGCCATGGGTAGTGATTCCTCTGATGGATCCAGGCAAAATAAAGTGAAAACCTTCTGGAAAGGGTTCACCATTCTAGATGCCATTAAGAACATTTGTGATTCATGAGAGGAAGTCACAATATAAACATTAACAGGAGTTTAGAAGAAGTTGATTTCAACCCTCAAAGATGACTTTGAAGGGTTTAAAATGTCAGTGAAGGAAGTATATGAAGATGTGGTAGAGATAGCAAGAGAACTAGAATTAGCAAAAGGGGCCTGAAGATGTGACTGAATCACTACAATCTCATGATAAAACTTGCTGTTTTCTTATGGATTAGCAAATAAATTTTTTTTTGAGAAGGAGCCTACTCTTAGTGAATATTTTTAAAATAACAACAAAGATTTAGAATATTACATCAACTTAGTTGATAATGCAGTGACAGGGTTTGAGAGGGTACTTCAATTGTGAAAGAAATCCTACCATGAGTAAAATGCTGTCAAATAGCATTGTGTGCTATAGAGAAAGTTTCACGAAAGGAAGAGTCAATTGATGTGTCCAACTTCATTGTTGTCTACTTTTAAGAAACTGCCCAACCACCCCAACCTCCTGCAATCACTACCTTGATCAGTCAGCAGCCATCAACATTGAGACAAGACCCTCTATGAGAAAAAAGATTATTACTCACTGAAAACTTAGGAGATTATGAGCATTTTTAGCAATAAAGTATTTTCAAATTAAGGCTATGTACTTTTTTTTAGATATAAGGCTAGTGCACATTAATAGACTATAGTATAATATAAAAAAATGACTTTTATATGCACTGGGAAACCAAAAAAATTCATGGGATTTACTCTATTGCAATCTTCACTATACTGCTGTGGTACAGTGAACCAATGATATCTCTCAGGTCTGTCTGTACCAAAGTTGGGAGCCTGGAAACCACATTTCCCACAATGCTATAGCACCAACTTTCTGGAAGGAAATTAAATTCTGTCTCTGAGATACACTCCTGGGAGATTGAGAAGATGGGAGACAAGTGGAAGCTCCATTCTCCTCTGGCAGTGATGGCCTTCCCAAATATGAGTTTGTGCAGTATCCTTGGTCTTCCTCTGACATCTGCCTGCCTCAGAGCTTTGGTAGAGTCAATCATTAGCAGTTTCTTTGTGCCACTATGTGCTTGGTGCAGTAGTCACCTGATGTCTGTAGTGTTCCTAATTTTCATTCTCTAGCCCTTGTGACAGTTCTTTCTCTTTTTAATAAACAGTTTTATTGAAGTGTAATTTACATACAAAAAAGTTTACTCATTTTGGGAGTACAGTTTGATGAGTTTTGACAAGTATATATAATCAGGCAAACACCACCACAGTCAAGTGCCCCTGTGCACCTTGGCAATCAATCTAACCCCAACCGTGGCCCAGGCAACTGCTGATCAGCCTCCTGTCACTCTAACTTCCTTTCAATAGCTTGAAAACACCTAACTTCTGGTATCAAATTCCTTTCTGCTGGAAATAGCTAGCCTGGTTTCCGTTTCCCTGATTTAACCCTTCCTGAGTACATGAGGACTTTGCTACTAGAAATAGACTCATGCACAGACATCACTCCCTATTCATTAAAAAAAAACAAAAAACAAAAAACTATGCAATTCTAGGGAAGTTATTGGAGACCCAAAACGATGTGTCCTCTGATTTTGAGGATTCTGGGGACCAAGAGACTTCCACTCCTCAAGTTCCAAGTCTTAGATCATGATTCAAGATCTAAGTCTGCCATCTGTATCAGGGAGAGTACAGGTTGTGGGGTGTGATTCACCTCTGGGGAAGCTGGGCCTCTAGAACAGGTGACTTTGTCTGTTTCATTGCCCTCTCTGTCTAGGGTTGGCTGTAGTAGGAGGTCAGAAAGCCTGAGAAGAGAAGGCAGCACAGGGCAGGCAAGAGGTTTTCAAACTTCCCTTTTTAATAATGGGACATTTATGTAAGAACAAAGATAATAAAGGTTGTGAAATGCCGAAATGCCGACATAGAAAGCAGATCATGGCAGAGTTTCTTTGGTTGAATTCAGGGAATGAGTAATTTTCAGAGTTTGTACTGCTGTGTTTCCACAGAAATGGTGGGTAGCATTTCCTTAGATTGAGAATGTGGACAGGTCATGTTATCTTGCAGGCAGTCTGTCAGTTAATTATGGCCCCTGATGATGCTGCATAACAAACAACCCTGAGACACAGTGGCTTAGAGCAGCAATTGTTTATGCTCTGGGGATTTGCAGTCAGCTGATGCCAGATGAGCTCTGTGTCTAGTGTCTCTCATCCTTTCCTTGGCACCAACAAGTTAACTCTTCTAGGCCCAGTGGGCTGGCCTGGATACGTCCTTCTCATGGCAATGGCAGGGGTGCAAGAGGGCCCACCCAGTCACTCAAGAGAGCATTTGATCATGTCATGCTCACAAATCTTCAATTTATTAAAACAAGTTGCATGCCTAGACCTGAAATTGAGGCTCAGGGATGTATGTTCTTTCTCTTCAGTGAGAAGAAGTTCAAAGTCACATGGTAATGAGTATGGATAAAGGGTGGGGTGAATAACAGGGCCAATAATGTACTCTCTTTCAGGGAGCATCTGAATTTGAGATGCCAGTAGAAGGGGAATCTCATGAATACCTGAGAAAGAGCAGATGTCAGAGGAAACCAGAGTATTTCAGAGTCAGGGAAGCAGAGGGAGAGGGGAGATTCGAGACATGTCCAGTGCTTCAGACAAGTAATGTCAGAGAAAATGCTTTGTCCAAGAGGACATGCCAATGACCTTGAGAGGCTATCTAACCAAGTAGCCCACTTAATCTTTGAAAAGCCAAGCTGTGCTGGCTGATCTGCTCCAACCCAACAGTGAGTTTTGTCTTATTTTCTTCATCAAAAGGGACCAAAGAGTCTGGGCACAGTGGTTCACACCTGTAATCCTAGCACTCTGGGAGGCCGAGGTGAACTCAGGGACCAGCCTGAGCAAGAGTGACAACCCGTCTCTACTGAAAATAGAAGAAAATATTAGCCAGGTATAGTGGCCCAAGCCTGTAGTCCCAGCTAGTTGGGAGGCTGAGGCAGGAGGATCACTTGAGCCCAGGAATTTGAGGTTGCTGAGCTAGGCTGATACTGCAGTACTGTAACCTGGGTAACAGAGTGAGACTGTCTCAAATAAATAAATAAATAAATAAAATAAAGAGAACTGAAAGGTTGAAGAAAACTTTGGCAAATTAAAATGCTGGCTCTTTATTAAGTATTTTGGATTTGCATTTTAAATGCATATACACCTGTTGTTTCCTTGCACAAACTATCCTCTCCCTTAGAAGAGGAAGATGCTAAATTAGCGATTAGAAAGGGGAAAAGTAATATTTACTTCTTTATGTTTGGTGATTTGCTGGCACATGCACATATCTAAAAGCAAACTATGCTCTGAAATCCAAGTTCAATTAAACTGTAGTTGTTTTCAAATGCGTCTCTATTTTTGTGAAAACAAAACAAAACAAAACTGCAGTTGTTGATTAACTCTGCGGCACGCCCAGGATACACTTCAAGCTGCAGAAGTGATGTGGTTGCAGGCAGAGAGCACAGTGTGCCTGGGTTGTGAGGATTTGGTAACCAGATGGAACTGGCCAGGGGAGAATGCTGTGATCTCAACATTTGCAGTCCCCTAAGTTAGGACTGCAGTGGGCAATAATTGCATAGCTACCGTTCTTTGTAGTCCCCAAAGCGGGAAGAAGTTTTTTTCTATTTTGATCCAGTACTCAGAGTATCTGATTTAAGAAAGCACATCAGCTTTTAAGCTTTTGTGGCTTTGTTCTTATAATAAACATGAATCCTTGGTTTGGACTAAATAGGAGAAGTCTTGGTGAAACCTGTACGGCTCTTGGAACTCTGTTTTCTAATGTTTTCTTAATCATTTTCTTGACGACTCCTTGAATTGCCATGAAATTTGCTTTTTCACATCTGAGTGACCTGCACAGCTTTTATCAGCAAGCTTGGATAAAAATTGCTCACCGGAAAGAGAGCTCACGTAAGAGAGCAATAGTATATACATGTGATAGAACACGCTCAACTTGGGACAGCAAGAGAGAGCGCTCACTGGTTGAAAGACCTCTCACTATGGACATTAACTGCCATTGGCCTAGAGTGGTGGCAGAATCTGTCGCTTTAGTTCACGGCTCAGAGTAGGGATCGTGAGAAAACAAAATGTTTAATGTAAGTTTCATATTATACACATATATCATATAATTTTTATATATGTCTATGTTTATGAATATATAAATACATTTAAAAATACCTTTCTAATATACCATACAGAAAAAAGAAATTACTTCAACCACTGGCATTGATGTATAGGGCTTTCCCCTTTAGGTTACTGTAGTTCTGCATTTTCCATTGTCTTTTGTCCCTAATTCGGAATTCTTGACTGCTGTGCTGTCAATGAAGAGGAATGCTTACAGTTAAGCTTGTAGAAAGACTTAGACAAGAAGCAATTTAAGTAGGGCAAGCAAGCTGGGTTGTAACAAATCTGGAACAAGTAATTAAGACCTGACACACAGCAGCCTAGGTTTGTGTTTGTGAGATGACTTTGCGGGAGGAGGCTTTAAAGAGAAAGAGCAGTGCTCAGGACTCTCTGATTGAAGCTGATTTGCATGGGAAGTACCATGGGTGATAGTCATCCAAAGATGTCTCTGTCCCTTTTTTGAAAAATCTCTTCTTGGGTGGCACCTGTGGCTCAAAGGAGTAGGGTGCCCGCCCCATATGCCAGGTTCAAACCCAGCCCTGGCCAAAAACTATAAAAAAACCCCCAAAACTCTTCTTTTTCATTTATTTTTGTTTACTTATAGGTTAAAACTGATCATATCAGAAAGCCTTGGAGACAATAGAAAATGAAAGCAATTAGTGAATATGCTGCAAAATAGTTTATCTCCTTCCAGTTCATTTATTATTCAACTTCTCTTTTTTGATAGAACTCAAATGCGCCCAAGATTATTGTTGTTTGCTAATGGTTGGAGAGAATGGATAAGGTTGTGGGGGAACTGGCAGCAACCTGTCCCCTTCGCCACACCTTTACATTCCTTAGCTCTGCCCCCAGTGTCCGAAGCAGTTTGTATCCTTAGCTTATCTAAATACACCTTTTACAATCTTCCCTGTGATCGTCTACTGAATAGTCCGGATGCACGAGAAGGTAGCAGACTGGCCCGGTGAGGCCATTCACACCACTGGTGTCTTTTTCTGCTTCTGGACTTTTGTACCTGTTTCTGAGGAGTGCCAACTCACATGTCAATGGACCAAAGCTGGAGGAGTGTGAGCTGGCGGCCTTGAACTCTGACAGCATCCCCTGCAGGTAATCTGCTTTTATGCTTTTGTGTTCCTTTAGCTTTAGAGTAAACCGTTACTTTGAAAAATTTTAACTGCATCTTTGGGAAGGTAAGAAGAAAGGGTGTTGTTCCTCCTATTGCAAGGGGAATTCAGCCTGAGTGAAGGCAGAGGGCTGTGGCCTTCTGGGTTACTGGCAGAGGGGAAGGCAAGGCTACGAGGAGCAGGAGATTACAGGGGGAGGCCAGAAATGGGGACAGCCCAGTGTCCTGACTCTTCTTCACACTCACATTCTCCACTGCCTTGGTATTTTAACCTATCAATGATTTTAACAGAACAACAACAAAAAAGCTGCTCTCTAGATCTCTGTCCTGTCGTGGTTTGCATGTGAAAACCAGGCAGGTCCTGAGATTTCTGTACTGGGGCAGATTCATTCAGGCTTTTGAGAGGAAATCCATTTCACCTCCTTTAGGCTAAAGTGCCATGGCCTCAGCCTAGCTCACAGCAACCTCAAACTCCTGGGCTCAAGTGATCCTCCTGCCTCATCTTCCACTTGTAGCTGGGACTATAGGCATCCACCACCACACCCAGCTAATTTTTCTATTTTTAGTAGAGACTGGCCTCACTCTTTCTCAGTCTGGTCTGAAACTCCTGAGCTCAAACAATCCTCTTGCCTTTGCCTCCCAGAGCGGTAGGATTACTGTCATGAGCCACTGTGCCTGGCCTGAATTACTGATTTTTAAAAAATTAAAATACTATTTTCATACAAGTATATAGTAAACATATGTAAAGGATTTAATTAATTAATGAAGGTACCAGCAGAATGACAAAGCTAATTTAATTAATTAATGAAGGTACCAGAAGAATGACAAAGCTAATGTCATAATAGACACAGGTGTCTATTCATCCATGTATGGTCTGAGGCTGCTTTGGGCGCCTATGGCAGCATTAGTAGTTGTGACATAGATGGTACGGCCCACTGAGCCAAAATCCGGACCTTTATTGAAAAGTTTGCTGGCGGCTCCGCACCTGTGGCTCAAGTGGCTAAGGCGCCAGCCACATACACCTAAGGTGGCGGGTTCGAATCCCCAGCCTGGGCCTGCCAAACAACAATGATGGCTGCAACCAAAAAATGGCCAGGCGTTGTGGCGGGCGTCTGTAGTCCCAACTACTTGGGAGGCTGAGGCAGGAGACTCGCTTGAGCCCAGGAGTTGGAGGTTGCTGTGAGCATGATGCCATGGCACTCTACCCAGGGGGATAGCTTGAGGCTCCGTCTCAAAAAAAAAAAAGAAAAGTTTGCTGGCCTCTGCTCTAGAAACTCAGAGTCAGGTAGTCTCTTAGGTAGGCTTATAAAGAAATCCTCTAGGGCAGCTTGGCGCCTGTAGCTCAGCGGCTAGGGCACCAACCACATACACTGGAGTTGGTGGGTTTGAATCCAGCCCGGGCCTGCTAAACAGCAATGACAACTACAACCAAAAAATAGCTGGACACTGTGGCAGGCGCCTGTAGTCTCAGCTACTTGATAGGCTGAGGCAAGAGAATCGCTTAAGCCCAAGAGTTTGAGGTTGCTGGAGCTGTGATGCCACAGCACTCTACCAAGGGCAACACAGTGAGACCCTGTCTCAAAAAAAAAAAAAGAAAAAAAATCCTCTAGTATGATCGTTTTGCCTTGTTTTCTAGTCTGGGATAATATTTTTCCACACTATTATGCTTGTGTACATAAATGGATGTTTTACTTTAAAAACAACTAAAGTCTCAGTGTATAAATTTTCAAAATAAAGAGAATCTTATTTTAAAATAGAGTCTGGCTAATTCAAATTAACCCTTCAGCAGTTACTTGCCCCAGGAAAAAGTCCTTGACTTCAAGGCCCACCATGAGTCCCACCCAGCCCAGACCCTCAGGCTGGATCAGGCACCCTGGCTGTGGCTGTCAGGGTTCGTGTCTTTCTTTGAACTGTCTCTCTTTATCTTTTACTCATGTGCCCTATAGGCTTGGCTACATAACCTGTGGGACTCTAGGGCAAAATGAAAATGCAGGGCCCTTGCTCAAGATTATTAAGAATTTTATGACAGTGAGATTAGAGCATTCGAACAAGCATAATGGTGAGACTCTCTGGGCTGCACTTTTATGGCCCCACCCCAGCCCCATTCACTGGAATTTGCTCTCTTTGTTGTGTTCACCTTTGCACGCCCACTACCCAGAATAATGAACACATAGTAGGCAGTGGAAGAATATATCTGTGGAAGATTATTAATTAGTAAACAGGTTCTATAAAAAGGTGATTCTTTTGATGATTTTATTTTTGAAAACACATTTAATACATAAAATATTTGTAAGCATGCCTATAATCCCAGCATTTGGGAGGCTGAGGTGGGTGGGTTGCCTGACCTCACAGGTTTGAGACCAGCCTGAGCAAGAGCAAGACCCCGTCTCTAAAAATTAGCAGGACACTGTGGCAGGCATCTGTAATCTCAGTTACTTGGGAGGCTGAGGCAAGAGAATCTCTTGAGCCCAAGAATTTGAAGTTGCTGTGAGCTGAGATGCTACGGTACTCTACCGAGGGTGACCAAGTGAGACTCTGTCTCAAAACAAACAAACAAAAAACTTATAAGCACGTACATAAATGGAAGAACAGGTTATATTGTGTGTTCAGCATATTACATATATATGTTCATGTTTCTCCATTGTTTTTTCTTTCTGTTCCTTAAATTCAATAATTTCAATTATCTTATCTTCCACTTCACTAATTCTTTCTTTTGCCTGCTTTAATCTGCTGCTGAATCACTCTGGTGGCTGTTGCTCTATTGGGTGAAACAGGGTCTTCACCCATTAGCAATGCTTCTGGCAGTGGCTCTTATATTCTCGTGGCTCATTCTTCTGGCACCACTGCTGGATGTGGCCATTTTTCTGGGTCTTTTCGCCTGTTCCTGCTAAATGTGCTGCCCATGTATGTCACAGGCTGCCATCTGGTTTCTTCCCTGCTTCTGCTGAAAGCTACTCCTCCTCCTGGTAAAGACACCTCAAGCTACCCAAGTGGATGATCTGTGGAGGAGTGGGAAAGGAGTCCCAACCTCCTGCTGCTAAATTTGTTAGGGAAGGATGGAAGCGTGTGTCCCATGTCCCAGGCTCTCACAGGAGTTGGTGAAATACCATTTGCAGTGTTCACTTTTTTTTGGTCTTTGACTTCCCCCCCAGACCCACACACTTACAGGTTCACGTAGAATTCAGACAGAGACTAAGGTTTGGAGATATATTTTGTAACACAATAGTTGGCTTTTCAGCCAGTCAAGCTTGTCTTACTATTCATTTCTTACAAGTCCTTTCCTATTTAACTTTTTAGGCCCTCATGGAATAGACTTTTCTGGAGGGCCACACCCAACAGGCTTATCAGACAGGCTCCAACAGTTCTCCCCCAGCATGAAACACGCTGACAATTCCTCCCCTGAAGCTCCATCCACCTCAGCTCAGTGAATATCTTAAGGATATACTTTGTTTTCTCTTAATGTCACTTGAACTTTATTCAGACCATCTGGGAGAATCAGTGACTCATTTAGTATAGTGGAGAGCCTATTTGTATTGTAATTAACTGAACTTATTTAAAATGTTTTATGTATTCAAGGATTCATATATTTGTCATGTTTGTTCAAAGTCCATATTTAGAAACATAGTATCGCTGTATAGCTGTATGTGCATATTTGTCATGTCCTGACGGGTCATATTGGCCACAATAAAAGGGAACAGCAGATCATGTTTAGGCAAAGATTTGGTTCCAGGCCATCACCCACACAGTTGCAGAAAAAAAAAAAAAAAAAGAAAGAAAGAAAGAAAAAAAAGTCCCATAAATAACTACGAATAGGTTGTGAATTTTAATCCATGATGATTAATTCACAGATTTTACATTTAAAAAGTAGAAAAATCCTTCATATCAAAAAATAAACTTTAGCTAAACCTCTGACAAGTTTTTAAAAGGCTTTTGAAAAGAAAGTTAACAATTCCATCTTTAAGCCAATACTGCTAATAGTATTTTTATGGCATTAACTATGTGCCAGGCACTGTTTTAAGTACATTACAAATATAAACTCGTTGACCCCACTGAACAGTCCTAGGATACAGGTTTGGTTAGTTACCGCTGCCCTATTTCACATCTAAGATGGGCTTCACCGGCTCTTTTGCAAATATGAGTATTTCTGCTTAGAAAGAAATGGGCTATAATCTACAGATGCGTATTTATTTTTCATTTTCAAAAGTATGTGTAAAATTTCAAAATATATCCAGTGGTGGTTGTGATTTTATCCATTAGCAATCAGCAAATTAGTACAGTATTTCTCTAATCACAGTTATCTACTTAACGGCTTATTTATGTAATAGTTCTCATGAATCTTTTAGTGGATTAAAGTATTTTGAAAAATAATTTTAAGTTTGCCTTAGAGAAGGGCTAATAGAAGGATCATCCATCATTTTGTCAAGTTAACTGACCTGACTAAGACAGTTGGCATCAATTAAATAAGCAGTTGGAAAGATGTGCAAAGTCAACTAGTGGCTCTCACTTAGTTAGCCCCCCAAAGACTGTCCATGGACATTGGTCAGTGGAAAGACACCAGCCAGCCTGAATATCCATGCATTATTCATTTGTATCATTCATTATGTATAGTTAATGGCATGCGAATGGCCTGGATTTTTCTGTGTTGCTAACTATTCTGTCCCCATAAATAAACTCCTGGTTGTCAAACCAAATGTCTCAGTGTTTGTTTCAGAAACCATAGACATTATGTGATGTAACAAGTATCATTACTTGCTCATAAGCACAATTATTGGGGATCAGTGTGATGAGGTAAACTGGAATTTTTTTCCCCCAGCACTCCGTAAATTATACCAGGTTTTTAAAACAAGAACCATGAGTCAAAATCTCTTTTGACGTCTAAGCCACCATATGCAGGGTCAGTTTTCCAAAACAGGACCCTAAGGGGTACCAGGAGACAGTCCTTGGTGAGGACGATCAGGCAACAGTACCCAAAGGCGCAGGTGTTAACTGCCCTCACTGAACTTCGGGCAGCACGCGGGAGACTGTTTTTGTTTTTAAAATGGAATTTGGTCCCTTTTTGCAGATCTACTCCTTTATCACAATATTGGAGGGGAAAGATCTTTGTCTGGTAGTTCCACAAGTATGCTTTCTGCAAGATAAACAATTAAGTTCCACAAAGAACAAAATGAGCACCAGACCAGAGACGTGCTGGAAACCGCTGTGTTCATTTCCATCTCGGCTGACCTGAGAAGCCTGCGAGAATAAACATCCTTTTGCCTCTTTGTGTATCGTCAGGGGTAGAGAGTCAAGAGCAGGTTTAGGAGCCAGGTGGATGTGGGTTTGGGTTCTGCCTCCACCAACTCAATAGCCTTGTGACCTGCGGGTTATTTCATGAACACGTAGAACTCACGCTTAGAACAAGTAGCTGTGGGTGCGGGGTGGGTAGAACCAGGGAGCAACTCCCATTGAGCTTCTTCCCTTAGAGTAGGGCTTGGTGGTAATTGGAAGCTTCTAAGTGGAAGTGACCATTGCACATCCCTGACGCAGGCCTGGCTATTGGAAGCAGGAATATGGGAGCCCCGTGAGAATAATAATGTAACAACACACACAGAGCCCTGGCAGTGCGCAGGCAGTGCCCTAAGTGCCTCACACACACTCAGCCCGGGCAGCAGGCTATTAAAGTAGATACTACTTTCATCATCTTTATTTTATAGATTGGGAAATAGAAACACTGCAAGCTAAAGTAATTTGCCTTTAGGCAATGCAATCCTGGTGAGGAAGCTGGGATCTGAACACATGGAATCTGCCTTTAGTGTCTGTGTGATTCCCTTTACATCAACTGTCTCTCAGAGAAAGGGGCCAAAGGGTGACGCTTTCCCGGGCTTCCTGCACCTCCTGCCCCGGGATACGCGTCCTGCTCCTTTGTAGGTGAGCTTTGTGAGAGGGGACACGGGAATGCCGAGGGCTGCCTCCGAGATCGTGAGTGGGGTAAAGGAGAGGATATATACTGAAGGTGTGCACAGAGTCGCTGCTCAGTAAAGAACAAAAGTACAAAAAGTAAACAGAAAAGTTTTCGAGTTACCTTGAGATACTCGAAGAGATATTAAAAAAAAGTTAATGAGCTGAATAAATTCAGTAGCAAAACCCAGAAGTTACTAAAACTGGAATTTCTTTGCCTAGTCAAACGCCCATCTTGCTTGTTTATATTTTCCTCAGAATACATTACCTTATGATTTTCCTGATTCCTCAAGTAAAACATGTTCATTGTTTAAAGAACAAAAAAAGAGATAATCAGAAAACTCTGAGGAAGAAAGCAAAAATTTCTTTTAATCCTGCAGAGAAAATAATGGCTGTGACAATTTCATCGTATGTCCCTTAGTCTTTTCTCCGTGCATTTTCTTCTTGTTTTAATTTGTATAGCTTTATGGGGTGCAAGTGCAATGCTGTTCCATGGATAGACAGTGTGGTGGTGAAGTCTGGGCTTTTAGTGTAGCCATTACCTAAATAATGTACACGGTACCCATTACGGAATGTCTCATTCCTCAGCCCCCTCCCAACCTCCCACACCTCCGAGTCACCGGTGTCTATTATTCCACACTCTATGTCTATGTATTTATAGACCTGTATAAACATACACACACACACACACACACACACACACACACACACATTAATATATAAAAGTTTGGGGGGAAATGGATCAAACCATATAAATCCTGTTTACTCGCATTCTCCACTTAATGTGGACATTTTCCCGTGTCAATAAGTATCGTTCTACTTCTTCATTTTTAATTATTACAAAGTGCCTTATTTTGTGTGATTCACAATTTACTTAAAAGTTCCACTACTAACACTTAGATTGCCTGATTTGTTGCTATTATCAACAAATCTGGGATGATGAAAGGTACATTTATGTACTCCTATTCAATTATTTCCTTAGAATAAAATCCTGGAGATGAAATTCTTTAACCTCAGAGCATGCCCAGTTTTAAGGATTTTAATGTATTTTGTCAATTTCTACCCTCTACAGCTCCTGTCAATTGAACTATTTCTTTGCACTCTGAGTAGGCTGGTAAGAGCATACATCTCCTCTGATACGTACCACTAATGAATTCAGTGACATTGGATAAGAATTTGAATTTTTACCCATGTGCCGATTCAAAAAAACCCCCCAAAACCAAAAAACAGCATTTTGTTGTTTTAATCGCATTCCCTTGTTTACTACTGAATCGGCGCTTTTCTTCGGTCTGTTTGCTAATCATTTGTATTTCTTCCCTTGAGAAGTGACTCATCATGTCCATTTCCCATTTTCCTTTTATTATTGGTTATAAGTACTTTTTATATGGTAAGAATATGAACTCTCTGTCTTGGATGTTAAAACTGTGGTTTTTTTTTTTTTTTGACTTTACATATGATTTTTCTAAACACACAAACTTTTAGAGTTTGGGCGTTTAATATGTCAGTCTTTCGCTTTAGGTTTTGCATTTGATCTCACGAGGGTCTTCTCCCCATTAGGAAATACAATAGCATTTACCCATATTAATTTTACATTAAGATTTTTAATCTACCTAAGATTAATCTTGGTATAAGACTCATCTAGCCAGTGGCATTTTTCCCCTCACATGAAGGCACGTTTTCTGGTGCTACAGAAATGGTCACTATTTTTAGTGGGATTAAAAAAAAGACCAGGATGTTGTGCTTTTCAGGTGAAAATGAAGGCGGAACATGCATAGCTTATAAACCACTTGTGTTCCTGGTTGCACTGCTGCATTTCCAAACAGTCCATCCTGTTCTTGTCAGCCTTGTCACCAAGGCCATGTTTTTCTAAGATCTGGAAAATATTTTTTCTTTGACCAAAGTCTTGATGTTGGCTTTGGGAACATCAGACCGCATATAACGAGTAAATTGAAAAGTCCTTGGCACTAGTGAAAAAATGAAGAGACAGAAAACCTTTCTCCTGAGTTCCCTAGGAATGAAGCAAACAAACAAATAAACTGGCTTAAACACATGTTGAAAAGCCTCCGAGGGAGGGAAGCCAACGAGAGCATGGAGAGTGATGTGGCTGCCGGAGTGCCACATCGCTGCACACACCTCATTAACCAGCGTGGCAGCAAGTCGGGGGGATCTCAGCACGCTGTGTGGCCTGCATCAACGCGGATGCCTGGAAAGATCACACTTGGAAGGAGATAACACAGTTCCCTGCCTGATGCAGTGGAGTGGCAACTCGTCGTCAGAAAATCCCCTCTTCACTAGAGATGACTTATTCTCGCTGCATTTTGCTGGGTCCCCTCTGACAACTGGTTCTGCCGCTTGCTGCTCTCTGTACCGCAGGCTGCGAGATGCCAGACGTTGCCCTCTAAGCTTCTCTTCGTTCTCAAGTGAAGCCTCTTTTCATTTGGACAAAGTGACCTCATGATCTGAACTGATTATAAAAATTAACATGAGGAGGACAAACAGGATGTGGCCTCAGACTTTCCAGAGGCCCAGACAAAATCTTGTCTTTCTTTTCAAATCAGGGGATAATTAAAAACATAGAATATGCCATATATGTTCTTGTCTTTGTCTAAAACAGGACTTTGTCGATTAATTAAATTCTGTTTGCAAAAGAATGTATATTTCTCTCCTCTTGGTAGTCCTTTCTTAATTCAATTGATATTTATTGAACACACCTTATATGAAAAGACAGGAGCTAGCGTTTGAGTTACGGTACCAGGAGCTTTTACAGATATTTCCTCATTTAATCGGCACAAGAGAGGTCTTTTTATACCCAAATGACGTGAGAAAAAACCAAGAGAAGTTAAGGGATGTGTTCAAAGACGCTGAGCAGCAGAAGTTGGACCTGGGCTTGATGCAAATGTCTCTGTCTCAGAATTCATGGCCCATTTTTTTTTCTTCTTACTTTAGTGGTGATTCTTCTTTTAAAAATTCTTTTTCTCTCTCTGTATTTTAATTGCCTTATTGTGAGAGAACATTGCTCAAACGACATCTCTTCTTTGAATTTGTGGAAGACTTCTCTGTGACCTAGTCCCTGGCACGTTTCCATAAATATTTCATGTTTATTTGAAGACACTGGATGTTTTCTGCTAGTGCAGAGTTATATATATCCATTAGATCAAGCTCGTTAATTTGGTTGTTTAAATCTTCTTTATCTTTGCTAACCTTTGGTCTGCTGTATCTATCAGAGAATGTGAAAATCGCCCACCATGATTACATATTTGCCAATTTCTTGTCATTATAGTGGTTTTGCTTCGTGTTTATTTAAGGGTACACTGTTAGTTGCATACAAATTCCTGATTTTTGTATTCCTGGTAGATTGTTCTAATTACTATTATGTGGGGTTCCTTTTTATCACTCTTCATGCTTTTCCTCTTTATTCCTTCTGTTTATCTAATCCAAACATTGGTATACCAGCTATATGTTTTGACTGGATAGTTGCCCGGAATACAGTCCCCCCTCCACCATGATCTGTTTTTATGTTTTTCTTTATGATTTTGTTTTAGGTATGTGTTTGGTAACCAGTCAGGTTTTTATTTTTAAAGCATTCAGACAAATACTCTCTCTATTGCAAGTTCAACTGTGAGCAGCACTGAGACTAAACTTTCTTTATGCCCCCGATTTTGCCCTCTTCTATTTTTTTTTACCTTCTTCCTTTTATTCCCCTGCCTTCAGATGTACTGATAATTTTTTTCTCTGTTTCCTTTTCTCTCCTCTACTGGTTTGCCAGCTAGAAGATTACATTTCATTTAGTAGCTCCCCTTCCAATTTTAACATATACATTTGACAAAACAGTTTTCTAACAATATGGCGAGTTATGTCATTTTCCATCCTTCTGCTAGAAGTGACATGAACTCCTTTTTGTTGGAACCACTCAGTGGCTGTCACCCCATCTTGTTATTTTGTGTGGAGTATTGGTTTTGCCTTTTCTGCTCTCTGTCTCTCCACCCTCCGTATCCACAGATCTGCTCCTCTGTCTCTCTTTCTCCATCTACCCACCTGTTTCTCTTCCTCTGGTGCATTCACCCTTTTTGCCAGGGCTCCGGCTCTGTTGTCAGTTTCCATTGCTCTTCTGTTCTGGCCCACAGATATGTTTGTCTTGTTTTGGAGTCTGGCTGTGACTTCTTTTTACTTTTTTAAAAAATATCTATCATTGTTATGTATTGGGAGTAGCAGAAGTGTATCCGAGCCTGTAGTTACAGAACCGTTCCGGGTGCAATGTTCTAGAATGATTTTTAAAGTGTCTTAAGTGGTCTGGAGTGGTCTAAGGAGAAAGCTCCTGATTGAAAAGTGCCAGTCTTTGGTTGTTGCTGTTTGTTGTTCTTATATTTGGGTGAGTGACTCCTACTTCTATAGTCCTTAGTCCTTAACATGTAACACAAGTTTGTAAAATTACAAGGTGCCAGGTGGCTGCAGCCCGACAGCTTGTAAGTAAAGGAAAGATTGTATTTCAGTCCCTGCTTACTCCTTGGGCAGGTGCCTTTGTGTGGCGCATAAATTAAATTCCCCCATACAGTGGCTGTATTTACTAGTAACCTTACTAAGTGGATCATTAGGGTTGCTAATTCTTGATACTTATAACCTACGATTAGCAGGTTGTTAGAATTTACCAAAGGCACTTTCAGAATTTTTGCCAAAAGACCTCACTGTTCTGTGTCAGTGCAGAACTTTTCCCATTCCTGTCCATGTACTGATAGAATCGCCTTGGCACTTGGGCTCTGGTCAGAAAAGTTTGGTATTTCTTGTACTGTGTGTTTATTTTAGGTAGACCCTTTTGCGGTATCTCTCTAGCAAGATTCTGGAGGGAGCCCAGATCTTTTATCATAACTTTTATCCTTTCATGTTATACCCTCCAGGTAGGAGCATCAGAATAACCTTAATATTTTAATGGAAGCTAATATTAATTCTCAATAATCAAGAGAATTCCAGAACACTAATAGATATTACCAGGGGCGCACTGGTAGGTATCTAACCTTCGACTCTCTGAAAAGATAAAGCCATGATTTATAGCGTTTGCTGATTTCTGTAGTCAAAACTTCCACTACAGCTAATTTCAAGCTGTCACTGCATTGACATCATGGGAAGGCATACACGCAATTGTCTTCATCACACTCCCGGATGACATGCTATGAGTATCATATAAAATAGGGCACTAGGACTTTTATTCAATTATTAGTAATAATTCTGCAACAGGATGTTCAAAGTTAAAACAATAATCAGTCCAAAAATGTATCAAGCAATGGCCACAAACTTGAGGTCTTGTACTTGAACAGGTCTAGAACAACCAACAGGAGAACAGTGCATCTGAGGGGCAGATGACAAACCCTGTCTGTAAATTACTTTACCTGCATCCTGCAGAGATGGGTGCCTGCACTCCAGGAATATTATTTTGATAATTTAGGCTTTATTTAGAAAATTGTAAGGGGTTTTCTAAATAAAGACAGTACTGTGGACACTGCATGTTTTCTGTCTTTGTCATGTTCAAGGTCCTTTTTCCATTAGAATGTTGGTTATCTTTGCTACCTCCATCTGGTGTTTGCCTTTCAAGAGCTGTTCTGCCAACCACTTTTTAACCCATTTTTATGCTTCATATATTTGGTATCACTTTCAGTCTCATGGTCTGGTACAATCCTGTGGACCTCCTGGCTGCCTTAATTTATCAGTGTATACTTTCTCTAGTTACGATGGAATGCTAAATTCCACTTTTTTTTTTTCATCTGAGCATGTCATGACATTTTCTGGAACATTAAATTGATATTGTTGACAGTATTTTGTGTTCCTTAGCAAACTGACAGACTGAGACACAGTGTTTACTCCACTGAGTTTTATATTTCTAGTAAAAACTTGGGGAAAGATAATTGTAAGATCCTTTCTTTTCCTTCAGCCTTCTGTTAGAATGTTATTGTTCTTTGCTTGAAAGGAGTTGATGACTGGGAGGCGTGAATATTTTTGAGAAATCATATTTTATAATTTTATCTGGAATATTTTAGTAATTCTCTTCCTCAATTCCAATCTCCCACCCCCTGTAACAAGCCTCCACAGTGACTGCCCTGGGGTGCTTGACTCCTTCCTGTGTTGAAATGTTCCAGATTGAATTATGCCAAAAATATAAATATGGACTTTTCCTCCAAGCGAAGGTAAACCAGTTTCCCAGTATCAATGTTTTGTTTAGTTTTTGATGTTGACAAATGACAGATATTTTCAATGATTCCATATACCACACTTCTTGGAATATACATATTGCAACAAACATCAGAATCTAAGTTACATTTTTCCAAATGGTGGTCATCAAAACATTCATCTGGAGACTAATAGCTATAAGAAGAAAAATTCTTCCATGATCAAAGAATTGAGGAAAAGGCTGCATGTTTTATCTTCTCTTGACAATTTATAATACTTATTTACCCATTAAAGTTGGTAGTCCAATATATATATTTTTTAAACAAAGCCTCTTTCTCAGCAACCTCCCCGACTTATTTGACCTAGTATTTACCAAATATTTTGCAAAGAATTCTTTTCACACCATATATATAAATACCATTTGAAAGAATGCTCTTTGTAATACTAGTTTGGGAAATTTGCTCTAAATTCATTGACTGATGATGACCATATGTAGGTTTTATTGTTATATTCATGATGGGAGTGAGCGGCATTTTTACACTGTTGAAGCAACAGGCCCTAAAACTCATTCTAAGAGCAAATAAGAATGATTCTTGGATTCATCTATGTGCACTTCAGTACATGTAGTTGAACGTGAATATGTTTATGTTTCATGAAAGGAAACTGAAGGCACTTTTGCCTCTTATAATCATTTTGCACAGAGAAGAAAGTTTGCACCCACATCACATGGTCCCAAAGCAACAGATGCTGGCATGGGTGCAGAGAGAAGGGAACACTCATGCACTGTTGATAAGACTGCAGACTAGTACAGCCTTTATGGAAAGATGTATGAAGAGTCCTCGAAGAACTAAAAGTAGACCTTCCATTTGACACTACAAATCCCATTACTAGGTATTTACCTCAAAGAAAAAAGTCATTTTTACCATAAGGTCATATGCACTTAAATGATTATAGCAGCTTAATTTACATTTACAAAGATGTGGAAACAACCTAAAAGCCCTTTGACACAGGAATGGATTAATAAACTCTGGTATATGTATATCATGGAATACTATTTAGTCATAAAAAGATGGAGATGTTGTACATCTTGTGAAAAATTGGATGAATTTTGAGAACACTCTCCTGAGTTAAGTTTCACAAGAATGGAAAGACATGTATTCAGTACTAATTTAAAAGTTGTAGATTTACAACAATGGGCTCATACAAGAGAAAAGCTCAATTAAATCTAAGAAGTAGGGAGAGGGGGATCAGTGGGTTCCTACCCAGGGGGAACAATGTGTGGGTGTATGGAATACTTCCTGGGTAAAAGACCCAACTACAACTTAGACTCTACCTTACAAATGCAAAGAACGCAAGCTAATTGTGTGTACCCTTATGTTAATTGGAAATTTAAAAAGTTTGTATATACATTTATTTCATAACAAGTGATAATTATGGCAATATGTCAGTGAAGTTTTGTCTTTATTATTGTATATTTTTGGTTATCAATGAAGTTTGGTTATCAAGGTAAGCATTGCAACTTTAGATATGCAATTATGTGATGTTTTCTAGAAGATCTGGTTGAGCAGTTATAACTTGTGAATAAATAATTCAGCAGGCTAGAAACATCTTATTAAAGGGCCAAAAGGCCTTGGGAACTAAAACATCTTTCATAATCCTTATTTGGAGAAAAAATAAATCAAAAGATTATCTCCATGGAGCAGCTAAAGCCAGAAATATCACTTAAACTAATTTAATTATTTAAATGCTAAGCTTAAATGGCACTGTGCTTAAACAGCTTAGTATAATGCTAAGCAAAAGATGGTCATTTAAAGAAATTTTAATAATACAGAAAAGTAGACAAAAAAGAAATAAAACCCACCCACAGTTATATGACCTAAATATAAATATTGTTGAGGTTTTATGTGTATTTTTTTTCACTTCTTTTCTGTGTTGGTTGTTTTGTTCTGTTTTGTTTCTAAACAGAGAACAGAGACATATTACTGTGAAAGTAATAGACCTCCAACTTCAGTGACTTTCACTGATTAAAAAAAGAAAAATCCTTCTAGGCTTGGGAAAGGCATTAGCCATGTATTATTAACATAGTCACATGTTTTGTAAACTTTGCAAAAGTACTGTCGATTAGCTGAAATTGTTAAGACTTCTGTCTTTTCCCAGTCAGATTTCCATCCATGGCACCTCCTCTCAGCTCATGGTAATGAAGTGGCAGCAGGGATTTTCGGAATCTGGCATCGGAGAAGCTGAGCTATGGATGCATGAGTTTGGGGTTGGGTCGGCTGTACTTAAATGGCTCCAGGCCCCTTCTGTGGATATGCTGTCCAGGAGCACGTCTTTCTGCTGACCTGTCCAGTATTCTGGCTTGATGTTGAAGGGCCAAAGCTCATACCGCAGTCTGCACATGTCCTTTGGTGCCTGGCTCAGAAAAATACGAATAGTGGAAGAAAAACCAGATTTGACATTTTGGAGACAAAAGTTAGCATGGGGAAAAGTCTTCCCATTGGCAGATGTGCGCAATTGTGAGCTCATGAGTCAATTCTCTTTGATGCCTAGTCAAATCATCAGAGAATTTCAGAGAATTACACTGAGAATGTAATTCAGAATCATGCCTTTTTCACTGAGAAATAATACCACCAGAATTTTCCATATTAAAATGGCCTTTATAAATCTTTTATATGCTGTCATAATGTATAATTCAGCTGAAGTCCACTCAGCGTTCTGTGTGGCTGTCCCACTATGTGCAGTGAACTGTACTCTGTACTCTGCAGCGTCAGCTACTCTAATGCAGCTTTTCCTTCTCAGTGCATCCTTCCTTTGCTTCTGTCTTGCTGGTTCAATGATTCCTTTTTCCTAGAATACCTTCCCTTTCTGTTTCTGCCTGATGGATCACTCCCTGTCTTTTAAGATCACTCCCCGTCTTTTTCCCCCTTCCCATAAAGCCTTCCTTGACTCCATGAATAATTAGTGTTCCCATCGCATCATGAGTTTCCCATAACATGCATCTGTGATTGACCTTGTAGTGGATGATGGTTTTAATTTATCTATGAGTCCAATTTGCCAGCACAGGAGGGAAAAACAAAACAAAACAAAATAAAACAATAGCTCTTCACCCCACTGAAAATATTGCCCTCCACAATTGCCCAAAATATAGTGCTATAATAAAATTTATTGAAACAAAAAAGAGGGAAAATGCAGATATAAATCTTACAGCTGGGGCCAAAGATACATTAAAAGAGCAACCTATCTTTTAATAATAATAGGCAATTTTTTTGCGATCTTACTTTGTTCTTATTTGGATAAAGATTAACTGTAAACCTGATTTTATTCTATGATGATTTCAAAGTTTGTTAGAAGTAGTATACAATCAAATAGCATAATGCATATTTTAAAAGAGCAAAAACTAATGAGTATTAATTTCATTAGATTTGGCTACACATGGCTAATATTTGTCTAAACCAAATAATGATGACTTGGGCAAGATATATTTACTTTTTTCTCCTCCAAGCCTAAGCAGGTGGTCTTCACAGATTGCTGTTCAGGGTTAGGGGTTTTCTTAGCTTTTCTTCTGAGTTTAGGGGAGACGAGATATATTTTCTATCCTATCTTAAATAAGAAATTAACATAATATTATTGCTGCTGGAAACAGCTAGTCCTTTGCCAATCATCAGTCAACGTTATTACACATTAACCGGTGATTAACTGGTGAAGGTACTTAGGTAACCAGATGTACCTCTTTTTTTTCCTTACCACTTTAAAGATTGGATTTTTTTTTCCCTCTTCTAATCAAATCCAGCAAGTCAAAAACTAATGTTAGAATTGATCAGCAAAGCTAATGCTTTACGGTTTGTCTATGGCCTAAATCAGACAGCAGATACAAATATTGCTTTCCTTACTCCATTTTACCAATTCCTTTTCTTTTTTTCTTTTTCAGAAAAAATTTTTTTCCTCCAAAAATTAAATGCAAATATTAAAAAAAATTTTATTAGTTTTTCCCACATGGAAATAAATTGTTAGACTAAGATCTGAAATTTGTTTAAGAAATAAAATTAATTGATGTGGGGCAGTGGCCTTTGATGCTACCTACAGGTCTATTTAAACCATTGACCTGAAAATAAGTGACTCTAACTGTTTATCTCTTTACCAATCATTTGAACCATCTAGGCTTGAGGGAATGAAATAATCTAAACCTGGCACATTTTATAATAGCTACTGGGATTTTTATTGATGCTTTCACATGATCAATTCATGGTTGTCACCTTGCTTAAGTTGATCAACTTACCCTGTACGTGCAACACTGTAATTACATTTCCTTTTGACAAGGATGCATTAAGTGTGGCTGTAATATGGGAACCCCTTTCAGCTTTCATTAATTCAATATAAATCCAAAGCTTGCAGATTCAGCAAGGTTGACTACAGTGGTTTAATTAGAATTACTGGACAAGAACATTGATTCTGCTTCACTCAGGTAAAGATGAAAGTAACTGCAACAATGGATATTGCATTTGAAGGTCACTGAATTGTAGGCGGGCAAGGGGAGCAGATATTAAAACACACACAAAATAATGGAGTTTTTATTTAGTATCTTGGAAGCCTTAAGAAACACAGTGTCAGTGGACCCTGAAATTTCATGCTTTTGTGACTCATGGTATTTGCTTTTGTGTTTTAGAGAAATATAATGATATTTTAAAAGAAGATTAACACAGCTAATTTTAATCTTGGGGAAGTTTATACCTGACATAACGTATTTATATAGACTATGATAACATGTAAAATTAAGACTCTAGTTTGGGATATATCGGATATAAAGAGTACACTTATTCTTTCATTAGCTTTCTCTTGACCTCATGTCTGCACCCGAGAGGTTGCTCTCTCCATAGTCTTCATTCCCAGGCCCCGCCCACCGGCTGCTGCCCTGCCCTGAGCTCTGCTTCCCAGCACAGCACCCGGAAATGCAATGAATCCCTGTGTGACCAGCCCATTTCTACTATTTTCAAAGTTCAAATGTGCCCACTCCCCTATACTTTTAGTGGAATATCAAGTTTAAGTACTAAAGTTGTCTTTTAGTTCTTTCAGGAAAAAAGAAAATAGCAGCTGTTGCAAATTTTAGAGTCCAGCTCAGACAAAAAGAGAATTGTCATGGCATCTATTGTGGAGTCATTCTCCTGCAAAAAATGTCATTTACTGGGGAGGGACAGACACAGTGAACATCTAACAATATAAAATTAGTGTATAAATGGGAAAATTAACACAAAAGCATTGGATTACCAACCTCTCACCCAAATCCCTTAACAGAGAGCTCTCTCCATACAGTTGGAAAATGTCTTTTTTTCTTCTTTCTGCCCCACACATTCACGATGATCTCAGAAACTCATTGTCCCATCCTCTGTGGCAAACAGCCATCTAATCAAAGGGTTTACATTGCTACAGCATTTGAAAAGACAAGTAGAAATTAGCTTTAGCTAATTTAACTAGTCTTTGCCCCTTCTCCTGACCCTGAGGGTAACACATACATTTTATAATTCATCCCCTGGGGCTGGCTTATTCTTGCTCCCTTCTCTTTGGCAGTGATTTTAAGTAACAAAGTTCTTATTACAATCCTCAGGTTTAAAATTAAGTTCTGATCCCATCTTCTTGGGGCATAGCTAAGAGGCACTGTTTGTCCCTAGCCAAATCAACTATTTCCTCAAGTGACTCATTTCTGAAAATCTTACTGTTTCTAATAATCCACTCAAATATGTATTTCCATTTAACCTTTTCTTTTACTTGGATTTCACATGTGTTGTTGCATGTTGGGCAATTTGTACAAGGATCTGCCATTACCTCATTGTGTCAAGTACAAAATGGGATTGGTGCTAATTTAGAAATTACATTTGCTCAGATGGTGGCTGGGTTTGGAAAAGTTCTCCGTTGCCCTGGGTGTTTTAGGGCAAGGTGTGTGTATAGTTTTCCTGGACCAACTGTTTTTAGAACCAAAGTATACGGATTAGCTGAGGTAAACTGGGATATCAGGGAATCCCCATCTCCTCCCAGTTGCCAACTTGGAAGGGGCTCCTGTAGCTTATTTCTCCTCATGTGACACAAACTGGTTTAGGCAAGTGGAAGCAGAGTGGGAAGAGGAAGCTCTAAAAGTGTTTCCTGCGTACAAAGGTCAGCACAAGATGTTCTATCTGGGTTCAAAGGGCAAGGACGAAGCAAAGTAACCTCTCCTGTCCCCTCTGACTAACACACAGAAGTTTAAAAACTACAGCAGGATGAAAGAAATCAAAGCACACACCACAGCTTCCTCTGGGGATCTTCTATAAACCATATGAACAAACACGGGTGTTTTATAGTTCTTTATGACAACGAGTCCTTTGCCGCAGATTCTAGGTTTTATGACTCCTGTTTTATGTCCTACAAATAGGAACAGACATTTTCCTTTACTCTACACCACAGCAAGCCACTGGCTTAGACAAGAACCAACTCTGTACTGCTTTTCAAACTTCATTCTCCCTCTGGACTGCAGGGACTGTTTGGTTTCTATTATACTTCTGGCCTTTCATATCCCTGGTGGTGCATCTGATGAAACCCAGTGGCCAGGTGTGTGAATGTGGTTGAAAGGACCCATGGAGGACCAGCAATGCTTCCCCATGGTGTGGGATGGTCCCCTCCTGAGACTGCCCACTGTCAGTGAGACTGTACATGAATTGTTTTCCCAACTGAGAGGACAGGTCATATGACCCGTTTGTACTTTTGTCTTGCTGTCTTTTTAACTAACTACACAATTGGGGATCTCTGGCCAGGGTCCTTGACCAAGGACAGAGTTTTCCTGTGTAGGTTTTTCTGCTTCAGACATTTTCACTGAGCTGTTGGAATATGCCAAGCACAGCCACCGTGTTTCCTGTGAAGATGGGATTCTCCAGGCATGAGCTTCAGAGAAAATGTGTAGGATTCTAGAGTAGGCTGAGTAGCCTCATGACACATTCCCTGTTCTGACCCAGACGCCAAGCTCTGCATCCTGTCTGCTCCCTGAACAGCCCCTCCATTGTTTGCTCAGCGATTCTGCTGCCTCTGCAGATAGCACTGTCTGGGAAACAGCCCCAAGAAAGCAAGGATGGCGGCAAGCCTTAGAGAAACGTGCAAGGCAGTGGCAGATGACTGGGAGGCATTTTCTTTTGCTTAAGAAAATAAACTACCAAATAACAATGATAGGAATTTACTACTAGGTTAAAAAGATGACTTATTGCAAGTTCAAAGTGCTATATAAATGATCCTCAATTTCAACATTTCAGTCATTTTGGTTATAAGATACTTTTAAATGAGTCTGCTGGGAAAAGAGCTTATTTGGTGAATAAAAAAAGATAATGTGAGTTTAGAAGTAGTGATGTTCATTCACATAGCACGTGGAAAGTGAGGAAGATCAGACTTGACATAGACCATAATCATGACCATGACCATGCAAAAGTTAGCATGATTGGGGGGTAGTTGGGAACATGTTAGTCAATGGATATAATATTTCACTTAGACAGGAGGAATAATTTCAAGGTCTCTATTGTATAATATGGTGACTGTAGTTAATAATAATATATTGTATTCTTGAAAAAATGTTAATGCTAAGAACAGATTTTAAATATTCTCACCACAGAAGGAAATGATAACCATGTGAGGTAATGCATGTCTTCATTAGCTAGATTTAGCCATTCCACTGCAATACATACTTTAAAATACCATGCTGTACACAATAAATACATATAATTTTATCTGTCATTTAAAAAACTAAAATAAAAAAGAATATAAAAAGCTGCACAAGTAAAGAAAAATACGATTTTTAGATTATTTCCACTTATTTCTTGTTTTAGATTCTCCTGTCCTCCAAACAACTCCTGGCCTATCCTTCCACTCTTTAGGCCCAGGAGAAGGTTTTTATGACAGATAGTTATGGAAAGTTTTGTGATAAGTCAATACCCTAAGAAGGTTTTGGAAGAAGAGAATATTTTCCTCAAAAGACAAGAAAACTGATGCTATCTTGTGAGCCAGAAAACTCATGGGAATTTGGGCAGGTTACCTGTTCACTAAGCATCTACCATGATTTAATCTCCCTTTCCAGCAAAGTGAGGAGTATCATTGGGGGACCCAGGGTTCCCAGAGCCTGGTAAATGGCAGAGCTTGGATTGAACCAAAGAACCACCCTCCATCACTTGCCTGGGCTTCTATCTGTTCTGGACCAAAGTAAAGGAATCCTGGCTATAAGTGGGATCCTTGATCTGGTGGATGAGGCCCTTGAATCTAAGAAGAACGTCATAGAAAGGTAGAAGGAGGAAGCTATCCTTTCATGGTTGTGAATTTAATATAGTATGCAGGCAGAAATGCTGTCTACTCTCATCCCTTTTTTAATAATTAGGAGAGAGAAAACAGAGTAGAGAAGATGAGTTGGTGCCCCTGGTTGTAAAAAGGGTGTTAAAATGGATATTTTGGCTGAGGCCCAAAGATGACAGATGTAAGACACCAAATGAGGTTCCAGACAGACAGAGATGTGAATGTCCAAAGCTGGTAGCTGAGAACATATTAGAACTGAAAGGAATTCTGGAGATTTCTTCCACTGCTCTGGGCAGGCCCATAACTGCTTGCTAGAGCCATGCATGCTCTGTGGGAGCAGTGCAGGAGTCTCCTACTCTGGGCAGGCCCAGAACTGCTTGCTAGAGCCACATGAGCCCCTTTGGGAAGTGGCAGAGGAGTCCCCCACTCTAGGCAGGCCCAGAACTGCTTACTAGAGCCACGCATGCCCCGGGGAGGGTGGTAGAGGAGTCCCCAGCTCTGGGTGGGCCCAGAACTGCTTGCTAGTGAGGGTGTGTCCCGCAGGCAGCTGCGGAGGAATCTTCTGCCCGGGGTGGGTCCAGAACTGCTTGCTAGTGCCATGCGTGCCCTGTGGGGGCCAGTGGAGGAGTCCCTAGCTCTGGTCGGGCCCAGAACTACTTGCTAGTGCATGTGTGTCCTGTGGGTGGCTGCAGAGGAGTTCTCTGTTCCTGGTGGGCCCAGAACTGCTTGCTAGAGCCACATGCACCCATAGGGGGTGGTGGAGGAGTCCCACCCTCTGGGCAGGCCCAGAACTATTAGCTAGAACCTCGTGCGTCCCACAGGTGGCAGTGGAGGAGTTCCATGCTCCAGGGTCCTACACTGAGTGGGCCCAGAACTGCTTGCTAGAGCCATGCGTGACCCACGGGCAGCAGAGGAAGAGTCCCCAGCTCTGGGTGTGCCCACAACTGCTTGGTAGAGCTGCACATCCTGCAGGTGGCAGCGGTGGAGGTGTTTCCCACTCTAGGCACCCATGCTGGCTGGGCCCAGAATTGCCAGAGCTGTGCACTTTTGGCATCCCTGACCAGTCACCCAAGAACTATGAGAGGATGGTCAGTTGAGAGGAAACCATACTAGAACAGTGGTACCCCGAGGTGAAGAGCAACAGCCACAGCAGTGAGAACAACAAGGCTCACACCCCTCAGGCTCTTCCAGACAGACACAGTCTGCCTCTCTGGGCAACCAGAGGAAGCCGGCATCTTCTCCAGTGGAGGCCACTGACTGAAAGGCTCTGGTATGGTAACCACATGGTGTAAATTCAGCATGGGGCAAAATCAGTGGAAAAACTCTGGTAATTTGAATAACCAGAGTAGATCAACTCCCCCAAAGAAGGATGGGGCAAATGCAATCGAAGATCCCATCCATAAACAGATGGCTGAGATGTCAGAAATTGAGTTCAGAATTTGGATAGTAAATAAGGTTAACAGAATGGAAGAGAGGAGGGAATTAGAATTTCAAGAAATGATTCAAAAGATGTCTCAAGAATGTAACAATTTCAAAGATAAAATGACCAAAGATTTTGAAACACTGAGGCAAGAGGTTGCAGCCCTCAAAGATCTGAATAATATGGTAGAATCCCTCAGTAACAGAATGGAGCAGGCAGAAGAAAGGATCTCTGACATCGAAGACACAGCTTCTGAGTGTTCCCAAGCATGCAAGGATGAAGAGAAATGGAAAGCAAAAATGGATCACTCTCTCAGAGAGCTCTGGGATAATTTGAAGAAAACTAATATTCACCTTACAGGAATCCCTGAAGGTGATGAAGTGGCTTCACAAAGCATAGAGGCTATACTTCATGAAATTATGAAAGAGAACTTTCCAGACATGCCAAGAGATTCTGAAATTCAGATAGCAGACAGTTTCTTTCTTTCTTTCTTTTTTTTATTGAATGGTAACTATGTACATTAATGCACTTCTGGGGTACAGTGTGGGGTTTTCACACACAATCTGAAACACTTCTATCAAACTGGTTAACATAGCCTTCGTGTCATTTTCTTAGTTATTATTTTAAAACGTTCACATTCTGCTCTTAGAAAGATTCACTGGTACCCTTGTAAGATAAACCTCAGAAGTGATCCCTCCAATCCCCCTCCCTCCACCCATTACCCCCTCCCCTCTCCCTCCAGCAGACAGTTTCAGAACCCCAGCATGACTCAACCCGAACAAGACATCCCCCAGGCACATCATAATTAACTTCACTAAAGTTAATATGAAAGAGAAAATTCTGAAAGCAGCTAGACGTAAGAAAACCTAACCTACAAGGGGAAGAATATTAGAATGACTGTAGATCTCTCTGCTGAAAACTTTCAGGCTAGAAGAGGGTGGTCATCGACTTTTAACCTCCTAAAACAAAATAACTTTCAACCCAGGATCCTGTATACAGCTAAACTGAGTTTCATTTATGATGGAGAAATTAAATACTTTAATGACATTCACACGTTGAAGAAATTTGCTATAACTAAACCAGCCCTCCAGGATATTCTCAGATCTATCCTCCATAAAGACCAGTGCAATCCTCCACCACATAAGTAAACTCACACAGAAAATTTTGATTGAATTCCAACTTCCACAGTGGTGAAAGGATTAAAGATGTCCACTGGACTTTTGAAAAACTTGATACCCAAAATTATACCAGGTTTATCAATATTCTCAATCAATGTGAATGGCTTAAATTGCCCTCTAAAGAGGCACAGGCTGGCTGACTGGATACAAAAACTCAGGCCAGATATCTGATGCATTCAAGAATCCCATCTTAGGGCAGCGCCTGTGGCTTGAAAAGGTAGGGCGCTGGCCCCATATGCCAGAGGTGGTGGGTTCAAACCCAGCCTGGCTAAAAACTGAAAAAAAAAAAAAGAATCCCAGCTTACCCCAAAAGACAAATATAGACTCAGGGTGAAGGGATGGTCATCTATATTCCAGGCAAATGGAGAGCAGAAAAAAGCAGGTGTTGCAATTTTATTCACAGATACAATAGACTTTAAACCAACAAAAGTAATCAAGGATAAAGATGGATACTTTATATTTGTTAAGGATAATACTTAATATAATGAGATTTCAATCATCAATATTTATGCACCCGACCAGAATGCACTTCCATTTATAAGAGATACCATAATAGACATGAGCAACTTGATTTATCCCAGCTTCATCATAGTTGGAGATTTTAATACTCCTTTGGCAGTGTTGGATAGATCCTCCAATAAGAAGCTTAGCAAAGAAGTTTTAGATTTAAACTTAACCATTCAGCATTTGGATTTAACGGACACCTACAGAACATTTCATCCTAACAAAACTGAATACACATTTTTCTCATTGGCCCACAGAACATACTCCAAAATCGACCACATTTTAGGTCACAAGTCTAACCTCAGCAAATTTAAAAGAATAGAAATTATTCCTTGCATCTTCTTAGACCATCATGGAATAAAAGTTGAACTCAGTAACAACAGTAATGTGCAGACTCATACAAAAACATGGAAGCTAAATAATCTTATGGGCTTTTTCCACGGCCTAGCAATTATGAATTGGGCTGCAATGAACATTCTGATATAAATACCTTTATTGTAGTGTGATTTTTGGTCTTCTGGATATATACCTAATAGAGGAATTATAGGATCAAATGGCAGGTCTATTTTTAGTTCTTTAAGTGTTATCCAGATGTCTTTCCAAAAGGAACATATTAGTTTGCAATCCCAACAGCAGTGTAGAAGTGTTCCCTCAGCCAGACTGCCACACTTTGCCACCAGCCGACAGGGGGAGTTGAAGCCTGACAACCTCAGGTGCTTAATGGAAGCTGGGGAGTTTTACTTAGTTCCAGCCTGCCCCAGATTGATGTTGCTGCCACTTATATTCTCATAGAATTTACATTTCTGTCCTGGCTATATTCCCCTATGGGCCAGGCACTGTTTAAGTTCACAGAAACTGCAACTCAGCCCTGCCCTGTGGTGCTGCTGCTGTGTTAATTCTCACAGAGCTGGCATCCCAGTCTCTGCTGCAATCTGTGTTGGGGCGAGTGAGGTTAGAGCTCACAAACAGCTCTCAGTTCCTGCCCCTCCCTTGGCTGGTGCTGCTGCCACGCCTGCTTTTGTCCGAGACATGCTCCCCTGGGGGCTGGTTGCATCTTGGGCTCACAACAGCAGCAATTCTGACTCAACCCCACCCTGGGAGTATGCCACCTCTGTGCACGTGGGGATTCTATTCTCCATCCCCACTGCACCCTGTCTGGGCACTGCCTCAGGTATACCCTTTGCTCATGGGGCCTGTGTTTTTGTCCCAGATCTAGTCCACCAGTAGCGGCCACTGGAGTAGATGCCCAGCTCCCTCTGGTTGTTAAGAGAGGGAGGAAGTGTCTCTCTGAAATATCCCCAGGCATGTGATCCCTATTTTTCCCACCACTGCTGTACTGTGCCAGGGGCACTGCTTTTCTCTCTCCTATATGGCTCCCTTGCTCCACAGTTCCTGTTCCACACCCATGCTACAGAACCAGCACAGACCTGCAACAGCTTAAGCCCCATCCACATCTCTAGAGAAAATGCCCCAAAGCCTGAACTCCACGGGGGACAGATTTCCAGATGGTGGGGTGAGAGTGGAGGGGAGTGCTGGGAGTTCAGAATTGTGAGTAGAGTGTATGTTCAGTTTTATGCCTAGTGGGAGAGTGCTATGGCACACTAGTGGGTCCTCTCTGGGGAAGGATTTCTGGTTTTTAGAGGATCTCTCTCGTGGGATAAAACAGGGGGAGATTTGAACTCTGCTTGCTTGTTTGTAGAAAGTATACTGCAAGCTGTTCTGATGTGGGAGAGGACTCTCATCCTCTTGGTGATGGATTTTGTACTTATTGTTTGTTTCCTTGGGGTCACAGCTTGCCTCAGCAGGGGTGATGTGCTCTCTTCAATCTTCTCTCTTGGCTCAGCTCCAAGCCATCAGCTTACTTGCTAAACTTCTATCCTTTAACTCTCCTTCTGGATGGGAGCCTCTGTGGAAAGCTGGCTCTAGTCGGCCATCTTGCCTCCTTTTTTTTTTTTTTCTGTCTATTTTTTAAGCATGAAACAAAGTTTATTGAGGAAGTGGAAGACAGGTTTACAGAGCACAGCAAGATCTTTACAGAGTGGGACCCAATCACCATACAGCAAACAGACCCCCTTTGTGGCAGTGAAGGAAAAGGCCACAACTCAAATGGCTCTAAGATTTTCTAGTACTTAAGGGTGACCAAAAGTCAAGTCTTTGTGCAAGGGGCAGAGGGAAAACTAGCCCCACTAACTTAAGAGATAAGAAGAAAACAAAATAAAACTGGTTTATTTTTATGTCTAAGATGTTCATTTGTTTCACTTACTAGTTGCAGCAGTTTAAAACGAAGGTCCTATGATATTACCCTGGAGTGGAAGGCAACCAAAGATGATGATTGTAAATGCAGCATAATTCAATGGAAATATAATGCAAACCATGTGTTTGATTTAAAGGTTTTCTGGAAGACATGTTAAAGATGTAAAATAAACAAAATTAATTTTAATGTATTTGAACCTAAGATACCTAAAATATTATGACTTCACAATGTAATCAGTATAAAATGTTTCATGAGATTTTTACATCCTTTTTTTCTTTTTGCACTTACCTTTTGAAATCTGGGATATATTTTACACTTTCAGCACATCTCAATTTGGATTAGTTGTACTTAATGAGCTCAATAGTGTCCAGGCTGCTATACTGAACAGAGCAGTTGTGGGGCTTGTATAGGGTGGAAAATTGCATCAGGTTATGATAGAATTTCGTGCTTGAGAGAAGTTGAGGCAGTGTCTCCACAGTGAGCAAGATGATGATTTGTGATCCTATCTTCATGTGTGTTGGGTCTGATGGAAAAATATCTAGATGGCTATTTGGGCAGAGAAGTAGTGGGGATGGAGAGCCCAGAAGAGTCTTCCTGAGCTGCATTTCAACTGCCCATGGTGCCCTCGGAAATGAACACTAAGCTAAGCAAGAAGGGAATTAATTGAGAGAATGCCTGATCCAAGGAAGCAAACTATAAATTCAGGACCCTTTTCTGAAGTAATACCTATTGAATTTATAAGTATACATTAAAATAAGCACCGTATGCCCTCAAGGGGCTGTTTGTGATCTTTGCACAACCAGTATGCTTGTCTGGAATCATAAGTGTCTTATATTAGGCTTAGCTTTATACCCTAGATAAGTACTACTATTGTTCTGAGTTTGCTGAAGAGGAAAGTGAGACATAGATAAGAATAATCAAATAATCACCCTCTTGTTGATAGAAAGATATCACTGGGGGAAGCTGGCAATCACTGGGTACAAAAATATTCCTTCACACATAAGGGATCTGGGCTACAGGAAGGAGGCAAATTTCTCCAAGGCACATGCATCACCAGAGAGATTCCCAAGTACCGCGTTAAGATTTCAGAGCCACCAAGAAAGATTCTCTGTCAATTGGTAGAAAAAGAAACAACCTATTGTGCAGGGCAGTTAAGCTCTTTATAACTGGAGCTTGGCTATGGAAATTGAACGATTCTTCCCAGACTGCTATAAGGAGATTCATAGAATTGGGTACAAGTTGAGTTAGAAGATTCTTGAGTTTTTCTTCAACATAAGGGTTTTCTGATGATTTGATGATATGGCAGTTTTAACATCGTGCGATCTCCAACTCAAATTGTAGATCTTCCCACAGTGATGGTCAGAATTGTTCTGAGAATATTATGAGGGTAAGGGAGATTGAGACAAAAGCCATAAAATGAAGGTTTCCGCCCTAGCTTTGTCATGTTTTGAGGGTAATTTGAGTGCAGGTTTTTAATTTCCAATTCCCATGTGTTAATCACAAGGAAAACCCCAATATGTTGAATCATTCTAAGCCCATCCCAAAGGCTTCACAATTGGTCATGGGTAAGGATTAAAGAATCTGAACAGTATTAAATACATGAAAATACTTTATTACATCTGAATAAGCAGTATTATAGTTAGGTATATGAAGGAATGGATGGATCACTTTTCATTTTGATAACTTACAGGTCACATTTGACAGGCTTCCAAATTAACTGCCTGGGTAAAGTCTTTATGATTCATGGTTTACATCCTGCCATTGAATTCAGAATATTATTGTGAGTCCCTCAAATCTTATGAGTTCTTCAAACTGTTGGTGTACTGGTGAATACATAACCTACTGACATTGAGACACAGATTTGTTTCTAAATGATAAAGTTTTGCTGATGTATTTCTGAATCATGAAATTTTCCTAATTGTCTTTTGTGTGAAACATGTTATCTTCTATTTTGTCACCTGTGGTGATTAACTGTAACCTCTGTATTGTACCAATGAGAAAAGACAACTCCTGTATGAGAGGGGCCTGTCCCTTCTCCTAAATTTTCTTATAGAAGCATTCCATTTTTTAACAGGCTTTGGAACACATCCAACTTTGTTGGTGTGTCTTTCTGAGTCAATCCTTAAATTTGGCTTTCAACAAATCTTACAAACTTTACCAAATTATTTCTGCCTCAATAGCCTTCATTTCAGTTGACATTTCACTTTTGTTTTTGTTTTTTTCCTGAATCAGATTTTTACATAAGATGGCTTTGAAAATAAATTATTTCTAAAGACTGTTGCTCTCATGTGGGTTAAGCAAATAGTTCAATCACTTTGAGCCTCAGTTTCTTCTTCCATAAAATGTCAGGGTAGGGTGAGCTGAGCTGAGCTCAATATAACTTCTTGATTTAACACAGTGTAGACCTTCTACCCACATGTGAATACAAAGAACAGGGATAACTTACAAAAACAAAGACAAATTTCTTCAGGAAGAAAATGATCTTACTAGCTAACAGAAATGACAAGGAGGTTTTTTGTTTTGCGTTTTGTTTTGTTTTAAGATGTAAAACCTTTTATTGTGTGGCAAGTAGAAGGTCTGGTTGGAATGCTGATGTGAGTGTGTTGATTCCATGATAGTTTGGCATCTGTGAGCCAACTCGAGATGGGTTTGATGAGAGAATGAAGTGAGGGTGAAAGAGCGGGAGTCCAAGGTGCAGGAATGCAGGAGCAGCGTGAGCAGAAGTGAGGTGCCAGGAAAGAAGGGAAGATCTGAAGAGTTGGAAGGCAAAGACACTCACCATTTGCCAAGAGCCTTCAGAGGTTGGCACAGTGTTCATTTTGATTGCTGGGTGGGGAGTTGTAGGAAAAAATTGCAGGGGGAGTGGAAGGAGCTTTGCAGTATGAGAAGTTAGACTAAGAGCAGTTAGTCAAAATGGAAAAAAACCCCAGCAAAATAATTGGCCTGTAATAGATCTCCAATAGTTCTCAAATGTTGTTGAGAATTGTAGACTTGTGGGAAATTTGAATGCAAAGAATTCAGAAAGGTTACAGACCAGCACCATCCAAGAAGGATATAATATGAGCCACAGATACAATTTAAAATTTTGTAGAAGAACCACATTTAAAAATAAAGAACAGCTGAAACTAATTTTAATAATATATTTAACTGAAAACAATATGTCTAAATATTATCATTTCAACATATCACTGATATAGAATTATTAATGAGATATTTTGCATTCTTTTTCTCATACCAAAGTATGTCTTTAGAATCTGGTGTGCATCTTGCACTTCCAGCTCATCTCAATTTGATCTCAATTTGGACTGGACGCGTTTCAAGAACTCAACAGCCACATGTGGTAGGTGGCTATTACATTGAACAGTGTAATTCTAGACAGCTTCCTCTGCATCCTCACAGTTTTGTCCTTTATTTAATAAGCCTAAAAACAATGTCTGATTCATTGTACATGCAATTTTAAAAGCAGCAATGCTACACAATTTATTGCGTAGGGATGGATATAAGTAGGTGGTAAAATTAGAACAAAATGCAAAGGAATGATGGTCATAAAAATAAGGATTAGGTGTTCCTTTATTCTATGGGAAATAATGACAGGAATAAAGAAATAAGTAAAGGAGAAGAAAATTAAAATCTTCTCCAAATCTCACCAATCAGAAATAACCGTTGCTAGGACCAAATAATGAGCAAGATGCATTGGGAGTTGGGGGAGAGGCTGAGTAGTTCCCCAAAGCCAGGCTCGTGACTACATCAAGGCTTCTGACAAAAGCCAGTGGGGGCATTCGGAACATTAAAGGAAGGCAGACAAAGTCAGACCTTTGGTCAGATTGGATGCTGCCCATTCCCGTGGGAGGACACCCTACAAGCAACGTGAACAATTAAGGACATTGACTTATTTTCTCTTTAAGACATGAACTTAACCAATTTCCTGGAATTTTTAAAAAGAATTTGCAAGAAAAAAAAAAAAAAAAGAAAACAAGCCAATACCCTCACAAACCATTAGGTGCTCAGAGTTTCGGGAAGGGCAACTGTAAGTGCATGGTTTATATCCCATTTGCACTGTCATGTTGGAATGGGAAGAACATTGGAATGACAAGCTAGACTGAAAAGCTGTTAAAAGCCAGAAAAATAACCAACGTCTAATCCATAAATGGAAAACTGTCAGTCGCTCTGTCTTTTATAAGACTTGGCTTGATGGTAATTCAAGCACAAGTCTTGAGTTTTCAACTAGCACTTAATTGTAAGGAAAATAAACCATTCAGAGAAAAGGAGCCCTGGGAAGAATAATGGTGCTCATTTTAGTGTCTGCAGTAAGTAAATTCAGCAAAGAGGAGATCTGAATGGAGGTGGTGACTGTCTGCAGGTGTGAAATCTGGCCGGTGATTTTGGAAGCAAAACCTCCTCGGTTTATGACAATGACCTTCAATGACCTTGCCCTAGACATTAAACCAGACAATGTATCCCCAGATAAAGATTCCCAGGCAAAGTTACGGCCCTGTTGCCCGTAACCAGGCATCCTCTGCTTACCAATCAGGGATTTTTATCTGAGTCACTGGCCACCTCGGCTAAGGGAGCTGTCTCAAAGTTTGGGGTTTCCAGGGCTTTTCTTTCTCCATGCTGAGATCTGGGAACCCCCACAACGTCTAAATGGCAGCTGGAGCTTGTCGGTTACATTAAGGGAAAGCCTCAGAGAAATGCATAATGTGTAAAATCCACCGCAGCATGGAAGTACACGGATTCCCTCTGATTCTGAGCTGGAACCCGCTGTTATGCCATAAAAACAACTGTGAGCAGCAGCAAGCCCGGGGACACAGATTTGCATCAGGAACTCGACAACTCACAGCAGTCTTAGCTTTTGATATCTTGGGAAATGCTTCTTGCTGAGCACTTTTGAGCACTACCCTACCCCAGGAGATCTGAGAGCTGTTTTCTTCTCTATTTCCCTCAACGCAGCCTTGACCACATAACTGAGGCAGAAATGAGGTCTGCCAAGGCTCTGCTCTGTTTATCACTGCCTTGCTGGGGGACTTTTATTATTACTACCTATGGGAATGGGCTCACACACACACACACGCACAGAGCTCAAGGAGAACTAAGTCAACAGAGCACATGGTGGTGATGTCAAAAGAGCATCAGTGAGGGACTTGGAGGTGGGCTCTGACATGACTCTGCCACAACCTGCTGAATGACCTTGGGTGAACTTTGTCACCTCTCAAGGGTTCAGAGAGACTGGGGTGAATTAGCATGATGGCTTTAAAACCAGGCTCTAGGAGTCTGCACGTGGGGGCTGCTGGGCGATAGAGATGGGGCAAGGTGAGGAGACTTCTATCATATTCCATTCATCTCAGACAGGGCAGGTTCACTTTTATCTATTCAGATGATCTTCCATCTACTAAATTCTGATTGTGTGATTTCCCTCGTGTTTGTTAGCTTTTGAAGTTTTTGCAGAGTGTTTTGTTGATGGCCAATGTAGCAGGTTCTTTACTGACTTTTTTTACAGTCTCTTATGGTCATATTAAAGGCTGTAAAGAAACATACAATGACTTTCTGTTATTTCTTCTAGAGGAATGGCTGCTGTCTTAGTGATTATATCAGTGGCTGCAAATTCACTAGTGGTTGGAACATATAATTAGATCTTGAGTACTTGACACTTGTCATGACTGTGTCACTACCGTGACCTTGAACACATCATTTACTGTTTTGAGTGAATCACATGGTGTGGTTAGGAGCTTGAGAAATAGACATGGACTGGCTGGGTACAAACCCCAGCTCTGCCAACTTCTGAGCTATATATTGGAGATTAGCCACTACCACATGTAGGTGGATGATGCCAGGCCATTCTTCAGGATCTTGGAGCTAGGCTGTGCGAGGAGGGGCTATCCAGCCCTGCCAGATTTGCAGGCAGAGCAGAGAGCTGCCCCACCTTCAGACTCCCACTTGTGCCTCCCATTGGCTAAATCCATCCAGAAGTCCACTGGCAAAGGAGGGTGGAAATTGTAGTCCACAAGGGTCAGTTACCTGTGATCCAGAGAGGGGCGCAGAAGTTTGGGGAATGGATCTGGGGAGAGGCCTAGAACCAGCACTACAACCAGGCTGGGTGCTAGGCACATTCTAGATGGGGGGAGGGCCTACAAACCATGGCCAACAATTCACATCCTACCAGCTGCCCATTTTTATAAGTAAAATTTTACTGGAGCACATCCATGTCCATTCATTTCCCTATCACCTGTGGCTGTTTTTGTTCTGTAATGGCATAGTTGAGTTGTGACAGACCTTGTATATACTCCAAAGCCTAAAACATGAATTATCTGGATTTTTACAGAATCAGTTTGCTGACCCCATTCTAGATTATATCTGATCCTCAAAGTCACCTGCCAAGTAGGTATTTTTATTCTTTTGCAAATGGGGAGATAAGCTCAGAAATGTACCCAACTTCTCAGGAGATGAGCACACCAGTCCAGAATGAAACCTGCATTTGATCTCCATGGAATCTGTTACCAAACTCCCAGCCATTTCATGCACCCCTCTGCCTTCTTAATTTCAGGGACTTAATTCCTTAAATATAAGTGACACACTTAAATTTAAGTCATTCGCAATGACCTATATACCATGCATGGCTTTCTGTCTCCTCGGAGCCATCCCCACCTTCCATAAGCAAACACATGCCTTAATTTGGTATGTGTCTGCCTCTTCCCTTGCACCATCAAATTCAAAGAACAGTGGAAGACTCTAAGATTATCTGAGTTGGAATTGGTCTTGGGTCATTTCAAAGATGTGATTTAGAACTGTCTTCTAGTTTGAAACCCCATTTGTTAGACTGTCCTTTTCAGGCGGGCAGCTGACCCTTAGGAAACTCACCCTTTCCTCCCTTCTTTGCACAGTCATCTCAACTAAGCAATAATAGCAAAAGATGTGGGAGAACGTCTCGGACGTAATGGAAATCAATGTTAAAATGAGATTTACTTTACAAAATATACGGGATAGCCAACTCTCTAGGAGTTCTTCTCTTGTAAAGCTAAGTACACCTGTCTGATGGAAAAAAAAATCCCTTCAAAGGGGAATAATGTTGCCAACATTTCTGTGCATTGCTTGCAGATTCATCTGAGGTAATCTGTAGTATTTATGAGTCAAGCTGTGTTGTCTTTGTATAACAACAATAGCAGCAGGACAAAGCTCCCAGAATACACGTGAACTTGTATTTACTGGAAATTGCAAGTAACGGTGAGGCAGACGCTGCTTGCCTTTGCTTTGCTCGCACAGATGGCAAGAAATTGCTGCTCTGGGAAGGACTTAAAAGGGTAAATAGGACACATGTGTGATTAATGAAGTTAGGATTTACATGTGATGACACACAAAAAGGGCAGCGTTGTGGCTGTGGTATTATTTGACTTAGCATTTAGCCAACACAGGTATTCTTTAATGTAATAAATGTGCTCTCTTGCCTTAGGGAAAACAATACTCCTGACCCACTCGCATAGGGCAACTGACACCACTTGTGTTTTTAAGGCCATGATGAAACTCCGCTGCCCACCCACTCTTTCCTCCCGACTGTCAGAGTTTGTGGTGACTTAGCCTACCTTCTGGGGAGTTGGCAGAGAGCTGTGGCCATAGGAGGGACTGTAGGGGTGCCTGTTGCCCCTGGGCAGGCAGCAGGCATTTGCTGCTAAGCGGCTCTGGAGCTTAGGAATTTCCTATTTCCATTTTGGTAGGTTTGTAAGCCCTTAGATAGACAAGTTCACAGCTATTTCATTAGAGGCAATATGATGGAGTGGGAAGAACTCAGGCTTCAGAGAGTCAAAGACACAAGTGGGAATCCTGCCCTTTATTAGCCAGTCCCATCACGAGTCTGATCCCTTCTCCAGGCCAGAGAGGGATGTGGAGAGTCTGTATGGCAATAGAATAACAGCCCCCAAAGACACCTAGGTCTTAACCTTTGCAGCCAGAGAATGTCACTTTATATGGAAGAAGATTCTGTGCAGATGTAATTAAATTAAGGATCTTGAGATGGGGAGGGTACTCTGCATTATCTGAGTGGGCCCTAAACACAGTCACGAGAGTCTATATAAGGCGGCAGAGGGATCTTTGACACCACAAGGAAGAAGGCAGTGTGACAATGGGGGACGTAGGCGGAGAGGTGAAGGTGCTGCATTATGGCTTTAGAAGATGGAGGAAGGGACCCTAAGTCAAGGAACACCAGGATTGCACAGCCAGGAAGTTAAGAAAAGCCAGAGCCGCCTGTTGGCCCCTCCAGCCTCTGGAGGGAGTAAGGCCCTGCTGACATCCTGACATCAGGCTGGGGAGACTGATTTCTGACCGTGGGCCCCAGAACTGAAAGTGAGTCAATGTGTGCTGTTGTAAGCCACCATAGTTGTGATAATTTGTTGTAGCAGCCACAGAAAACCTATACCATCCCCCACCATAGTAGGGATAAGAATTACACCTAGGAAAAGATGTCAAGTAAATTCCTCACATCACACCCTAATCAAGGGAGCAGAATCTGGGGTAAGTTAGGAGCATCTGAGGAGCATCTGGGGGCCTCGTGTAGTAACTGAGAATAAACACACTGCAGCCCCCAAGTTTAGGCTCAAGTGTGAGAAGCTGCTCCTGCATCTGCATTTAGTGTCTGGCAGGAGCAGCTGCCCTTCCCCTGTGTTCCATCCCCCTGCTGTCCTTTGATCTTTCTGGTCTTCTGTCCCACCTCATTGTCTGCTCAGCCCACTTGCTTCCAGCCATGTCACTCCTGCCAACCTGGAAGTTCAGGTACTTCGTCTAGATCCCAAGTCTCTAGTCTACCCTGCCATGGGTTTGGCAGGAAGGGTCAGAGCTTGGGGGTGGAAATGGTGGGGTGGATTTTCAGAGAGGGGGTTAATCAGAGGAAACTGAGAATTCAGGGAAAGAAGAGGAGGTGGGGTCTCTAGATCAAATGGTAGGGAGCCAAAAAGCATTTTTACCCCTGTAATATTCTGAAAAATATTTTTTTAATTAAAAAAGTAAAAAAGAAGAGGAAGGGCGCAGAGGCTCTGTGCCCCCACGTGGCCTCAGGCTCAGCCTATTGCCTTTGTGTTCAGGAGAGCAGCTCCTCCCCTCCTCCTCACCCCAAAGGCTCCCAGGAATTTCTACAGAACTGGAGGGAGCATGGCTAGGACGAGGGCTTCACTGCCTCAGGAGCAGGGGTGGCAGCGGAGGACCTGCCCCATATGGGAGGTCTAGATGTAAAGCCAAGGTGAAGGATGACTCACAGAGCTGCTGGGGTGTTGGAGGAAGGTCGTACCCATGAACACTCAGGGCTGCTTAGTGCAGGACATTAGTATCCCTGGGAGCAGAGCCCCGGAGAACCATCAGAGTGGTTAAAGACAGCAGTCATCACCAGTGCAGCAACAATCGCAGGAAAAGGTTCATTTCTCTATCTTCTAACAAGTGTAGGATTAAAGACCTTTGCAAGCAACTTTGAAGATGAACTGATGAGCTCAAGGCCTTTGGGGTGTAGGGAGGTGATAAGGAATGCTCCTGGAGGGCCCCAAGGCAGGAGAATCAGGCAGACAGTCTGGCCCAGAGCTAAAGGCCCAGTCTTAGGGCAGTGTGGTTTTTACCACACAACGTCTCCTGGGCCAGCTTGTGAGAGGGAGGGTGAGTTAGGATGAACTGCAGAACCTCCTTCCTATAGAGCCAGGTAGTATCGTGTCACTCCTCCAGGAAGTGTAAGGAGGATCTATGATAGTAGTTCTGGTGGTTCTTCAGAATCAGACCTGGGCCAGTGCCTCAGTCTAAGGATTAAAGGATGGTTTACTCAGAAGCAGTCGAAGCCCCGTTGTCAGGGCAAATGAGCTCCCTCCTGTTAGGCTACACAGGGCTGAATAATTACTCTCCCAGGTGGGCTACGCAAGTAAGGAAATTGACTATAGCCTCTGTTGGAGAAACGGGGATGATAGCCAGCACCCAGGATCTTGTCCCGGTCCTGTGGCCAGTGCTCACAGATGTGCTGTCCAGATTCAGCAGTGACTGAGCAGAGGAAGCCCTGTAAACACCCCTTCTGCAAAATGATAGCAAGAAGGAGCAGGGCCCAGACCCTCAGGGACTCGGAAGAGGGGATCACACAGCAAGACAGTGGGGCTGGCCAGAGGTCAGGAGAGAGGGGACACAGGCACTGAGCTCCTACCTTTAGGACAGCACAGGCCTTCTCCTGAGGCTCCCCCAAAGAAGAGCAAGGTCAGTCCAACTCTAATGTTCGTTCTTCGCACTCTGAGACCTGTTATGTTAGACTCTTTAATAAAGAACTCCTTATGCTGCACATGAGCAGCAAAGAGAAGATGGATAAGGCTGAAGGCAGGGATGGCAGGGACAGCAGTGACAGCCTTGGGTTTCTTTAGAGGTCTATGGCTGGCCTGGGGTGGAGGTGGGATTTTCATAGGCCAGCGGGAACAGAGAAGGACTGCAGCCTGCTCCTTCCCCTGGCCTGACAAGGCGCACCCTTGGGGACTGCGCAGCTGGGACCCTGGCTTGCTCCGGCCACTAGGGCTTCCCTGAGAATTCTATAAAACAGTGGCCACAACCCTTGCGTGGCAGGGAGGCCACAATGAGTAGAGGTTAAGTGACTGAATTGAAATGCCTGGATGTGGGGCCAGCTCTGGTACGTGATAGCTGTGAGCCTGCAGGCAGTTAACCCCACTTTCTGGACCTGGGTTCCTCTCTCACAGAGGTTATTAATTGTGCTGCTTCCCTGGTCAGTGTCCTCAGAGGGTTAAATGAGATTATGTAGGTAAAACGCTTGGCCTGGACTGGGCTGGATTAATTGCCCGTGGCTGCTGTAACACATGGCTGCAAACTGAGTGGTTCCAAACAACACCCATTTTAGCATTTTACACTTTGGGAGGTTGGAAATCCGAAACCTGAAGCCGGCATTGTAGCATCTTCAGATCTCTCTGACTCTTGTCCTCCTGCCTTCGTGTTTCACTTACGAATATTCCTCAGATTACACTGGGCCTGCCCAACTGTTCCGGTGTCATCTCCCCATCTCAAAATCACATCGGTGAGTTTCCTTTTGCCATGCAAGGTAACATATTTTTACATTCTGGGGATTAGGATGTGGTCATCTTTGAGAAGGTTACTGTTGTGTGATCAGTACACTGACTAAAATGAAAAACTCAATACATTGAGCAAAAAAAAGAAAGAAAAGAAAGAAGAGAAAAACCCAATATGCATGTATTATTACATATACATATTACATGTATTAATAGCCACTATTGTTATTCTTATACCTCCAACCAAATGGAAAATAATGAATGGACAAAGAATGCTTTCTCTTTTGATCTGGCCACTGCCGTGCCTTAATGCCTTGAGGACAACAGCATACTGCAGGGAGTGGAAATGACTCCATGGGGGCTGTTCTCCAGCAGAGGAGTTCATGGAACCTTCCCAAAGCTAGTGATATACCCCAAGGAGGAGGCAGAAGTGGGCTCTGATAGAAGCAGTGACACTTCCTAGGTGTGCAGGATGACGGAAAGAACACTTACTGGCACTTAGCAGGCCCTGCCGTGGTGCATGCTGGGTTTGGTGGAAGGCAGTGTGGTGGTGGCCCCCAGAAGCAGGAACAGAGTGTGGTGCCCTGGTCTTCCCATAGCTTTACAGCCTTGGTTTGCACAGTGGTCAGAGCAAGAGAGAAAAAAAGACAGTTTCTATGAGGCAGATGCCAGGACTTATTGCAGACCATGTGCTTGACCCATCAGACAGAAAGAATTTGGAAGGCTTTGCAAGGGACTGGAACTCCTGCAAGAGCAGTTGGGGGCAAGATGGAGGTTCTTTCTCTTAACACATGCCCATTTAGGCCTCAGGTGATATGTCTGGGAAACCTGGCTTGCCCAAGTTCAGCTCATTGGCCTGTGCTGAGCAGCCTGGAGGGGCTATGGATGCGCCTGACTTCCTCCCTCCCTTTCTCCTCCCTGCCTTGACTGTGACCTCATTGACTTGCTCTAGATGCTCTAATCTTTCCCAGCAGCCTTATTGCTTACACCTCTTAGCTGATGCTGCAGCGTTCCTCTTCCCAGAGCGCTGCCTCAGCACTCTTCTCCTGCTGCCCCACTTTAAGAGCGAGGTGAGGTCACGGTATGGCCAGGCATCTGCCTTCCTGTTGCTCCAGTGGCGCCGTCACAGCCTGAGCTTGCCCTCTCCCTGAGCACCGGGCACTGAGGCCAGCAGTCTGTCAGTACTCTCCTGGAAGCAGCATGCTCCTCCTCTTGAACTTGGCTCAGACATTGCACAGGTGAACTCTCACAGTTCAATTTATAGCCTCTTCACTAAGCTACAGAAAATCACTCTGTAGGTGATTTTCCAATTTTCTTACTGTGGTTACTATTTCTCTTTGCCATCCCCTCTGCTCAACCTACTACTCACCTTTTCATATATACTCACATTCCAGCACCTCCTCCAGAAAAGGTGCTCTGGAGAGAGGGCTGTCTTGTGATTCCTGGAAGCCAAGGTGTTAGAAGTAAAATGGAGAAGGAGGAATAAAACCAGTAAACAGCATGCAATTTTTCTGATTACCACTATGGGTAACCAAGGCTCAGTTCCCTGGGGACCCCCTGAAGAACTGTGTGGAATGTACCTCAGAATTGTCCTTTTGAATGTCGGAAGCCTGGGACATTTGTCCAACAACTCCTATGACCCACTAGCGGAGGGTTGCCTGGGGAATGTTAACTCCACTTTACATCTAGGCTGGTCCTCCAAGTATTAGAAGGCTTGGGGCAGAACCCGGACTTGGAGACCTGACTCTTGAGAGGGGAGGCCAGATGGGTGCTAGGATTGTTGTTTCAGGGGAGCTAAAGTCAAGTGGGCCTAGAAAGTGTCCCACAGAGGGTGCGGTCGGTAGTAGCTTTAGAGAAGGATTTGAAATACAATCGTTTAAAATTGATGACCTATGCCAAAGGTTTCTAAATTACCTGTGGAGTTCACCTGCCTGTGTTCTTCCTGTTCTTCCTCCTACATTCAAGAGAGGAGGTGATCTGTTCGCCACAAATGCTGCCTCTAGGATGGATGGCTAATACTCTACTGGCTTCTCACACTCTGCCTAGATGCTTTGCATTTTGATCATTCCTTCTTTCATTTTGTTAGTCAGTTAATTAACATACTCAACCCCAAAGAGAGATGGGTTATTCTGAGATGTGTATTTCTGTAGTTTCTTTCCTTTGATTTCCTCTCATTTGAGCAGGTAGGTGACCTGTACTCCATTGCCTCCGGCAAGATTCCCCTTAGAGCTGAAAGCAGAGAAAGCCAGTATGGATTTCTGTCTTTTTCTCTTATAAAGTCTAAGCCCTTGGGAGTATAGAGGGTTTGCTGAGGAGCTAAAAAGGCAAAGAGGACTGTATTATCTAGACAGTAAATTTTGGAGAAGTGGCCCCACCACTAGAGGAGAAGGAGATGGCCTTGGCTAGAGGGAGAGAGAGGTGAAGGAGAACCGTCTTCCTGGAGGGCAAATCCAGGCTCTGCTCACTATAAAGGCCCCCCAGGGTGAGACAAATCTTCAGAGAAGAATGGTTGGGTGAAACATCTAATTCCAACATCCCCAGCCTACTGCAGAGGTGTCAGAAGCAGCTGTGTGGCAGGGACAGCAGGTATCTTGTCAGCCACTAGGGCAGAGAGGTGACTGAGTCTCCTACACATAGTGCTTTGGTGTATCGTGAGATCCTGGACTTTGAGATGACTTCTAGGAAGGGGGAAGAAAAATTAAGAAAGGAAGAAAGATTCATTTTCTTCTACCTTGGTGAAGCAGGGGCCTAAAATTGGTAATTACACTGATTTATTGAAAATAAGAAATTTGGGGGCTTAGATGCACACCCACTACACATTTGTTGAGTGTTCACTATATGGCAGGCATTGTGCTTGACATTGAGATTAGAAATATGACAAAGACATAATCCCTTGCCTAAAGGGGCACATATCCAGCACAGATGGGAGCAAATATCTAAGGTGATGATGATTCAAATGTATGTGTAATATATAGGTATAATAATAGCTATTCTTATTAGCTATTAGATATTATGGAGGCTAAGGAGAGGGGTGGAGAAGAGTTAAGAGAAGGGTTCTTGGAAGAGATAGATGATATTTGAACTGAGTCTTAGAAAGTGGTAGAAATTATCCATCTGGAGGGAAGGGGATGGAGATGGGAAGCTGGGGAGGCAGTGAGAACAGCGAGAAGAGAGTTAGTTTTAGTTTTATATTCCTGCATAACAAATTATCACAAATTCAACAGCTTGAAATGAAAATGACACACATATTTATTGTCTCCCACTTTCTGTGGGTCAAGACTCTGGGCACGGTTTAACTGGATTCTCAGCTGCAAGATCTCACTCGGCTGCAATACCCAATAATACAAATTTCACAGTTCAACGGTGAGACTGTAGTCAAGGAAAAAAAAAATTCCCCATCAGACATAATCTCTGCAGCTCCTTCCTCTGAACATGCTCATTAATTTACTCCTCCCACCCTCTCCCTCACCAGAAACTGTGGTTCAATGTCACTTTTTGTTTTGGAAGGAGGTAAATTTTACTGAAATGCGTGACTCTGACCTTGGAGACTGCATTATCATTAATTTCTCCTTTCATGAGTTTTTAAACATTTCCATCTGAGCAGTAATCATGGGAACATGATGTTGACACTTCCCCGAGAAATGGCCAACACCAACAATAGCTCAGGAATGCAGGGTTTGACAAGGCTAGATTTGATGATTTGCACATCTTGAGAAACTGTTGGATTTTTCAAATGAGACTTTGGAACCAAGAGGGCTCAGCCTTCTGGATTTACCTGAACTGACTGATAATTTATCCCGCATACTGATTCCAATGAAACTCAGCATCCTTATAGACTGTTGTCTTCTTAGCATCTTTCAGTTAATCTGTCCTAGAGCCTAGCTCTGGAATCCAGGGCTCACAATAAGATTAAATGTGATGTCGCAATCTTGGGCCCAGTTATCCTCATATTGAATTTACACTGTGTTAAGAGTAGAGTAGGGGTCACTCTTCCTCTGGAGTGATCTACTTTGCTGTCGCCCTGAAGCCTCTGAGTGTTCTTTATTCTTAAAAGTTGCTGGACTTCGTTGTGTTGAAAATTGTATTCTTCTTCTCTAGTTCTTCCCAGTCTCTTTCAGTTCTTCCATTCTAACTGCTCTCATCAATTTTTTTTTATTGAGATTTTCTAGGAAATTAAAAATTCTTGTCATCAACTTGCACAGAATGTTCTTTCCTGACTATTTTGTCCTCATTCACGTCTGTGGTTGTATCTTATTTCTCATTCTTTAATCTCAAATTATTTTTGCCTCTTCCTCTACAAAGGATTACCTTTTTTTATTGGTCTTTTCAAAAAATGAAGTTTTGATTTTGTTTATCTTTTCTCCTTCCTTCCATATTTTCTCTTTTTCTAAGTCCATTTAATTTTATTGCTATTTTTCTTATTTATTAAGATGAACCTAAGTATCATTAATTTTAGCCTTTGAAACTATTTAAGGATATAAATTTTTCTAAGTATGCCTTTGCTCTATACCACAGGTTTTGTTATAAATGTTCTTATTTTATGAATTTCTAGGTAATTCGAAGCTTCAGTTTTAATTAATCTTTGATTTGAAGGTTAGCTAGGAGTGTTTATTAATTTACAAGTTGTTGAAATTATTATTATTAACCTTATGATTGAATATGATTTCTATAATTCCTACTTTAAACATTTTAGGAAGGTTTTTTGGGAGGCCTAGTATTTGATTTACTTTTGAAATAAAAATAAATATATTTTTCTATTGAGTAAGTTCTTACATATGTAAAAATTAATCTATACCAGCAGTTCTCAACCAGTGGGTCGTGACCCCTTTGTAACAATGAAAACACATCTCGGCATTAGGAAGGTTGAGAACCACTGATCTATATCCTTCCTTACTTTTTGGCTTCAAAATGTGTCCTGAAAGTGTTATGTTAAAGTATTCCATTATTTTCCTTTCTGACAGTTTTTGTTTATAATTCTAGTATGTTGTGTGTGGTCTGAAGAACTTTAAACAAATAAATTATTTAACAGAGACCATGAATTTACTGTCATCCTAAATGTTTCACAGAAGCAAATATAACTCTTCTCTGGGCTAACATACCTTCCACATAAGCCTCAAACAATTTACAACATAAATCCAAGGAACTTGAGCTCAGACATTCTAGAACACTGAAGGAAAAAGAGACATCATGAATTAAAGCAGGAACTAAAATTATTAGACACAACAGATAAAATAAGTGTATTTAATATTGATTCACAAATACTTATCTTGTATCTGCTATGTGTCAGGTATCATTCCAGGTACTGGAGATAGAACAATGAGAAAACTGGAAAGCATTTCTGCCTTTAAATGTTTATTTTCAAGTTAAATAAATCCATTATATAGATTTAGAAGGAAAAGGTGCTGCCGAGAGACATGAAGCAGGAGTGGGTATATGGAATGTGTACGAGAAGGGGGCATTTGACCAGGAACTTGGAAGAGGGGAGGAAGTAAGTCCTGTGCATTTTGGAAAGTCAGGTGGAAGCATTCTGCAGAGGAAACAGCAAGGGCAAGAGTTCAAGATAGGAGTCTGCATGGCACAGAAGGCCAGGATTGCTGAGGTGCCTTCAGTAAGTGGGAGAGGTAGAACATAAGATTGGAATGGCAATGAAAAGTTAAAAGAAAAGGGATTGAAATATGATTATGGGAAAATAGACTTTTGAAATCACTAAGAAGGTGCAAAAATGAGTCAAATAAAGCTTGTAAGGTTGAAATAATATTATGGTTGATCTTTAGGGGATATTGGATGATTTAAATATCAGGTAAGACATAGCTGAAGATGGAATAAGTGAACTGAGAAGTAGAGCTTAAGACATTACATAGAACACAGCAAACAAGGACCAAGGGATGAGAAACGCAGAGTCGAACATGTTTAATGAGAATTACAGAAGAATTCAAGGGAAGGAATGAAGGAGAACCAATGTTCAAAGCCAAAAATGGCTTACTATTTTAAGAATAGGAAAAAGCCAAATCTCAGTTTCAAGACACCCTGGAAATTTGAAATGGAATAAGTAAAGGAGAAGCCATATCTAGAAATAACACAGGGAAACTGCAAACCATCACACACAAATAGAAGCTAAAAAGAAACTGAACCAAAAAGACAAGTCACTGACAAAAAAAAAAAAAAAAAGGATAATAAGATAATTATAACTATCTTCTTAACAGCACCAATGGAAGCTAAAAGACCATAAAGTAATATTTTAAAAGTGCTGAAACTATACCGAGCAAAGATCTATTCACTATAGTCTATATATAATGAAACTGTCTTTGCGAGTTAAAGAAAAAGAAAGCTATTTTCAGATAAATAAAAATTTGGTTTTTCATCCACAGACAACTGTAAAGGCAATTTGGAAATGTGTATTTCATAGAAAAAGAAAATGATCCCAATGGGAGATCTGTGATGCAAGAAAAAATGAAAACATGCAAACTGGTAAATATAAAAGTCAGTATGAACACATATTGTTTGGATAAAACAATGATGATGATGTCTAGTCTGTGGATTTAAAAAGTAGAATAAAAACACTCATTAAGGGCAGCGCCTGTGGCTCAAAGGAGTAGGGTGCTGGCCCCATATGCCAGAGGTGGTAGGTTCAAACCTAGCCCCAGCCAAAAACTGCAACCCCCCCCAACAAAACAAACAAACAAAAAAACACTCATTAAGAGTGGTATATACATTAGAGAATTGATTAAAGTTAAAATGTTCAAGATTTACCAGATTCTTTTTAATAGAGGTAATTATAGTGATCAACTTTAGATTATTTAAGTTTTCATGTTTGAATTTCTAGGGAATCACCCACCATCACCATCCCTCAAAAAAAGAGAAAAAAATTACACACGAATTCCAAGTTAATAGAGGGAAAAGTTGGAAGGAGAAGAAAAAATGATACAAAAATATATTCCAAACTTTCCAACTTTTAGAGAAGTTGAAAAGAAGTAGACACTTTCATTCATGGCTGCTTTGAGTGTAAATTGCTTCCACCACTTTGAAAAACAATTAGGCGTGATATGCGTATAATACATTGAAAAAATCTCACAACCAAAGATTCGGCAATCTTAATCTGAAGGCATATACCTTAGAAAAGCATTTACAAATGTGCACCAAGAAGTGTGCACGAAACATGTTTAACAATGTCCTTTGTGATAGTAAAACACTGAGAATTAATTGCAGAATATTTACACAGTAGAATATGACACAGCAGCAAGAATGAACGAACTATAGCTGCGTGAATATCATACTCAGTACAAAAGGCAAGTAGCAGGAGACTACACATAGTATAATTCCATTAACTTTCTTTTTTTATATTTTTTAAGATTAAATTTAATTGAAGAATTTAATTTTAGAATATCCTGGGGTTACAGATGTTTTGGTTACATAAATTGCTTCTGAGACAAAGATATAAATGTGCCCCTCCCCTGTACTTTATACCCATTAGGTAAATCTCAAAACATGCAAAACTAAACACTGTGTTTTTTGAGGAATATATCAACTTAGGTAACATTTGAAAAGGAAGAGAAAGATGGTGGTGGTTTCTCCTAAGGGTGTGAAGGGGAATGGGATCAGAGAGGGACCCCAAGAGAGGGCTTAGCCTGCTGGGTGGGGAATACCTGAGTTTTGTTTTTCTATCCCTTCTACTGACACATATAAGTATTCACTTGGATATGTTTGATAATTCATGAAAACTGTTTAGAAATAAAAGAAGACCACTTATTCAACAGCCTTATCTACAGGTAAAGAAGTAGAAGCTTTAGCAGTGACCTGCTTGGTTTTCTTGTTGGGTTAGTGTCAGAGGCAGGTCGGAGCATGAAGCTTCAGAATTGCTCTCCAACTTTCTGACCCCTGCAGCGGCTGCTTTCCATAACCTGCCGGTAAAATACGTATGTATGAAAACATTTAAATGAAAGTGATAACTGGATAGGCAATTCCAGCATCCTGGAGCAGCATTTTCCCTCCATAACTTTTTCTTTCTGTTTCTCCCTTAGCAGGATATAAGGAAGGACTAATACTTACTATTGTTAATTTCTCAAATTAATTTTATAAATTACCTTGAATTGTTTAGGTCAAAGGCAAATGTGGGCCAGAGCTTTATAGAACCCTGCCATGATAACACAGGAAAAATGCTATTTTGTGTCATTAAAATGCGAGGTAGCTTTAATTAATAATTCAACAAGCGTATGGTAAGCACCTGATAAATAATCAGTGATCTGATGAACAGCATGTTTATTATCTTCAAGAACCTCAAAGTCCAGGTAAGGAGACAAAACGAAACAAACAAAAAAGGGAACCATCATGGACAAGCTAAACGCAGTGATACTAATGTCTGTTGCAATAAGATTTTGGAAAAGGGAGACATTGGAGGCTGGATTGGATGGAGTAGGCTCCTGCTGGAGACCATGGGAGGATGAAGAGGGGGAGTAGAGTAGAGAGAACCACTTCTTAACATTTGTTTGGGGTATCAAAGGTAATACATTTCAAGTTTGCTCAATGAACAAATCAATTTTTAGAGGTGTTTATTTCTTGCAAGCCATAAGTTGACCTTATGAATAGTCAACTACATAAATGGATATATGGTGTGCTTCCTTTGGTGGCTTCCTTTTGCACTCTGATAACTTTGGTCCATTCTTGGCCCCAGAATTGTCAATTTCTCCTTCATAATTCTTCACTTTGTGGCTCACAGAAGAGCAGAAAGAAGAGCTGCTACCACAGTATCAGAGGTTGCTAAGAAATGTTTCTACGTGCTTACACAGTCCACCCTCAGCTTTCCAGAAGGTGAAATGATGCCATGGTGGAAAGATGATAAAAGAGATAAAGGTATAGATAAAGGTATGCCAGAAATGAGACTACTCAGCTGGCTTGGGTATGGTTAATTTATAGCCTGTGTTTGTTCTGATTGGTGGGTGTCTGTGCCATAGCTGGTATTAATTATTTGAAAATCTATCTTGGCTACACACCAGTTGTAGAAAGTAAGCCACAGTGTTGCTTTTTCTAGAATAATGCTTGGTAATGAACTTGCTATCAAGCTAAAAAAATAAAAATTAAAAAATTACAGCACTTTGGTAAATCTTGCTGTTTGACAACAATTCATTTGAACCATCCACATCCACAAAAGTATTTAACCAAAAATAAAAGTACTGAACCTACTTGAACTATGTTACACTGATTTTTCCTTCTTGCTTGTTTAATTAGACCCTAACCCTAGGTTTCTCATCTTCTGTGCTATGGACATTCTGAGCTGGGTGAGTCTTTGTTGTGGGGGCTGTCTTGTACATTGTAGGATATTTACTAGCACCCCTGGCTTTTATCTACCAGATGGCAGTAATAACCCTACTGCCCTGTGCTGAGAAACAAAAATGCCTTCAGACTTTGCCCTATGGGACAAAATCCTCCCCTTTGAAACTACGGCCCAAGAAATACATCTCACTATGATATGCAAGTAACCCTTGCCCTAGACATTTTATTTATGTGATGTTGATAGGATTGGTCACCTGTCACTGTCTCGCACACCAAATGAAACACAGTCTTCATTTAAGATAGCTATTAAAATAATTTTTTTCTTAAGTATTTTCTATTCATTTCTTTTTTTAGAATGTAAAACTGTAAGTTTATTTTATAACAGAGAGAGGGAAGAGAGTGGACGGAAGAGATGAGAAATAAAGAGAGAAAAGAGCAAAGAGTGAGAGAAGGGAAGGTGGGGGGCGGGCAAGAAAGGAGCAAGAAAATGATGTGACATCCCAAAGAAAGAAAGGAAAAATGCCAGCGCTGAGGTCAGTGAGTAGCGAATTTAAGGGGGACAAAAGAGTAATTGTAGTCGAGTTTACAAGGATTGTAGTGGAATTTACATGGTATCGGGAATGTGACAAGACAACAATAGCAATATCTCTCTTTTTTTTAAAGGTTAAAAAAAACTTTATTGCAAAGACTAAACATGGCAGATGTGTTAATAAGAAACTTACTGCTCATTTCCACCCCTGAGCAATAAGTTTCTTATTAACACAGCTGCCATGTGCAAACGTTTGAAGAACCAATTGGCTCCCCACATCAGTTAGGATTCTTGTTGCAAGCAACAGAAAACTCAAATGGTTTAAACCAAATGGTTTATCCACTCAGGTGACTGTAAAGTCCAGAGGTGGGCGGGGTGGGTTGGTTTGCTCTTCAGGCTTCTTCTGTCATCAGTGCATCAGCTCAGTTTCTATTTTCCTCTTAGCTCTGCTCTCCTCTGGGTGATGCACATCCTCATGCTGGCAGCCAAATCTGTGCCATTAGTTTCTGGGGCCACAGGTGTTCTCCTCTATGGGTTCTTTTTCCTCTATATGCAGAACAAAAGGCCACTTAGGACACAGCTTCTGGCCCTGGATTAATCACTACAATGGGGGTGGGGAGGTGGGAAAGGCTGCGTGCTGACCTGTCAGGGCCTGATCCAGTCTCTGTGATGAAAGGGGCTTAGGCAGAACCAGTTGAGTCCCAACCTTGGCACCAGGGGTAGAACAATCTCTCCCAGGCTATATGGCTTCTATGTAGAGGGTACTAAAAAGACCAGGGAGTCAACCATGATCCCCAACACTCTACATACTCCGTGGAGGGGCAGCAACTTAATGTTGATTAAAAGAGCTGACACATTGTGGGGCAACATCCCATAAATGTCTGCAGCTCTTAGCAAAGAGTCTGGCCCAAGTAGATAGATAACAGAATAGGAATATAATTGGAATCTTTCTGGCTCTGGGTCGGTTTGTCCTCACACTCTTTCCTTGTCCTGCTGCTCTGCTCTGGACTCCAGGGGGACAGATGTCCATAGACTGCATTACAAAGGCCCTCCAGTCAATTGATATCTAGCTGAGCTTGGCCAATGGGAGGCCCTGGGAGGAGCTGGGAGGGCAGAAAGAAGGGGGACTCCAGAGTATCAGTCCCACCCAGGGCCTCAGGCACCATCTCTAGCAGTGGCAATTGGGTCTTTGGCTCTCAATCTCACTGGACAGAACTGGCGTGGTTCCAGAATCCTCCCAGCATCCCTGCCCCACTCGTTCTGGTATCACTTCATCTCCTTGTTGTCTCCACAGCCAAGGTATAGTGACAGCTCCCTGCAGGTGCCAATCTCAGGTTGTGCCATCTGTTTGGCTTCTCAGCCCTCCCATTAATACCCACTTCCAGGGAGTAATTCCCAGCACTAAATTTTCTCTGCTTTAAATACTTAAAAGGGTTTCCCTTTTGCTGTTGTTCCTAACCTAAGCCTGAGATTTTTTTTCTAGCTTGCTCTAGCCTGGAGAAGCAAGGGTTACATGCTGAACTACATTAAGCTGAGACCTCCAGGGTGTTACTGACCCAACCTCTACACTTCAGTAAGCAGCTCTCTGTTCAAAATTAAAATACATCTCCTTTATTCTTTTCTCCCATCTCTACAGTCAGGGGTTGAGGGGACACTGTCCTTGGGGATGAGGTATTGTAATTGTCAATAGCAGTAATGACAACTGATGGAACGTTTAGGTCTGATTTACAAGGAATGCTAGATTTGCATTAGCGTGGTAGGTTTAAAATAACATCCATGCATTAGATGATATTCAGATTTAATGGAAAAATAATGACTGCATTAAATCAGGTTTTATTGTTATGGAGGGTTTTAATTTGGCAGGACCACTTTCCTTTTGTGATCTAGAAAGGGCTCAATTGTGGGAAGTGAGGCCTTCACGCTGATTTTTGACCTATATCCACTCTGCACTCACCCAGAAATGATTGCACCTTTTAAACAGGTTAATCTTTTTCTTTCCTTCCCCCCCTACCCTTAGAAGGTGGTTTTCACTTTTTAAAACATTACGGATTAATTTAAAAGTAATAAAAATTAAACAGAAGTCATTGTTCTTCCTTGCTTTATGAAATGGAGTTTCCATTGTGGGGTTTTTAAAGAGGAAATGCATCATTAAAGTCGTTGCATTATTTATCAGAGAAGCTAATGAAATCATAACTACAGTAACCGAATACACGCAGCATAGTGCTGGTTTGAAACACTGCCTATAAAACCCCAGTTAATCACCGTGGGACCAGTGATTTTTATACTGCACCTCATGAAACCAAAATCATTGTAGTATTTGTGTGAAGACTTAAAAATTTCCAACTCTTACCAAGGTTTTTACGTCACTGTTACAGGGTGACCATGAAATTTGGTCAGAAGTTGCTAGTAGAGGCGAGATCTGCAGTAAATTTTAATAGGACATTGAAAGATTTTTAAAAGCTTGCCTCTCATATTGCTTGTCTGTTATTGCAATGTTACTTGTAAATTTATCAGTCTTTCCAACTGCATAGGTCAGCTGTTGTCGCAGGGATAAAAGCTATAACTGTAGAGAGAGAAGAAACGATGGCTGATACATCTATTTAGGAGGAAGTTCAAGCCAAGGATGCCAGTGACCTGCTAGAGCAGAGCAAGAACCCAAAGCCTTCCTGGTTACCTTATTACCTACCTCACATACTTGGGGGCCTGGGTTTGGAGGTTCTGAAAAGGTTTGGGAGATCCAGACTAATGGGAAACTCAAGGAGGCAACTGATGGGCCAGGCGTGGTGTTTAACACCTGTAATCCTAGCACTCTGGGAGGCTGAGGCTGGTGGTTTGCTTGATGATGGGAGTTTGAAACAGGCTTGAGCAAGAGTGAGACCCCATTTCTACTAAAAATAGAAAAAGTAGCTGGGCGTTGTGGTGGGCATCTGTAGTCCTGGCTACTCAGGAGGCTGAGGCAGGAGGATCTCTTGAGCCCAAGAGTTTGAAGTTGCTGTGAATTATGATGATGCGATGGCACTCACCCCAGGGTGACAGAGAAGAAGAAGAAGAAGAAGAAGAAGAAGAAGAGGAAGAAGAGGAAGAAGAGGAAGAAGAGGAAGAAGAGGAAGAAGAAGAAGAAGAAGAAGAAGAAGAAGAAGAAGAAGAAGAAGAAGAAGAAGAAGAAGAAGAAGACGACGACGACGACAACTGGTGGAATACTTTAGTCTTATTTATAAGGAAGTGCTTGTTCCAGGGTCAGCTGGTCCTGGACCTGCAGCAAATCCATCCCCCTGTCTTCCATGCCAACACCCCACTATGTGTACCACTTTTCCTGACCCATGTCCCTGCATCTGTAGTTTCTTTTTTTTATTTTGAGACAAAGTCTCACTATGTCTTCCTCAGTAGAGTGCTGTGGCATCACAGCTCACAGCAACCTCAAACTCTTGGGCTTAAGCAATTCTCTTGCCTCAGCCTCCCAAGTAGCTGGGACTACAGGCACCCACCCACCACAATGCTCGGCTATTTTTTTTGTTGCAGTTGTTTAGCTGGCCCAGGCTTGGTTTGAACCCCAAACCTTCGGTGTATGTGACTGGCACTGTAACCACTGTGATATGGGCACCGAGCCCATCTTGCCTCTTCACTCATCTCTTTTCCTCCACATCTGCCATGAGACCTGGTGGGCAAGCTTCATGTGCATGAGCACAAACCTTGCTTGCATAATCAGGCATATAGGAAGGTCCTTCAGGCAAACAAGTTCTTCACAGTCCCATTGAGTCCATCTGGTGGTCAAGGCTATGGGGCTGGAGTCTTGATGTTTTCCATCTAGCAATAGTAGTGGCTTTATAGAGGTGACAGAGACAAGGTCAAACCATTGACATTCTGACATGGTCAGAATATTAGGTTAATGTACCAAACCCTCCAAAGGTTTTTAGCTTTTTCTAAGTCAATTTTTTAGCTCTTTGCTTACTCTTTCAGTTAATCCTTGGTTTCTGTGACTGTACACCCAGTATCTTTCTCTGCTTTGTCTCCCTCCTTCATAACCTCCTGGAAACTGCTTCACATTTTGACGGAGAGAGTTGCCTCATATGACACCACCCTTCCCATGGCCCCAGTGGTCTGGTCCTGGCCTGGATACCTGACCCAAGTTGGGCCAAGGCTGACCTTCCTGAGTCATTTGGAGTTAGAACTCATTTTAGGATCTATTTCTCAGGATGATGAATGAACCATAGGCACAATATTTGTGAACTCTTGTAGACCATATCTAGAGAGTAAACAAAAAGAAAAAGAATGCAGCTGATGAGAAGAGTAAAAAGAGAGCTGAGAGAGGGTCAGTGTGTGCTGGTTCCCTTGGTCCTGATGCATAGCTGCATTAATCTTTCCTTTAGGGCATGCATCCCTGGATTTGGGGTGCTATACATTTAGTTTATGCATTAGATCTAATTGGGCATGTGATATTGTAGAAGCCCATTGATTGACTAACCTCCTCATTCATCCATGTGTCCACACATACACTCAGAAATGGCTATCGGGTACCCGCTGAGTGTCACTCCTTTGTAGATTTTTCTTTTCCCCTCTTGCTCCCTTGACATGCCAAGCTTTCATATTTTCCTCTTTGTTGTGTAGTTTTGTTCATGTCAGATAGATAAGGGAAAAACCAAGTTTTTAATAGCTATTTTAGTTTAGGTGGATTGGAAGCAGATGGAAAAAGCCTGCTTTTGAATAGTTATTTTGGTGGATGGATTGGAGGGGCATGGGTATGAGTTTATGATGGGCCTGAGGAGGCAGACCCTGCTATGGATTTGTGAACATGTGATTAAGTAATCTGTCAGCAAGCTTCACGGCACATTTATTATTTGCTGGAAGCTACCAAAGAGAGGAAAGGGATATTCCTTGTTCTTGAGACACTTATGGTGAGGGAATGGGAAAGGATTAAGATAAATGTGAAGTACTTGCAGACAGGAGGAGAGATATACATAAGGGAAAATGATTTGGGCTGCCTAACCTGAGGATTGCTGGCCTGCTCTGTCTAAAAAGATCAATTTGCAGTTTTATGACACTTCTCATTCAGAGAGCTCAGGATGTATGATAAATGCTGGCTTATCACGGCTCACTATGCCCTTAGGTACAAGAGATTTAAAATAGGGAACAACCATGGCCAAAAGGGATGGGAAACATACCTAATAGATGTTCCAGGGGGAGTTAGGTAAGCAAAATGTAATTACCTACACTGGAACTGGGCCAGAATACCAAAAATGAATGAATCATCAGACTTTGAGTCCAAGGTGATAATAATATTACTCTGTCAGCTCAAATACAACTGAGAATTGAGGTGAGTTTCATTAGCCATTTTCACTGCATGTATTTCTTTCACTATCATACATGAAGATGCTTCATTCTTGAATTTCTTAACTCATTCTGTCCAAGCTGGGTGTTTCCTGCAAAGTCAGCCTCCACCCTGCCTCTCCCACATCATCTGCAGGAATCTTTCCACGTACCCACAACCCCTGATCTTTCTATCTCACGCTGCTTCAGAGCCTGCACCAGCGATGAGAACAGGACTCTGTCCTTGTCAGGACTTCAGACAGGTGATGAGGTGATTCCTTTCTGCATTCTTCTCATTTTCATCCTGCCCTCATTTCAGCCTTCCAGGCGCTGCCTTGTCTCCCTGCATCCTCTCTCTTCTTCTCACAGTTTGACTATCTCTGAAGACTTAAGAAGTTCAGGTGGATCAGAAAGGCCAGTTCTGACTGCACTGCCCTCAGACTCAGGCATTTTAAGTAAATCTTAGGTAAAATGGATGTTAACTTTACAACTCTCAAGATCAGAAGTATAAAATGGATTTTTTTTTTGGTAATAAGAATGTTATTTATGACTTTGAAATTCCATTTTTTTTTATATAGAAAATGGGATCTTATTATATCCAAGTAAACTCAGTCAACTTTCAAATTTTCTTGATCACTAAAGGTAAAATATTTGGCCACGTTTGGAATTTGTTTTTCCATATTTCCTCTCAGGTTGGTGGTAAGCTTTAGGAAGGGGCTCAGGTGTCATTTGGCCACAAGTTGGCCCCCATCTGATAGTGTTCTCATGAGATGTGCCTTGTATTGCTTGGTCCTTAGACTTGGCCACCCCTGACTTCTGAGCTGCATTCCTGCCATGGTTGAAAGGGAGAAGACTCCAGTTCTGATTCTTACATCTACTTCCTGGTTCATACATCTACTTCCTGGTTCTCTTTTATTTCTACTTGAACTCCTAGCTTTTGAGTTCAACACTAAGAATTGATATTGTTTGCTCTGTATTTTATTTTTGACCCTTTAAATTTCCTCCCTCTAGCCCTGAAGAAATGGAAGGGTAATGTCTGTAGCTCAAGAGAGGAATGATAAAAGAAAAGAAAAAGGACATCTCAGTTAATATTTTCAATTATCATGTCTCCAAATAAACCAAATTATTCTTTTGCCTATATTTTGAATGTATGTAACAAACTAAGAGCTTGCTAGAGATGTTTTGTTTCAGCCAAAACTTTTTTAAAAGGCACAGTATAGAACTTCCCACTTCTTTACAAGAACCAGTAGGATGTAGGGGGCGGGGGACAAGTAGGATTAGATGAATTTACCCAGTGTGTGTTAACAATAGTAGCTATGCTCAGAAATTATGACTTTCCTTAGTTACAAGTGGAAATGAAATCAGTCCATTTTCACAAGTGAAATACTAGACCAAGATGACAAAATTAACAATATGGTATTTCAAACAGGTCTAGAAGTTAATCCTACTAGAAAGAAATATATCATATATACTCTTATGATATGAAATTATTGGGTAGAAATATATGAGACTGTTCTCTCCAACCAGGAAAAGAGAAAAAAATACATCTCTCGTTCTAATATTTGTACTTACCTGTGTGCTTGTATCTCTCAGCCCCTTGTCAGTGACACTGGTAAGTTCCAATTCCTCTTGCTACTCAAGTGTCCATTTAAATTTGGTTTTTCTCCCAGAAAAGCTTGTCTGGTATATTTTCTTTTGAATCTTAGTATTTTTGAATTCAAATGCTTATAATCTTTCTTTGGGCTAAAGGAGGATCATTTGCACAACTATCATTTCTTTTTTAGTTTTACAATCCACACCATCAGAATAAAACTCACATTTCTTGCTTATTCACTAAACTAGAGGGAGTGGATTTTGTTTAAGGCAAAATGAATGGTTGGTACTATGATGATTATGGTGTGAAGGGGCTGGGAGGAAGGATCATAGTCATATCAAGGGAAGGGAATGATCTGGGAGTGAGCTTGGAGATGAAATCCTTTCTGAGCCATTTAAAAAATAAACTATACCTAGAAGTCAATTGCTTTTGGAAGTTGTGTTCACATGTCTGGTCACCAAGATAGTAAAGGCATAGTTACTTACTATACTATCATCTTAGTCCAACTTACTAGGCTGGTCTTATTGAGTAAGAATGCAGCATGTTCCAAAGGTGTTATGCTAAACACCAGTTCTGTCCGATGTTAAGTGACAGCAAAGTTCTCCTCTACAGGCAACAGAAGCTGACCCTGGATGACTTAAACAGGCGAAGAAGGGTGTGCCAGTCCAGTCTTCACAGGAAATCTGGAGTACAGGTTGAGGAAATGGGCAGGGGCCAAAGAAGAGGCAGGTGGCCAGAATCACAGCCAAAAATCACACTGTGGGGACAGCCTGGTGGGGACACAATTGCCAGAACTCGTAGACATCTAACACTTTCTTTGTGCCTCCAGTGGCTCTGAATTCTGAACTGTGTGCCCTGTCACGGTCATCTGAATGAATTTCCCTTGCCTCTGTACCCCTGCTGCTTCCTCCAGAGTCAATATCAGAAGAGGGAGCATGCCCCTGGCCTGGTGGAGAGCGTGAGATGCCCTAACCACCGTGACGTGAGGAGGAAGACACTCTAGCTTCCGACCTTCTGTGGCAGGAGTTGAGTCTTGCCGCTCAGTAAGACTCACACAGCTGGGAATTCCCCAAACATAGGAAGGTGGTTCAGATCCCTGGCGGCCAAGAAGCGATAAATAACAACAGGATGTTACATAGGAAAGTGTTCCATGGTCAATTAATTTGGGGAAATGCCAGATTTAACAGGTTTCTTTACTACAGGGCTTTCAATATGACTGCACACTTGGGGAATCTTCATGACGGACTACAGACTCCACCCCACATTGTTGTCTTGTATGAGAGTTCCCTGGAATACAGGTTAGGAGTCACTATGTCAAGGCAACAAGACTTTTTCTCATGCTCAGCCTCAGCAATCCAGTCTCATCATGCATATATGCTATTTCTAAAGCTGCAACCTAGTTGGTTTATATTTCACCACAAAGCTATGATTATTATTTTCCATTGGCAGCACCCACCCAAGGCTTTCCCTGCTTGGTTTTGGTCTTCCAGGTCTGTCATTGCCACATGCTTTTCCTCATTGAAGCATCTCCATTTGTCTTTTGGCACACTCTCCAACTTGCCTGAACAAGTTAATGCAGCTTTTAAGAGACTCGCTTGTGTCTCAGAGACCCTGCTTATAGCAGGGTTGGAAGCTGCCAAGATCCAAATTCTCCGATAACTCAAAACAAATGTCCTGCTTATTTTTATAGCACTACAATGTAAGAACACATAATTCAACAACCAAACAACAACTGACCTTTAAGCCATGATCAGCATAGAAAATTGCTCCTATCTATATTCATAGATGATGTCTAAACTTTAGGTCAGAGTCATATTTTATTTGAGAATTGGTAAGCTGAAGATTATATCTTCACATACAAATGCAAGACCCAGCTCTCGAGGCAGTGGAGGTAAATACAAATTACGTGCTCACTTTAAATCAGCACTGAAAGTTGAGTTTTTAAAGAAACTCCATCCTAAAATGTTTCTTTTCTCAAACTACTCTAATGATTACTTTCTTATTTTGCTTCGACTTTTGTAAAATACAAAGCTAACACAACAAGATAGAATCATTCAAATAACTACTTATTTTGAGCCTACTATGTACCAGGTGGTGTACTGGGTGTGGGGAGAAAATAGTGAATGCGACATATTCTGTGCCTTTCCGGAGCTTACACTTAAACCATGGACTTGTTTGTTTATTTATTTAAAAGGCTTTTTGAGGCCTACTATATTCCATATACTGTGATAGGAGCTCAGGATGAAGCAGTGAGCCAGAAAATAAAGGTTTCTACTTGTTAGAACATAGTTCTAGAGGGGGAGGCTGGCATTAAACTGTGCATTGTACAATTATTTATAGAATTATGCTTTCAATCAGAGCCACTAAGAAAAAGACCAGAACGCTGTGAGTATATGATGGAATGCATTCTCTGAGGAAGTGGCCTGTGAGCTGTGCTCAGAATGAGCAGGAAAAAACACCACAGAGACACAGATAGAGAGGTATGGGGGTCAAAATAAGAGTTTTGGAGCAGGAGAAAACTTTGCTGGTACTAGAGGAAGAATGGCCCCAAAGGATGGAGAAGTAGGTGGGGCCTGGCCAGGCAGGGCCATGGAAACCAGGGCAGAATTTTGATCTTCATGTTAAGGGCAACGGGATGGCCTGGGGGAGATTTCATCCTGGGGGTGGGGATGGTGACATAATCAGATGTGTATTTTAGAAAAGTCATTCTGCCCTGAGTGTTGAATTGTTTGGAGGGGCAACAATGGATGCAGAAATGTCAGTTGGGAAGTTATTCAGCTGATCCAGGTGGAAGTCATGGTAGGTAGAAGAGGACGGTAAGAGGTATACAGATGCAAGATATATTATGTAAAAGGGTCTCGGTCAAGAGTACTCAGTGCTTGATTGGATGAGAGACATGTTTAGGAGAAAGAAGGATTAATAAACTGCCAAATACAGCATGGTGGTTCACATGCTGTAAGGGATTGCAGAGGCACCTGGCCAGTCACCAGGTACAGCAAAGGAACATACAAAGAAGCATATGACCTCAAATAATGTAGTGGTTTTTTGAAGAGACTGGATATAAATACTGAAAAATTAGTTCACAACCGAGGCTGTGAATACCAAGTGACAAATGAGTAATTTGGGGCCTGAGGTTTGAGGGTGTCGACCTCTCAGTTGTGGATAGAGTTGGCTGGGAGAGCTTTCTGCAGTAGGTGACACCAGCTGGACTTGGGCACAGAGAGAAAGAAGAACCATTCTGGTGGGAAAACACAGGGAAGGAGGTGAGCAGGAAGGAGAATAGACACAGCTTGTTAGGGAGCAGCAAATAAATTTGTTGCACCCAAAATGGGTGGGGTTGTTTAGAGAAAAAATGGTGATAAGTTTGGAAGGGTAGGCTGGAGGCAGCAATGGGATTGCAGAATTTCACTCAAAATTTCAGAAAAACTGATTCGTATCTGGATCATTACGAGAAGACTGAAGTCTCATGAACTTGGAGAAACTCAAGGTCTGGGTCTCCCTTGACTTCTACGATGAAACCATGTAATAGACAAAAGTCCCAGTTCCCTTCCCTGACCCCCAACCAGACCAGAGTGTCCCACTCATGGTAGTTGTGTCTCCCTGAGAGAGAAGGGAACTCTGAGTCTACATGAGGGAATCACGCAGCTACAGGTCAGTCCAGAAATATGTACCTCTGCTAACAGGCCAGACGCTTTTCTCTCCCCAGTGATCAATGCCACATGGAACTGGTTCTTCTAGTGTCACAATGGGTTACCTTCCTTCTCCTGTGAACAAAGCAGACAGTCCACAGTGACAGTCACATGGCCTCTTGCAACACAAACACATTTCTGAGTAAAAGTAGAGCCTGTAATGGAAGTTCCCAGGTGCTGAACTCTGGAAAGCTGGTGGGTAAGAAGCCAGCAACTATGTCAGCCTATGTCCAAGATAGCATGGGGCAATACAAAAAAAGAATAGGATTTGAAATAGAATTTAGTTGCAAGTTTAAACTCTATGTAATCTAGGGAAAGTCTATACAGTCATTTAGAGATGCCATATCTTTACCTATAAAATTGGATGCAATGATACCTCAGATAGTCACGAAGGAATTGAAACAAGGTTATATATGTTGAAAGTGGCTATGAATTATAAGGTTCGAAGTATTAGTCGTAAGTAATCCTCTTTCTTTGAGATGAGAGTTCATCCCAGAGCCTATAGAAGGTGAAAGGTAAGCCTTTAACTTCTCTCCTCTGCCTCACCTCCTGTATTCACACCCTAGACAGAGACACCTGTGACTAACTGTACCCATCATCAATTTTAGGTCTTTTACTGTGACTGTCACTTCATGTCCTTCTGGTCACTTGCTTCAGTACTGTCAACAGTCTTGCTCGTCGACTTCATTAAGACCTTCAATGCATTGGCTTCTTTTCACCACCACCCTCTCCCTTCTCTATTCATTCCCCTCCTTTCCCCACTTAGAGTCCTGACTTGTCATTTTAGCCACTTCCTTGCTGACCTCCTCAGCTCCCTTGCTCCCTCTCCCTCCTCTCTGCTCTCTTGGCAAACCCCATACCGTGCTGAGCTCTTCCATTCTTCCTTTCTATCTCTGCTTTTCAGCAACTGAGGACAGAGAATCACCCAACTGGCTGAGGTGAGATTCCTTTAAATTTATGGCATAGGGTAGCAATGAATACCCAACCTTAGCTGACGATTTTACTAATCCCTTGGTAATTTCTATGAGTAACTATTTTCTCAAACAATGATTTCATACCTTCTCCTCAAATTTCTCCCACTTCTCTCCTAACCTTATCAATGGCAAATGACCTAGCTTGATACTTTGCTCAGAAGATTGTGTCTCAGAGAACATGTGCCACCTCCCTGTCTCTTCCCTCTTTTCCAGAGGGAGGTGTGTCCCTGCTCCAAGCAGTGGCCCCTTTGAACTCTACTTCAGTGGGTCTTTTTGCCCTTTGCAGGACTTAACTACATTTTGGTGCACTCTCTCTTGCATCATCAAACTCTGGTATTCTTGGGCTATTTCTGTAGCATATGAACACGATATAGTACCTTTCTTCTTAAAACAAGCAAACAAATAAACACAGAAAAAAGAAATACAAGAAAATAAAAAGGAAATCTTTTCAATCCCTCATACTCCTCTAGCCACCATCCCTGCCTCCAGAGAAAACTTATTTTGTAAGGGATTTTTACTATGGTCTGAGTGTTTGTGTCTTTGCAAAATTCATATGTTGAAATTTAATCACCAGTGTTATGACGCTGGGCTTTTGGGAGGTGATGAAGTCAGGGGGAAGAGCTCTCATTAATGGGATCAGTGCCTTTATAAAAGAGGTCCCAGAGAGCAGCCTTATTCCTTCCATCATGTGAGGATGAAGTAAAAAGGCACCATCTCTGAGAAACCAGGCCCTGACCAGACACCAATTGGCCAGTGACTTGATCTTGGACATCCCAGCCTCCAAAACTGTGTGAGATATATAAATGTCACTTATTGGTATTTTGTTATAGCAGCTCAGACAGACCAACCCAGCTCTTTATACTTTGCATTTCAACTTTCTATCATTTCCAGTTCATTCCTCCTTCTAGGCAGTAAGACCTTTTCCCCTATCACAGAAGCACTTCCCTGGCTTGGCCTTTGGGACACCTCTCTCACCTGGTTTGTCCCCTCCCTCTTGGGGTCACTCCTTCCTGTTCCTTTTTCTTGCCTCCTCTGTTTCCATCTGTGTATGTTAGAGCTGATCGAGGCAGCTCAACCTGTTTTCTATTAGATCACCCCTTGGTGACCTTATTCAGTTCCAAGCTATGATTAAATGTCATCTACATACTCACAATTCCCATGTGTCTTTCTTCAGCCCTGACCAGGCTGCTGAAATCCAGTCTTGTATGTCTACTCGTATCTTTCATAGCCTCAGGTCTGTGGCAGAGGAATTTCATGCTTCCCTCAAAATACAATGTTGGCTTTCATCCCAAACTTGTTCCGACTCCACCCTAGCCTTCTCTCTCTCGACAAATGGCTCCACTATTTGCTCCAGTCCCAAATCTGAGTCATCCCTGGTTCCTCTTTTCCTATCACTCCTTCACAATCAACATGTTAGGAATTTCTGTCAGTTCTGCCTCCAGAGTACAGCTTGCATTTATCTACACGACGTCTCTACTGATGATTCCTTACCTAGGCCACCGTCTCCTCTTACTCATATTTTTGCAGAAGCTTAGGAGCTTTCTAGGTTTCTTTCTTTTTTTCTGGTTTCTGTGTCCTGTTTTTTTCTTTTCCCTTCCATTAAGCACTCAGGGTATGTTTGAAAAATGTAAATTAGTTCATGTCACTTCCTTCATAGACTTATGGCAAAAAAGTGAACTTCTTACCATGATGATTCTAGCCTATGTAGTATGATCCAGATTTTTTGTACACTCCATTGTGTCTCACTCTATTCTTTTCCTCAGTCACTGAATTCCAGCTACTGAATTTCTGTTTCTTGAATATGCCAAGCTCTGTCCCACCTCAGGACCTTTGCACTTGCTGCCCCCATTTGCCTCTGGTTTTGCTCATGAAAAGCTTTTTCTCCAGTTCCCCAGCTGAAATGTCCCACCCACCCTCTGCTACCCATCCTGAAACAGCCTTTCATTCTGCTGTTGTCCATCACATGTGTGTCACCTTCATGCTGTTAATCACAGCTTCCAAAGCCTATTTGCTTAGTGCCTGCCTTGAATGCAAATGTCTGTCTAGAATGCAAGCTCTGTGGGGCGTGGGGCTTGTGTGTTGCCCCCTGCATCCTCAGCTCCTAACACAGTGCCTAGCGGGGGCTCAGCAGATACCTGTTGAATGAAAAGGCAGTATTGAGTGTGCTAAACAGGCAGTAATGGGGATTTTAGACCAGAAATGAGGACAGATCCTGGAACATTCAACTGAGAAAAAACATGGCTCACTTTGGGTTTGCTAGACAATCCTGGAGCCTTGCCCAGCAACCAGTACATGGAAAACAGTAACCAAGTCTTTGCAGCCTGTGAGAATTTAAAACCTCCTCGTTAAGACTCCTCTTGGGATAGAGTTACCCAAATATTTTAGGTGTTTCAAAGCATGAATATTTATAATACTTAGAAAACTTTAAAATACTTTGCTTTTTTAAAAAATTAAATCATAACTGTGTACATTGATACAGTCATGGGGTACAGTGTGCTGTTTTTATATACAATTTGAAATATTTTCATCAAACTGGTTAACATAGGCTTCATGTCATTTTGTTAGTTATTGTGTTAAGACACTTATATTCTACATTTAGAAAGATTCACATGTACCCTTATAAGGTGAACCATAGTTGTGATCCCACCAATCACTAAAATACTTTTCTAATGAACCATTTTATCAGACTTTGATACTCAACTTTTCCACTTATCTTTTAGCGAATACCTTAAACAAATCTTTCACTTCACTTTCCTCTAGACAAGCTAGTTAACACTGGTTCTAAAATGACATTTTACCAAACACTGTTAAGTGTAGAAAGAGCTTTTATCCTGGTCTGTGGGGTCCAGAGCAGACATGGGGCTCCTCCTATCAATGATTGCAGTTTCCTATCTTTCTAAGAAGAAAACTTCCTGTGACCTTGCCCCTGAGCCTGGCCCTTCCTGTGGGAGAGAGAAGGCAGGTTTCACACTCAGGAATGAAGGATACACTACCTCTGAAGCAATCCTGCCATAGTGTGAGAGTTTTCTGAGCCTCAAATATTTTGTGAATGACCTAAAGGTACGGATTCCTGCTGGGCAGCAGACCCTGAAGAGCTGGCCGGGTTTTAATTATGCCAGAGACCGTGGAGCTAAACTGCCTGGGTTTGAACCTCAGTTCTACTTGATATGGGTAGACGAGTGTGGGGAAATTATTCAAGCTCTCTGTGCCTTTATTTCATCACCTGGAAAAGGGGGATGATGATAATTGTACTTGCTGTAGGAATCTGGCCTGTGAAGATTAAAGAGACAGGAGATAGCAGGTGCTTCATAAATGCTACTGATTGTTGTTGTTGCTGCCATGGATGTTGTGCAGGCTTAGTACACTGGGCATCTTTGTCCACCTACCACCCTCTTAACTGAGCCTGATTCCCTCATTAAAACCCATGTTTTGGTCTCAGTGTTCAGCACCACTGATCTATCTTCTCTCTCCCCAGAAATGATTACTCAGCTTACCCTTATTTGAGCTCCACACCCTGTTCTTTTTTTTTTAATTATTTTTTATTAAATCATAACTTTGTACATTGATGCATTTATGGGGTTCAGGATACTGCTTCGATGTACAATGTGAAATGCTTACATTGAACTAAGTAACTCATCCATCACAATTATACTCGTTTCTTAATAATTTTGAAATGTGCCATTGCATCATGCACATTAGGTGAGGTCCCCCCAGATACCCTCCTTCCTCCCCTCCCATCTCCTCCCTCTCCTCTGTTCTTGACTGATGACTTTGTTTGCCTGACTTTCTCATCCCTGGCTTTGAACAGTGTCCCTGGAATATGACTTTTTATGTCACAGGCAGGAGGCACTGTACTTCCACGCTCTTCCTGGATCTCCAGGAAAATCAGGACATGAGACCTTCTCTCACTGATGAGGAGTGATGATGGAGGACCCTTTTCCTTGGTCCTATAAGAGGACTTTTGTCAATTTCTTAAATCTTTACTATTGGGTCAGAGTAAAATGGTGATGGTACCATTTGTTGAGTGGGAAATGCCATGACATTACCTACACCAGAGGACAGAGCCGTTCAGGTAGCATCAGAAGGAGGAAAGAGGACTATGATTGTTTGTTCACGTAGCTTTGTGAGGTCTCTGATCCCTTCTCCTTCTCTGTCTGAGTCTCCTTCTGTCACACTGTTGACAGAGTTTGGGTGGTGGCCTCATCTGGGGGCCAACCCATTAGATTCTTACCCATAATTGGAACCAGACTCAACAGGGGATTCTTTGCCGTTGATTGAACATATAGCAAATGACCCAACATTCACGCAGAGTTGCCATAATCCAGAAAATAATCAGGCATTTCCTGGTGCACTGGAGGGTAATTCATCTGGTCTTCTCCCTGGAAGTTGTTCAGCCCTCTGCTGCTGAGACCGTCTTCATTGTTTTTCAATTATCCTCAGGTATCCTCCTTCAGTCCTGTGTTTCCATTTAAAGCTTTACATTTTTCCAGGAGGATAACCCTCACCTATCATTTTGGTTGTCAGTGTCTGGGATGAAGCATCACTGGGGATAAACTAAGGCAGCTGAAGGTCCTGGAAAGGTTTTCAGGTGGGATGTACTGTGTTTTGGGATTTACACAGCAGCACTGGTGTGCTTTAGCAAATATGATGGAGTGTCCTGTAGATTCACTGTAGGTGAAGAATTGCTGAGAGTTTGGGGTTTTCTCAAAAATGTCATTGCTTAATGCACACATGTAGCTGGAATGTCTGAAGATCAGGAAAGTGAGTTTCACCCACCCAGGCTCCACGTACCATGTTCACGTGATAAATTCCTGGTTCATTTTCTCACTCTGGTTCTGTGAAAACTCTTAGCTCCAAGCTGCTGCAGCTCTTTTTAAAATTTCCTGGCAGTCGTAGAGGCCAAGAAAGATTTAATTTCAAGCAAGAATTTCGATGTTTGGATCCTTTATTTAATTACAATAACACATTGTTTAAGTTAACTTTCCTTTAGGAAAAATAAGAGTTTAAATAAAGAGGGAAATATTATGTCAAACTAGGCAAAGTTCTAAGCAACTAACAACTTCCCGTCCAAAAGCGTTTGAATGTTCTTGTGAAATCTTCTCCCCTACTAGTAAATTTACTCCATTCATGCTCATGGGCATTAATCTAAAAGCAACTTCTCTCTACTCCTGCACCTAAGAAGGTCTAAGAAAGAAGTACTTTTTTAAATCCCAGGCAGACATCAAATCAGCATCCTACGGGGCTCTGAGTTCTTTTAGACTTATTAGAATTGAGAGTTTATAACCAGAAGGTGTCAGTTTCCCTGGCTGTGTTAAGTGTATCTTTATAGTCCAGGAAAAAATCTATAGTAGGTAACTGTAGCCTATCAAATGATGAACAAAACAAATGAATTCAGGACGTGGTGGTTATAAGAACACACTGTTAGATCAATTCTCTCTCCTTTTCTTTTCTCTCCTCTTTCCCTCTTTCCTTTCTTCCATGTTAAAAGTTGTCCTCAGGATGAAAGGGGTTGCTAGACTTTCTGTTAGATTGGGGGAGACTGAGGGATAAACTTTATTTTGAGAACCCTCTTCACTCCAAGTTAGATCCCAGGCTTGTTGAGTTGTCTGTGTCAGTGTTTCTCAATGAAACCTTTTCATCTGTCTGTGAGGGACCATTTTTTCCCGTAGGTAGCATCTGTTCTAGCCATCTTCTTAGTATAGTTGGCCTGACCTGACCTGTCTGTAACTGTCATGTTTTCCCTCGTATTTAAGGACTAGCATCCGTCAGCTGCTCAGAGTCAGTCATGTGCCAGGCACTTTGGTGAGATTGTTACACGTATTATCTCTTCTAATTCTCTTCCAAATCTAATGTAGGAAATATGTTTCCCATTTTTCAAACAAGAAAATTGAGTCCCAATGTGGTTAAGTATGTCCCAAGATTCTCCAGCCTGAAAGTGGCAAAAATAATGATTTTCCCCAATGTAATCTCACCCTCCTGTGCAAGGGCTCGGAGCTTTTAATGTTGATCATTAAATAATACTAGCTGACATTGGGTGTGTTCAATATATCACATTCATTAACTCACAGAACAACATAAAGAAAATCTTTTGCTAATTTTCCCATCTTACAAATGAGAAAAACGTCTTTAAGATGATTTCCCCAAGGTTACAAAGCTATCAGTGGGAAAAGCCAGGATCTGAATCATGTTGAAAGCATGATGGTCTATACTACTCTGTGATGATGGATTAGCCCTGTCAGTGCAGGGATGAAGGTCTAGCAGTGTGCCAGGCATGAACACTTCCATGGAGATGAAATAAAGAAGGAATAAGTGAGTCATGACCGTGACACCAAGCCTGAGTTTTTGATTTTCTCCTGGTCACTATGCACAGACTTTGATGAACTACTACCAAGGATGAAATGGCCAGGCTGTGTGGTATGGTCCAGACGGCCCGGCTCTCCATGGGCATGGAAATGCGGTCAACCGCTGAACACCACGCTCTGCAGTCAATGGTGCTTTGCTCATGGAAACACACTTCCTAGCACTAAACTAGGTGTAGAGTGTGCTTTAATAGTAATAATTCAATTAAGAGAGATACGCAAACATCACAAATACAGAGGAACATTTTGGTAAGTTGTTTTATAGTATTTTTAAACAAACTTTACCTCTTATCAGTTACTACCACTGAATTTGTGCCAATGAATTTTTTACTTTAGAATAGTTTTAGATGCATAGAAAATCTGTAAAGATGGCGCAGAGTTCCTATATGCCCCTCACCCAGTTTCCCCTATTGTTAGCATCTTACATTACTGTGGTATATTTGTTACAAGTAAGGAACCAATTTTCATACCATTAATTAGACTATACACTTTGTTAAGATTTCACTAATTTCCCCCCAAAGTCGTTTTTGTCTTCCAGACTCTAAGGCATCATATTATACATAGTTGTCGTGGGCTCCTCTGGTCTAAGTCATTTTCTCAGACTTCCCTTGTTTTCCATGACCTTGACAACATTGACAACTCTTGGTCAGGTATTTTGTAGAATGTTCTTGAATTTGGGTTTGTCTGATGTTTTCCCTCATGGCTAGCCTAGGATTATAAGTTTTGAGAGGAAGACCATAGAGGAGCAGGGCCATTTCTCATACCATATCAAGACCACTGAAGATTTTAAGCTAAATCTTTAATTCTTTCACTTTTGGTTGCAACAGCTCCACATTCTCTCTCTTACAGTTTTGCTGGCGGCCTTATCTGAGTCTCTCTGGAGAGAGCAAACTTGTCTGCTGGCTTACCAGGTCCTAGCTAAGTCTTCAATAGCAAAACATTTTGCAGGGGAGAAATTCTACTTGTCGAGTTTTGCCTAGTCTGGATCAGACAATCTCAGTTGTATTAATCAAGCAAGTTTCACCAGCTGAGATATAGAGCAAACTTTTTTTGTGGCTGCAGACAGACAAATGGAGGCCTTTCTATTTCTTAATGGTGCAGCTGTCACCTAAGGCCTTCATGTGTGTCATGAGGAAATGCCAGTCATAGGATAGAAGGCATAGGAGGTGAAACTGAACTTAACAGGGTAAATTCACAGGGTAGCTTGGAAATACATGTTGGCAACCTTATTTTTCACAGATGGTGGCCAAATCTGCCTAGTTTCCAGAATGTAGGATGAATCCCAGCTTGTCTTTGTAGGTACCCTCCCTTGCCCAGACACTAAGGCCAGCCTCTCTCATGGGCTTGTCTGAGCTCAAATTCTTCCATCCCTCTTCTCCAAAGGAGTTCCCGCTGAGGCTGGGCACTGGCTTAAGAACAAAGATCCATTCTCTTCCTTTGAAACTACCTCACTTTTGAGTTTCAATCATGTTTTATCCATATTCATTAAACATTTTTAAATGGTTATAAATTTCAGGAGTCTCAGGTAGATTGAAAATGTTCAAGCAATTTCCAATTGACAATAATCCTCATTGTCCTTGGAAATGTCATATGGAGCAGATTTGTTACGGAGTTTATCTCATTGAATTTTATTTTATCATTTAGTTATTCATTTATTATGTATCTGTATATGTCTGTTTTAGATGGAATAGCATTACTGGACACAGCAGTGCTCTTGAAAGGCAGAATTAGCATCAGACTGTTTATTGTAGATCTTGGCCTAAGGAGCAGATGTCTTTGACTCTGTTAATAATAAACTATTCTTTAACCTGTTCTTAATTTTATTTCAGGAGGTAATAGGATAATACAGCAACTTTTTGAATGTGCTCTTGGAGGAGGAAAGAACGAGAGAGAGAGAGAGAGAGAGAGAGAGAGGGAAGATCGATCCTCCTTTGAAGATGGGCTCATGTCATAAAAGGGTCAATCCTAGGCTTGTTTTAAGACATTGCCGTGACTATGTCTTTGTTCTCTTTAACCATCATCACTTCTCACCCTCCCTTTCACTATTTCTCTTGTCTTATTCCTTGACTCTTTTCTCTGGTGTAGACCCATTGCTGAAGTCTGAGACGTGGGTGTGCTTCTCTGGCTGGCATTCACTCCTTCCTCTCTAACGTCAAGCTTCACGGTGACAGGTCCCCACAGGTCTCCTTCTTCCTGCTTGGCTACTCTTCAGGAGCTCCAAAGACCTCAAGCTTAGCATTAGCTCATCCTTTCAGGCCAAGCAATGTTGGTCTTTTAACATGAGAACTGCTTGCTCCAATTCATAGAAATGCACATGAACAGAATCCATGTGGAAGGACATGTGGCCTGTGCACGGGAGCTGTGCCCAGCCACACTAGCTACTCTTCAGCGGGGTGGTGTCTGAGCAACTAGAAGGTAGAGAAGCCTGGGATGGGGGAGCATTGGGCAACAGCAGGTTTCTACCAATGGGCTAATGTGCCCTCACCAACTCCCAACAGGTGGGACCATGCCAAGCTCTTTGGTTCTCTTGACCTTATGAACCAGATAAACCATAAGCACGGTCCCAAGTCTGGGTCCTTATTATCATATGTGGCTGTGTAGACATGACTGAGGAAAAAAAGGAGAAGGAAAAGGGAGAGAATAAGAGGAAGAGGAGGAGAAGAGGAAGGAGAAGAAATATATTCAGTACCTAAGTTATAGGGACTATGCTAAGCATTTATAAACATCATCTCATTTAATCTTTCCAACATTTCCATCAGAGAGGTACTTTTAAATTTTTATTTAGTTATTTTATTTTTTAAATCCCATTTATTTTTTGTTGCAGTTTTCATTGTTATTTAAGTGGCCCAGGCTGGGTTTGAACCTGCCACCTTTGGTGTATGTGGCTGATGCCGTAACCACTGTGCTATGGACGCTGAGCCCAGAGAAGGACTTTTTTTACTCTCTTTGATGGAATCAGAGAACTACAGGTTGAGTATCCCCCATCTAAAATGCTTGGAATCAGAAGTGTTTCAGATTTCATATTTTAAAAATTGTAGAATAGTTAGTCATATATACTGAGATATCCTGGTGATGGGACCAAATGCAAAATTCATTTATGTTTCTTATACACCTTACACATATATATGTAGCCTGAAGGTAATATAATTTTTCCCTTCGGGATGCTGAATGAACTGTGTGTTGTGCACCTCATTTTGACTGTGACCAGTCATATGAGGTCAAACGTGGCATCATGTTGGCGCTCAAAAAGTTTCAGATTTTAGGGGATTTGGGTTAAGGATGACTCAGCCTACAACTTGTCAAAATCATATACCTAGAAAAAAATAGGTTTAGGTTTAAAACCAGGTTGGTTTATGTTTTCAGCCTCTCTCAACAACTCTACTGTATTAAGTAAAACAAACAAACAAAAATCTACCTTTTTTTTTTTTTGAGACAGAGTCTCCTCTGTTACTCTAGGTAAAGTGCTATGGCATCATAGCTCACAGCAACCTCAAACTCCTGGGCTAAGTAGCTGGGACAACAGGCACCTATCACCATGCCCAGCTATTTTTAGTAGATATGAGGTCTTACTCCTGCTCAAAGCTAGTCTCAAACTCCTGAGCTAAAGCAATCCACCCACCTTGGCCTCCCTTGGCCTGCAAGGATTACAGGCGTGAGCCACTGTGCCTGGCCTTAAACAAAAAGATCTAATATCCAATTGCTGAAGGATGTGAGCATGTGTGTGTATTTGTTTTGTGTGTATGTGTGCATGCATGGGTCTTTGGGTTCATGGGTGTATATATGTGTATATCTGCACATCTGTGTATGCATGTGTGTTATGCCTCCATGTGTATGGTCATGTATATATGAATTCGCTTGCATGTTTGTACGTACATGTTTGTTTGCCAGCATATGTGTTTTTGTGTATAAATGTGTATGTGTGAGTACCTCTCTGTGTGATTTTATAGCACAGAGGACAATGCAATGGAGAAAAAATCAAGGCCCAATGTGTATATCATTTTATAGAAAATGGCTTTAGGACATACTAAATCATGGTCCTGACTATATGGTTTGGGGTCCCAGAGCAGAGCCAGCAGGAGGAATGCATGTAGTGTCAAGGTTGTGCCCACTTCCTGTAGCCCATCCACCCCCCACTTCATGTGCTTTTGAATCTTGCATTTTTCTAGGTTGGGGGAATTTTCTTATTTTGGGACACTGTGCATTTATTTAGTAAAGTTCAGGGAGTTGTCTTAAATTCATCTTGATTCATCTCTTCTCACTTAAAGCAAAGGCACCCTTTCCCAAGACTTCCCTGGCAAACAGGACAGGTCTTGAGAAGCCATTTGAAAGCTCTGTGAGATTATTACACTAGAGGCCTCGTGATTTTACTGTGGGTTTAAGGAATGCCAAGTAGCAGAAACATAAGAATACTCTTCATTTCCTTAAGCCCATGGCAGCAATTAGAACATGAGTCACTGTGGCATGGGTTCATATGTGTCCTCATGTGCATGTGTGTGGGCTGCGGGTTATTCAACCTGTCAGCAAAATGTTTCTAAAGTCTGGGTGCTGGAGCAGGATGGGAGTGGTTGGTCTGGACATGGGGGAGTATTTTATCACTGGTATGATTTAGAGTTGCTGGTGCACAGTGATAATAAAAGGCAGACAGTCTTTCAGTTGGTTTTATTATTGTTTTTATAATATGTTCACATACTCCCTGACTGCCTCCACCCCGGGTGGGCTGCCTCCTGCCTGCCCTGCTTGGTTCACCACTGCAGAAGACTCAGCTATGTGTAGCATCAACAATGAGAACAATTCACTGTTTTATCAAAAAAATTCTGGAGTCAGGTGGTTTCAGGGTTGCTTTGGCAGCTTAGCGAGATCAAGAAGGAACAGGATTCTTCCAGTTTTCACTCCTCTTTCTTCATTCCTGGCTAAGTCATCAGACTTGCCTCTCACAACCCACGATGGCAACAAGACAATGTCTGGCCTCCAAAAGGGGATGTCTCCTCCCAGAGACACCGGGAAGAGTTCTCCAGGAAACCACTCTAGAAAACTTTTCCACAGGTCAGGATTGGGCCACATAGTGGTGAAGTAGTTTAGAGTTGGCAAACTGCTGTAGCTCGTGGGCCAAATCTGTCTAGCCACCTGTTTCTGTTCAGCCCACAGACTAGGAATGGTTTTTACATTTTTAAAAGGTTGAAAAAAACCCAAAGAAAAGTCATATTTCATAAACATATATGAAATTCAAATTTCATTGTCCATAAATAAAGTATTATTGTAATATAGCCACACCCCATTGTTTCTGTACTGATTTGGGCTGCTTCTGAGCTACAGAGGCACACACCACTGCATACCGTGCTCAGAGGAGCGTGAGCCAAGCACAGAGCTGGAAGGCACCTGGGGGAGCAATGTGTCTGATGCAGCCAGAAAAAGATTCTGCAGGTGATCAGGTGAGGGTGAGATTTTGGACGGCCTTGAACAGTGAGTTAGAAAGAACTTCATTATGTTTAATGAAGGCTTTTGAGGAGGGATGAGCTACTCTGAGATGTAACTCAAAAAAGATATGACAGATGGAATAAATGTCTGATAGGACATGGCTGATTTTTAATCAAGCTTAGCTCTGTGTCAGTCTGTTGGAGCTGCTATAACAAACTACCCTTAGACTGAGTAATTTATAAACAACAGAAGTTTACTTCCCACAGTTCTGTAGGGTGGGAAGCTCAAGATCAAGGCACCAACAGATTCAGAATTTGGTAGGGGCTCTCTATTTCATAAATGGCAACTTCTTACTGCATCCTCATATGGTGGAAGAGGCAAGCAGGATCTATCAAGCCTCTTTTATGAGGGTATTAATCATACATTCCTGAAGATGGAACCTTCATGATCTAACCACCCGCTAATGGCCCCACCTCTTAATACCAATGCATTGGCTATTAGGTTCCAACATTTGAATTTGGGAGAAACATAAATTTCAATGCTAGCATTCTGTCATCTAACACTAAAATTGTAAAGAGATGCATCTAGTCTTGGTGAAGAGCATAGCAGGGATGGTGTGGCTCTGCTCCTTGGTGACTGGGTACTTAGATGGGAGGCTTGATTATCTAGAGATCATCTCAAGTAGTTGGAGGATGAAATCATCTAAACTTACCTTTACTCGTATATGTGAAGACTGGGCTATTGGTTCTGTTACCTGGGTGCTCCACATGACCTCCCATGTGGTTTGGGCTTCCCCACAGCACGTACATAGTGGCTCCGGACTCCAAGAGCAAGTATGTTAACAAGCAAGGCAGAAGCCCCGTAACCTTTCATGACCTAGCCTTGGGCATCATGTGTTGCTACTTCTGAAATATGCTATTGGTCAAAACACTCATCCACCTACTTAGATAACAGGGGAAGGAAGCTAGACTCCACCTCTTGATGGGATAAATGTCAGTAAACTTGAGGCTGTCTTTGAAAAGGTACACAGGTTGGTACTTTAATTGGCAAAGCAGGCCATTTTCATCAAAAGCTCGAAATATCTCTAAGTTGTGATTTCTTTTATCATCTCTTACAGCTTGGAGACCAACCCATAGCCAATTTCACGTTGAATGGAGTCACATTGAAAGCATTTACACTCAGATCTGGAACTAGCTAAGGATGCCCAATGTCGTCACTGCTATTCAACATAGTGCTATAAGTCCTAGCCAGTGTAATCAGGCAAGGGAAAGAGATCGAGAGTATTCAAATGGGGACAGAAGATGTCAGCCTGGGGAAATAAAGTCAATGAGGACAATTCTAATTGCTTGAAACTGTGAAATTAATCACACATTCTAGGTAATCCCTTTAGAAGGCTGGATTTCTTCTTTTAAATTTTAATACACTGGACTTTGAGGCAATATAGAATCCTCTCTGGTCTGGAATCCTCTCTATTGTGATATGTGGTATCCGTATGCAACAGCTTCCCAAATGTGTCTGGGCTTCAATCCATTTCAAATAGGATTTGTAATGATGGGGTAGGCATACTTGCATCTATATCAGAGAATCATCCTCTGGGGTCCACAGATAGAATTTTGGGTGTCCTTTATCTTGGATAGGAATATTATATGCTGTTTATTTGCACTAAATACTAACTGAAATGTAGCATTTCATTTATTATAAACATAAGCAACATACTCCATTAATATTATCAGTACCTACGACCCCAGCACTTTGTCAGCAAAAGATGTTGATGGTAACTTGCATATATTATTACCGTTGCAGGTATCTTGAAATACTGTGTATGATCATAACTACTTTGAAATTGTGGTGGTTTTTTTAGATGTGCTTTTAGATGGCATGTGACCATAGACTTCCTGCCTACAGACACACACCTGAGATAGCTGGGTAGTTATCCAGGTGATTCTCCTACAAGTCATGGTGTTGCAATCAGCTCATGAAGTCCTGTGTTCTCACCTTGTTATCAGTCACACACATTGCCTCGTATTATTCTCTATCCACAGTTGTCGGTTAAACAAACAGGGAGGACTTCCTATTCTTGTTCCTCTCAGGTACCCCTGCCCCCACACTGAATCAGGCCTTGCCACACCCAAGCAGAAATCCCACAAAAAAAATGAGTGTAACTCTAGCATGCTGGCAGCCTGAGGTGGGAGGATCCCTTGACAGAAAAATTGCGTGATTATATCAATAGGTGCAAAATAAGCATTTGACCAAATCCAACATGCAATCGTGATGAAATATCTCAGCAAACTAGGAATGGAGGGGAACTTCCTCATCTAGACAAAGAATATCAACAGAAAGCTGAAGCTAACATCATAGTGAGAAGCTAGACATGTTCCCTCCAAGATAGGGACTAGGCAAGGATGTCGCCTCTCAATACCCCATCTCAACATTGTACTGGAAATTTGAGCTAATACAATAGGACAATAAAGAAAATAAAATGTGTAAAGGTTACAAGGGATGAAATAAAACTTTCTTTGTTCCTAGATGACATGATTGTCTAGGTCAAAAATTTTGCAAAAAATTTCCTGGCAGTCAGGCATGGAAATTTATATTGAGCTATGGAGGAGTCTGAGGTAGGAGGATGACTGAGGTGGGGTAATGGAGGCAGCATGGCACTGTGATTGTGCCTATGAATAAGCACTGAACTTCAGCCTGGGCAACATAGCAAGATCCCATCTCCAAAAAAATAAAACAAAATGAAAATTCCTGGAACTACTGAACAATTATATCAAGATTGCAGGATACATAGTAAACATACAGAAGTCAATTGCCACTTGATAGAGCAGGAGAAAACAAATGGAATTTGAAATTAGAAGTCCAATACTTTTTACATTAGAATACAAACAATGACATACTTAGGTAAAACAATAACATATGCCTAATATCTATGTGATAGAAATCCCAAAACTCTGATAAAAGAAATAAAATAAGAACTAAAGAAATGGGGAGATATTTCATGTTCATAGACAGAAAAACTAAATATTGTCAAGGTATTAGTTCTTCCCAACATGCTCTACAGAGTCAATGCAATCCAAATAAAACTTCCAGCAGGTTATTATGTAGATATTAACAGACAAACTCCAGAGTGAATATGGAGAGGCACGAGGTCCAGACTAGCTAGCACAATATGAAAAGAGAAGAACAAAGTTGGAGGACTGACGTTACTAAACTTCAAGAATTATTATAAAGCTACAGTTATCAAGATGTAGTAGTATTGGCAAAAGAATAGACAGCTAGATCAATGGAACAGAACAGAGAGCTCCAGAAGAGGCGCACATTAATATATTCAATGGCTCCTTGTCAAAGGAGCAAAGACAACACTACGAGGAAAGCATAATCTTTCAACAGATGTTGCTAGAGCAACTGGGTATCTATATGCAAATGAATAAATCTAGATGCGGTTGTTACAACCTTCACAAATACCACACATTAACTTAAAATGGGTCATAGAAAATTGAAAACACGAAACTGTAAAACTCATGGTAGGTAAGAGGAGAGAAATCTAGATGGCCTTGGATGTAGATACACTATGAAACACACAGTGCTTGGGAACGAGAATTGAAAATCTAAACTTTCATGAAAACTGAAAAGATTTCTACTTAATAAGGCACTGTCAAAAGAATAAATAGACAGCTAGAAACTAAGAGAAAATATAGTAATCTCTCTGCTATCCAGCACCTACGGGGATTGACAGATCCATGATAAATGTGGTTTCTGGTTGCTTGAGAGTTACTATTAAAAATAGGCCTAGCTAATTCTATACCTCATACTACGCCCTGCCATACCATAAACTCTGTATTGACTTTGGTGTCAATACTAAAATACACCAATTAAAAGCAAATTAAGACAAATAAAAAGCAAACTTCATTTACTGCAACACAGTTTTACTATATGATAACACAGCTTTGTACATGCAATGTACAATTTCAGTTAAATGGCAGTCAGTACACTTTTCAACTTTACTACCATATTTTTTTAACTTCAAGTAACACACGTCAAGACTTAAAATTGTTACAGAGAACACATGGGATGCACAAAGCATTCATTGCCTTACTGACTCCACGGAGCACCATGTGTAAACTCTGATTTTTAGGGAGCCAGGCTGCCTGCTGGTTGCTTGAGAACTCCGGTTGGGAGTTTATTGTATTTGCAAAAGGCATATCTGATAAATGGCTTTATCCAAAACATAAAAAGAACTCCTGGTGGTGCCTGTGGCTCAGTGAGTAGGGCACCAGCCCCATATACTGAGGGTGGTGGGTTTGAACCTGGCCCTGGCCAAACTGCAACAACAACAACAACAACAACAAAAGGAACTCCTAAGTGCAACAAAAAGAAAAATAATAACCCAAAGAAAAAGTAGGCAAAAGAGTTGACCAGATATCTTACCAAAGAAGATGTACAGAAGACAGGCATATAAAAAGGTGTCCCACATACCATGTCATTAGGGAAATGTAAATTGAGATGATAGTGGGGCCCCACCACACGCCTGTTAGAATGGCCAAAATCTAGAACACTGACCACACCAAATCCTGGCAAAGATGCGAAGCAACGGGACCTCCTATTCACTGCTGGTGGGAATGCAAAATGGTCTGGTCACTTGGAATAAAGTTTGGCAGTGTAATCCAAAAGCAATCGTACTCTTCCCGTACACTCCAGCAAGCTCTTCCTTGATATTCACCCAAATACATTGCAAAGATATTTACCAGAGAAATCTTTACAGCAGTCTTATTCATGATTTTCAAAAGTTGGAAGCAAGCAAGGTGCCCTTGAGTAGGTGAATGAATAAATAAAACTGTGGTACATCAAAGAAGAAAATCTTACTCCATGCTAAGAAATAAGCTATCAACCCATGAATGTCATGGAGGAACCTTAAATGCATAGTGCTAGGTGAAAGAAACCAGTCTGAAAAGGCTACAGATGTATGATTCCAGCTAGGTGACATTCAGGAAAAGGCCAAACTATGGAGACAGTAAAAAGGTCAGTGGTGCTCAGACAATATTGGGGTTCTATCCTGGAGAAGCTGACAGTCTGTTAATTGGTGTCCTTTTCTTATAGAACCGACAAGAGGTTCATCTGGAGTTACTCGAGGTTTCTCTAAGTGCACTGCCAAGAATCTGGGTTAGACCGGCAATTCCCCACCTGTCCTGTTGGAGGAAGTTGGCATCCCACAAAATGAAGCCCACACTATATGAGATATTAGGTCTAATCTCTCATCTATTGATTCATAAAGGTTTTTTTGAAATCATACAACTTTACTGAAGAATATAAAAAAGGCATACTTGAAGACTAACAAAGTCAATCCTTATATTGGAAGGAGTAGGGAAATAAAGGTATTAATGACTCAGATTCAGAGCATTTCAAATTTAAAAGAAACATTCTGACTCATAAAATTTGTCTCTTTCATATTTCCCTTCCTGATACTATTGTGGAAGAAAGGAATCGGTGACCAAACCCCAGTGGATTTATGCATTTCGTTGTTCCTCCTTTGCTCTCTCCCCGGGCACTGGCAGAATTGTGCAGTGCTGTCCTGTGCCAGGGTGCCTTCAAGTTTCAATGCAAAGTCCCACAATCACTTCACTGTCCCTCCCCTGGGCACACAGATTCTCTCTCCCCTTATTGCATTAGATCAGCACAGCTGAGTGATGGGGGAAGGGTGACGTAGGTGATACAAGACTGTCTTTTCCACCTTCAAACAATGTTAAAACCAGGTAGCACGATCACACCTGAGTTTTGCCCTTCCGATGGTGCACGGGTAGTTGTTGAATTTGGTGTTTGTGCAGAGGGATAATCACTGGAGGCTTCCATTAGCCCATCTTGCTGTGCCCCCCTCCTTATTATTTTTAATTCCTGTTTTGGTTATTTTTGCAACTTTAAAAACCATTACTTTTATAGTGACAGTGTTAATAATATTTATTTTCTGCTAGGTAGATATGATTAATTATCCCATGAATCATATATATTGTTTATCCTAAATGTTAATGCTAAGCAACATTTTAATATTTCAATATATCATTTACAGACTATTTCATGATTAAGCACAGAGAAGGAAATATAACCTGAACAGCTGCCACTCAAAGCAATATTAATAGTAACTGTAGTATTTATGGGACGATACGAATCCCACTTGGCAGATGAGGATGCAGAGATCCAAGGGGTTAAGGACCTTGCCTTAAGCTCCCACAGCATGAACTAGACAGGATTTGAAATAAGAACGTCTGATTCTGGTCCAGGATATCCACCACTGCATTCTGCTCTCTCTTTAAGCAACACCATCAGATGGATTCTCTCGTCTTCTACTCCATCAATGTCCTGTCTTTTAAAACTCCTTGTGGTAAAGAATGTATGGAAATGGTCGATATAAAACGTAAAAGTAACCCCTCTGCCCTCCTCATAACCATTGCCCACTCCACAGGAAGCCGATGTTAATAGTTGGTGTTAATAGTTGGTTATCTTCCTGGTCCTTTTTCGTGTCATTTAATGGTCTTATATATTCTGCACTTTACCAATTTCTTTGCCTTACCAATTTCTTCTTTTTAAATTATTTATTTCAAAATGTTTTTGTTGCCTGTTTACCTTGCATAACGCTCAAGTTGGTAGATTTTTTTATTGCTGCTTCAATCTCACTGCTCATTACTGGTGTGTTCAGGATTCCTATTTATTCCTGATTTGGACTTAAGGAGTTGAGTGTTTACAGGCATTTATCCATTTCATCAATGTCTACCAGTTTGTGTACATAGAGATTTATGTGGCATTCACGTATTTCTGTGGTAGTAACTGTAACATTTCTTTTTTCATTTCTGATTGAGTTTATTTGGTCCTTTCTCTTCTATTTCTGGTTCATCCAGCGAGAGGTCTATTGATTTTGTTTATTTTTTCAAAGAACAAGTTTTTGGTTTCAGTGATCCCTTTTATTTATTTTCTGTTTGTTTGTTTCTATTTCACTTAGTTCTGTCCTAAGCTTTATTTCTTTTGTTCTGCTAGCTTTGAGTTTGTTCTTCTTTTTCTAGTTCTATGAGGTGTGACATTAAGTTGTAAATTTGTGATCCTTCTGTCCTTTGATGTAAGCATTATTTAAGTCTATAAATTTCCCTCTTAACATGGTTTTTGCCATATTTCATAGATTTGAGATACTTGGATCATGATTCAGTTAGAAAAATCTTTTGATTTCCATCTTCATTTCATCAGTGACCTAAGGATCATTCAGCAACAAGATGTCCTTCAGTAGGTGAATGAATAAATAAAACTGTGGTACATCAAAGAAGGAAATCGCATTCAGTGCTAAGAAATAAGCTGTATTTCCATGTTTGTGTAGATTTGAGAGTTCCTCTTGGAGTTGATTTTCAGTTTTTTTCTTTCTTTTTTTTTTGGCTGGGGCTGGGTTTGAACCCGCCACCTCCAGCCTATGGGGCCAGCACCCTACCCTTTTGAGCCACAGGTGCCACCCCATTTAGCCACAAGCACTGCCCTGATTTCTAGTTTTATTCATTGTCATCGGAGAAGATACATGGAATGATTTTGATTTTTCTGAATTTGATGAGACTTGTTTTATAGGCTAACATATGATCAATCTTGAAAAATGTCACATGTCCTGATGGAAAGGATGTATGTTCTGTAGTTTTTTAATAAAATGTCCCATAGATGTCTATTAGGTCTAATTGTTCTAGAATCCTGTTTAAGTCTAGTGTTTCTTTGTTGATCTTCTGTCTCAATGATCTATTCAGTTCTGTCAGTAGAGTGTTGAAATCTCTAGCAATTATGATATTGCTGTTTATTTCTTTGCTTAAATGTAGTAACATTTAAACGTCTTCTAGGTTTTTGATGACCATCTTATCTCTGGATATCTAAACCTTTAGCGATATCAGGGAATTTTTCTGTGTTGTTCTTTCCAGTAGGTTTTCCTACTGATTGCTTTTCCCTCTTCTATCTCCGGATATCTATAATTCTTATATTAGCTTGCTTTGCATAATACTGTATTTCTCTCAGTGACTGTTCATTCTTCTTTGTTCTTTTTTTGGTATTTTTTACTGACTGGGTTACTTCAAAATCCTTGTCTTCAAGTCATGACATTCTTTCTTCTGCTTGGTCCTCACTATGGTTAGAGCTTTTGGAGGTATTTTTCAATTCCCTAAGTGACTCTTCTGTTTCTTTAAGTTCTGTTATCTCCCTTTTAATGTTATCTACCTCTTTAGTGAATAATTCTTTCACGTCCTGAATCCTTTTTTTGGCATCCTTGAGATGTTTTTCTACCATTTCCTCAATTCCATTCATTTTACTTTCCATCCATAATCTGAATTCTATATCTGTCATTTCAACAATTTCCTTTTGACTGGCGCTCATTACTGAAGAGCTACTGTGATTCTTTGGGGGCGGAAAGACAGCCAGTTTTTTTCACATTGCCGAGTTTTTATGCTGGTGCCTTCTCATCTGGGGCCACTTTTGTCAGTGCAAAAGAAATATAAGATGCAGTACACCTGTTCTGCTGTGCTGAGACTTCTGTTGCTCAGTGGAGATATGGATAGAGGCATGCTTGGATCTTATTCCAGAAGCTTGATCAGTCAGGAGAAGGGCAAATGCACTGTGGCCTATAATGATGCTGTGTCTCATGTGTTTGCTGCTGGGCTGCTGGGGCACAGCCAGCCCCTGGTGCTTGGTGCACATGCAAAGTGGAACTGGCCATCAGGATGGGGTGCACCTGGGGGATCAAGGAGACCTGGGCAGCTGAGGTGGCCCAGGGGTGGGCTGGGTGAGGTCTGCTCAGGGTATAGCAGGTGTGGCAGGTGCTCAGGGAATATTGCCTGTAGGCCCACAGGTCATGGGGCACAGGGGCCCCCAGTGTGAAAGAGGCCAACAGGTTACAGCTTTTGTGCAGAGTGAAGCGGAACCTCAAACAAAGTGGACTTGTGGGGCAAGGTGCCTACTTGATGGAGCAGGTCTGCACTGCTGGGCGCTCACAGGCATGAGGTGGGGTGGCGGTGGGCAAGGGCATGTGGCAAGGTGCCCAGGGTGCCTGTGCAGGACAGTGCCGGTCTGTGGTATGCAGACTGCCCAGATATAAAGACCATGGCTGGACTGGCTTTCCTCCTGCTTTCAGACTGTGGTGACCATGGCAATCGTCCAGCTGCCCTGGCAGTGGGAACCAAGGACATAAGGATGTCTTCCACCTGAGTCCCCCAGGAAGTATGGTAGAGCAGGATCACCCAGGCCGCTGGGGCTAGTGCCTGCCCTTCATCTCCTGCTCTGCCCAGGGTCTGCTGTTGGGGGATGGGGACAGTGGGAGGTGCGGGTCGCATGCCCATGAGGTGCACATGAACACTGGGCTTCTCTGATCCCCCCTTACCAGATGAGGGCAAGGGTGAGGCTGCAGTCACAGATCCAACCACAGGCCAAAGTGGCTCTGGGTTGCCATGTTGCAATGGCCTCAGCTACAGAGTCCAGAATGCGTAAGCCCACCATCTCTTCTCTCCAGGGCAGCACGGCCGCACAGCCTCCAGTTGGGTCTCTCTCAGTCGCAGTCCTGCTCAGTGGGGCAACATTGCTGCCTTCTGGGTTGCGACATCCTCAGGGGAAGCGGGTTCTGGTCTTTTCTCCTCTTTCCCCTTCTCACGTGGAGGTGCCTTCCCTACTAACCTCCGGTTCTGCCAAGCAGCTTGTCCCACTTCCATCTTCTTCACTTCACTCCTACCTTCTCTCCGTGATTCCCAGGCTCTCGCTGGGACAACTGATCCACAGGTACTATCCACCCTTCTCCATCCTCTCTGTGAGAGTGCCCTTGGCAGTCTGCTTCTAGTCCGCTGGCTTGCTCCCTCTGCCTTGCTTTCTGATTCGGATATCGTTCCATATCAGCAAATAAAAATGGGTTACATTCTTTTAAAATGGCAATATAAAAATCTCTTTATATGGATGTATTCTTTTGGTGGATGTTTGTATTATTTCCAGTTTTCAGTATTACAAACAAAGCAGCCAGGAACATCTTAGGTCACGTTCTGTGATCACATACGCATTTTTTGAGGATAAGTTGGTAGCAATGAAATTGCTGAAAGTGTAGGTAAATTTAAAATTGTGATCATTCTGGGTGGCGCCTGTGGCTCAAAGGAGTATGGCCCTGGCTCCATATGCTGGAGGTGGCAGGTTCAAACCCAGCCCCGGCCAAAAATTGCAAAAAAAAAAAAAAATTGTGATCATTCTTACCATATTGCTTCCCAGCGCCACCAAAAAGCTTTAAAATGTACACTTCCACTTGAATGCTTGTTTCTTTATAGCACTTTCCACATTTCAAATCATTAATATTCTTAATTTTTGCTAGGCTGCTGGGCAAAAAAATTGCTATCTTTTTGTTCCTATGCATGTCTTTTATGATTAATGAGGCTTACCCTCTTTTTGTACACATTTTGCCATTGGTTTGTTGACAATTTTAATTCTTCTGAAAATTGCCCATTTGTAAATTTTGATCTTTTAAGTATTGAAATATTGGCTCTTAAATATTTGAAGGAGATCTACATAATTTGGATAATTTTGCACCTAGCACATCGTGTGAGTGCCCCTCCACATCGTTGCTTGTCTTTCAGTTTTATGAGTGGTGTCCTTTGTCATACAGAATTTTAAATTTCTATATAGCCAAATAAGTCAGTCTAGAGATTTCAACTGGCATCTCAGACCTGACGTGTCTAAAACTGCATTTCCAGTTAGGGAACTAAACATAGACCTGCCATTCGATCCTGCAGTTCCTTTATTAGGTATATATCCAGAAGACCAAAAATCACATTACAACAAAAATATTTGTATCAGAATGTTTATTGCAGCCCAATTCATAATTGCCAGGTCATGGAAGAAGCCCAAGTGCCCATCGATCCACGAATGGATCAATAAACTGTGGTATATGTACACCACGGAATACTATGCAGCCATTAAGAAGGATGGAGACTTTACCTCCTTCATGTTTACATGGATGGAGCTGGAAAGTGTTCTTCTTAGCAAGGTATCACAAGAATGGAAGAAAAAGTACACAGCCCTATTATGAAACTAATTTATAGCTTTCATATGAAACCTATAACCTAATTATAGCCTAAGAATATGGGGAGGGGTGGGGGTTGGGTGGGTGGAAGGAGGGTGTTTATTGGGATCACTTCTATGGTTTATCTTTCGAGGGTACAAGTGAATCTTTCTAAAAGTAGAATATAAAAGTCTTGACACAATAACTAAGAAAATGATAAAAAGACTATGTTAACCAGTGTGATGAAATATTTCAAATTGTATATGAAAACACCCCACTGTACCTCATGGTTGCATTAATGTACACAGCTATCATTTAATTAAAAAAGAAAAGAAAACAAAATAAAACTGCATTTCCCATCATTTCCCCAATCACCTTCTCCTTTTGCTCATTTGAAATTTTAGTTTTGTTTTTTATTACATGGGTGTTGACAAAAACTTCATGGACAATGATTTTATAAATTTTTTTAAAGCAAGAGAGAAGTTCAGAGATTTTTTTCTTTCTCTTTTGCAGTTTTTGGCTAGGGCTGGGTTTGAACCTACCACCTTGGCATATGGGGCCAGCGCCCTACTCCTTTGAGCCATAGGTGCCACAGAGAGAGATCTTTTTAAATGCAGTTATCAAGCTCTTCCACTTAGCAGGAGAAAACAATAGATGTTCAAGATTGTGTCTTTGAAAGTTCTTGCACTGAAACATCCTTACAAATCACTCTACAAACTGCCTGGGGACAGACTTCTCAACCCTGGTGTTGTCAAACTTTATTCAGTTCTCTTTAGCTCGCTAATCTCCAAACCAGACCTCTTTTCAGCCCACAGAGACCCCACTTTTTATTGTGATCACAATAAAGGTAGGAAGCACGTGGAAGGAATACTGCAGTGTTTTCCATGAACCCCCAGGGCAGGTGTTCTCTCCCTGCAGTGAAAATGGTTCCTGAATTCTACCTGCATTAGGTGGGAGTTGGAAAGCCAACTGAGGGGAAATGATCAGTTTGAAAAATGGGGTTTCTTTCCTGCCTTCTTGAACTTCCTCCCTAGGCTTCCTCTCCCTCCTGACCTTCCCATTGGTCCTGTCAAAACAGGGAGCGGGAGGCTTTACGTTCCTGCCTTGCCCTCTCCCTTGGCTCCCAGGCCTGTCCTTTGCAGACCTCAAGCAACTTCCTATTGCAGAGCACTCGACAACACGGGACCTGGACTGACTCAAACGTGTGAACTTCTCTTCCTGAAACTCTAGGATGCTATGAAGTCCTCAGGTTGATTTTATATTTGGTGTCACATTGTAAATCAAACAGCTGCAGAGTGGCCAGGACATCTGCTTGGTTCTGTTATTCTCTTTATGACAAAAGGAAACTAACTCTAAAAATGTCAGTGAAAAGTGCACACTGCCAGTAAGTGACTATACTATTATTCCCAGGCATGGGCAAAAAAAAATAAGGACTTTTTATTTCCAAAAAAAAAAAAAAAAAAGCCTTGTGCCTGTACACACACACTCATCAAAGCTTTATGGAATTCTGCCTAAAGGATAAGGCAGTAGGAAAAACAAACAAATTAGTAGTATCCTTGAATTTGTTGATATCTCTGTTCATTTTCACCAATTTATAGATGTTGGGAACAGTGATAGAAAATGTCTACGGGGTGCAAGATAAGAACTGTTACCAATATCAACGAGGTTGGACACGAGAGGACGTTTTCTTTAACAAGATGTTTTTTCTATTTTTCTTTCTCAGAGATTGTTGTGTCAGGCTAGGGCAGGCTATGAGGAAAAAACAAACACTCTTCCTGAACTCCGTACTTCCCAGACACATTTTGGTGACTTAACATCACAAAGGTTTATTTCTGGCTCCAAGGCCTACCTGGGGGTGGGTGACCCTCCTGGTCAATAGACCTCCATACCAGGAGGAGAAAAGAGTGTCAGAGATTTGCACTAGTTCTTAAGCATTAGTTCTGTAAGTGACATATGTTCTTCTGCTTGGTTTTTTCTTTCTTTCTTTCTCTCTCTCTCTCACTCTTTCCCTCCCTCCCTTCCTCTCTCTCTCTCTTTTTGAGACAGAGTCACACTCTCTTGCCCAGGGTAGAGTACAGTGACATCATAGCTCACAGCAACCTCAAACTCCTGGGTTCAAGCCATCCTCTTGCCTCAGCCTCCGAGTAGCAGGGACTACAGGTGCCTGCCATGATGCCCGACTAATTTTTATATTTTTAGTAGAGACAGCATTTTGCTCTTGCTCAATCTGGTTTGAAATTCCTGAGCTCAAGTGATCCTCCCACCTCAGCCTCCCAAATTCCTAGGATTACAGGAGAGAGCCACCCTGCCCAGCCTCCTTAGGTACTTCCCTTTGGCCAGAACCAGACATGTGGCCCTGCCCACTGCAAAGGGGTCTGCAACTATGGAGGAGCATATTTGGTAAGCACTAAGCGTCTGACACCCCAACCTATCTTTACAGCAGATGTAATAAAGATAGTAATTCCTTCTTGTTATTACTTAATTCTTAACTTTGACTGAACTACTGCTCCCTTCCCATGTTCCCCTTTCTTTTCACTTCTGCTACCAATATCCATAAGAATATGCTAAAATCTAATCCTAAATAAAAGGTAAAAAGCCAATGTGATTTAAAGTGTGTATATCTAGAAAAGTACTTGTAGACTATGTATAGCTCTATATAGATGAAATCACTGTAATTCCAGATACAAAGTTTTAAGTTAAAGGCTCCTGACCAACTTGATTCCTACCCCCTGAACAGTTTCTAGAGCAGACGGCCTGATCAGCAGCTCAGCACAGCTCACCCTTCTCCCTCCGGAGCCACATGGGAAATCATTTGGGACACTGGTTACATGTACAGATTCCCGGTCTGTCTCCTAAATCTACTTTCACCAGAATTGCACTGGGTAGGACCCATTTTGAAAGAGCACCACAGATGATTCCAATAAGCATTGAAATTTGAGAAAGGCTAACTTGTGTTCATTTTCCCAGGAGCATTTACATATTTCAAAAGGAAAGCTGAAAGAAGAAAACGTTTTCCATGAAGGAATGACTTACTAAAAACTGAAATTGAACCCCCCATGGGGCAGTAGTTTTGTGTGAAGGCCTTCCTTTACGAGGTCATACCGAATGTGTGTGTTAATCAGCTATTCAGCTGTGTGAAGTTGGTGTGCATGAGATGTGCCTGTGCGTGTGAGTACATGTGTGTATGTGTATAATTTTGGTATTGTTTCGTTGGTTTTTAAAAGTCTTTTTCAGATATTCTGTAGCAGTCTATGATTGTATCTGTGGGGTTTCTTCATAAAGCATAGTTTCCTGTGATGGCTTTTGATCTTTGGTTGTGACCTCATCTTCAGTGGTGGTGGTTGTTTTTTGTGTGTCTCCGGTCTCTGGAATATGAAAACTTCCATACAGAACCATTTTTGCTTCATTTTACCAGGTGTCTAATGTATTTCATTTGCTTAGGACCATTCTGGGGTTGGCTGGCATCATGGTACCCTGTGGAGAATTCCTAATTATGCTTGTTGCAGGCGCACAGCTTTTATTTCTTCCCATCCAGTGAGATGGGCAGAGATACATTTTCCTGTTGCTTGGTAGGTCAGCTTCAGTGTTTTCTCCTGGTCTTTTCTTCTGAAAGAAAATAGCCACCCCAGAGTCCGGCTCCACCCACATAGTTTATTCCCCTACAGGCATCAGAATTTCTAGATCAGATCTAATATCCCAAACCTCTTGCTCCAGAAACCATGGCATCTCTAAGCTCTAACTCCGTAAGTTTTAATTTCTCCTTCTATTTCCTGGTACCTGAGGATATGGAAGTCTTCATTTTGAATTCCGCTTAGAGTGTGGTTTAAAATGGGTACGTTTTATCCATGATGTGTTTGGAGCCAGGCTGGGGGAAAGGCTTATGCTCTGTAGACTTTGTAGCTCTTCAGCCTGCCCCTTCCCCTGAAGTCTTACAAGGCGTGCTCCTTTGCATTTCTTTGTATTCGTTTGTTTTGTACCACCCCTGCTGTTTTGTCTGGTGGATTCCCTCTGCTTTCGAGCCGGGTTTGATGCCCCAAAGACCCCATTTCCAGCAGAAAACAGACCATGAATCACACTGTCCCATGGAACAGAGTTCATCTTCCTCACTTAGTTCTTGTCATAGTAGGCTGTGGGCAGTTCCAGACAGCTCCACCTCCTACACCACAGGCATCTGGGGCCAGCAATCAGATCGTCTTCATCTTTTTATCTCCGGTGCTGACACAGTGCCTAACACACAGGATTGGACAGAAAATGTTGACTGTTTGTTATTAAGCGGGAAGCCCGGCCAGTGATGACGATGATGAGGATGATGAGTATCCCACACTAAGAGGAGCCTCACAGAATTCCCGCTCTGGTGTGGCCGGCTAGAATGTCCTTCTGGCTTATTGGATTCTTAAGTGCTATCCATGGCTATTAGCTAGCCTGTGCAGATCAACACCTGCTCCCTGCCTGGATGCACAGCCAGTCATCAATTGTAGAGAACAGCCTCCCCGAGGGACTGAAGATACACGCACATTCAGGAAAGGGCTTGTCTCCTATTTCTCAGTGATGGCTGTGGGTCCCCAGGTATCTGCTCGGAGGCCATCTGCTGTAGGCTCTGCATTCCCACCTTCCTCTCTACCCTCCTTCTCTTCTTCTTAACTGAGGAAAATCACAGTAACTTACCAATACATATTTGTTGAATGAATTCTCTTAACTATCCTTAAAGGACAAAAATATTATCTAGTTTACTTTTTCATTCCGAGGCATCCTCTAATGTCTAGACTAATGATAATGGTGATTATTCACTAAGCACATCATTACCTGTCGGGTACTTGTTGCTAAGCATTTTACATCTATGGAATCATTTCGCCTCATAAACGACCCGTGAGGTAAGGGCTATTGCACATGTGTTGAAAATTACTCACCTGAGGCGGAGGGTAATTCAGTCCAGATCCCATTCCCTGTAAATGGTAGAGCTGAACTCTGAGTCCAGGCTAACTGGCCATAAAGCCTGTCTTCAAAATGTTGTACCACACTTCAAATAGCACTGATCAGCTGAACAAACACTTCATATTAGATTGCCCACCAGGCCCACCTACACAGCTGGAATTCTTATTTTTGATTCAAGAGTGATACAGAGGGATAGGAAGTTCTGGGCCCCTCTCTTCTTTCCAGCCTGGCAGATTGAAGAAGGAAATGGGGAAATCAAAGTAATTAGGTTTTTTATGACAAGTTTGAGTCCGAAAGTTTGGGTCAGTATCAAGGAATTGTGATTAAATATCTTGTATTCCTCCCCCTGGTTTCTGGATGATGAGGGTAATATTTAAAGAGTGTCATGATAGCAATATTAGACATATTCATATTAGATAAGGTGGCAGCCTCCAGAAGAGAGTACTCCAATTAAATTTCTTTAATAATCCAAAATCGGTTTTGAGATTCAAGCAACCCCAGCTCATAGTTTAAGGAGAGAGAAAGAGATAGAGGGAGAGAAAGAAAATAACAACCTTAATACACCCTCTAAAGAAGCTGCTGTCTCTGTGGAGACAATGTCTCGCACCCTAAGTTTGGCTAAAGGGGGACTCTAAGTAAGAGAGGGCACTCACCCTCTCTGTCTGCTCTGGGGACTAGACTCTAGAATATACTACATTTGTGTGTTTGCATGAAGTGTTCACTGGACCAGATATCTATTCATTACAGTATCTGGTGACCCTAAGTTAATAAAGAAGATTAAGTAGAGGACTTAGAGTACCCTCCAGGAAACTTCTTTGTGAAAAAGCTAACATTGGGTAGCGTCTGTGGCTCAAAGGAGTAGGGCACTGGCCCCATATACCGGAGGTGGTGGGTTCAAACCCAGCCCCGGCCAAAAACTGCAGAAAAAAAAAAAAAAAAAAAGGTAACATCCATTTCTTGTCCCTACTTCTGGCTTATCACCTTCCTGTTGGCTGAAATTTAAAGAATGGTTGGAGACCCTGAAGCCATCTTGGGGCCTGAAGTGAACCACACAGGGCAAAGTGATAGAAAAAGCCTCGTCCTCCTGGAAAGAAATACAGGCCCTTTTTGTTTAGACAAGAAAACATGTATACTTAGCTGATTTAAGCAACTGTTAATTTGGATTGTATACCATTTGCGGTTAAACCTAATTGTAGTTGATCCATCCTAGTGACCCCCAATAGACTTACATAGCGTAAGGAGGAGAGAACAAAAGCCTACTGAACAAGTAAGTGGCTTTGTGGCCAGCAGACCAGACCGGAGAAGGCCTGTCAGGGCAAACACGGAGCGTCCACTCTGCATGCGTGCTCCCGAGTCCTTGTGTGGCTCACTCTGCCCCTCTGCCACAGAGGAGGAGGGAGACTGCCATTTCTCTATGTGGCTTCCATTTCTCATCATCCTCTTTTGCCAGGTGCCTTTGCTGCTTCCATCAGAGAATGGGATCCTGACCGTGCCATCCCGTGCTGTGTAAGATGAGAATCTGGTAAGGCCTGTCCTTTTGGTGTTGGCAGAGTGATAGAAAGGTCATGGTGATGCTGGTCAGACAGACCCTGTTTCTTTTTCCCCAGAGGGAGAGCTATCATGGATGACGATAATGAGGAAGGTTAGCGTAAGATGCATGCTCTGAAGCAGACGTCCACTTAGCTTTTGGAAAACAAACAGGTGTCTCCTCGAGACAAGCCAGCTCTGCTCAATGTATCTGGGATAGAAATGAAGAGAGTTCCTAAGAATGAATGGAACAAAACTCCACGGATGTGTTAAGAACAGCAAAATTGCACAATGCAGTGAGATGGCAGTTACCCGGAAGGATTTGCAATTATTCTGCTGAGAGTGAGGGATCTTATCATCCCCCTTCTGGGCCAGGATGTAGCCACTTCCTCCTCATGGATGTGATGGTATCTCTTGTGACTTGGCTCCCAAACAGCTCCTGCTTAGAAGCTGATACTGCATTTGGAAGAACATTTCTAATTTTTGGATAATGACAACACACTATTGAGAGTCTTGCAATGGTTTGCTAGCTTGGGTAATATTTTACTGCTCTGGAGTTGCTGTATTTGGTGTACAAGGGCTTTATTGAAGGATTATGCTTCGGGAGAAATTATTGGCAAGTATGTGCTTCATTGTATCTTTTATGGTTGCATAAACAAACAGGGCCTAGAAGCAATCCATGTTTCTAGAATGTGGGATGTATGAGGAACACTATGTAGCACTTTATGTGGGTTAGCTCAGCTGATCCAGCAATGTCACAAGGCAACCTCTATCATTACCCTCATGCCAATTTTCAAATCAGGAAACTGAGGCACAGAGGTTGATTGTGTAAGTTTACAAGGTTAGTTTACACGCAATTAGGATAAGATAAAGCTAGGATTTGAACCAGGGAATGTGGTTCCAGAGCCCAGGCTCTCAACCATTGCATGAGACCACTGCACGAATGCACACACACCCATACACACATATATACATATACACACACACACACAAATGTAGCTGATGTGAAAGTTGATATGGTTGAAACTAGAACTGTCCAGTTATCAACCCATCCTCAGATTCTGGACAGATCATTCTTTCTAATAATTATTGACAGCAATTTGTGCATGACTTTTGAGTAGTCAAAGATATTAAGAATTATCCTCATTTTTTTAAAATTAGAGTTTATACTGTCTGCGTGGCTTTAGATAGCAAAGTAGCCTTTCCAAGCCTTGGCTTTCCTATTTTTTTAAATTAAAATAATGATTCTTTCCCTACAGGGTCATTGAGGATGTCAAGTGAGAGAAAGTGTATAAAATGCCAGTATTTGCTGGGACTCTCAGTATATCAGGCACAAGTCCTGTCCTAGAGTCTCTGGTGCAATCAATATTGCCTGAAGTGTAATTGGTGGGTTGGGGGAGGTAGAAAGATTGGGGGCTAGGGTTGAAAGTAGGGGAGAGGAGCTTCCTTTGATATAGAATCAGGATGCTCACCCTTATGAGGATAAGGCTGAGTGGATGCCAGAAACAAGAACTGCCGACCTCAGTGGCTGGCCCATATGAGGAACTCAGTAAACGCTGCGTCTGTTCTGGTATTCAAATTCATGGAATGCTCTTCTGACACATCTTTCTCGGAATTATGCAAACTAAAACGGCATCCAAGAGCATTGTTTTCACAGAGTAATAGATGTCATCTTTAGAATTGCAAGACGGTCCATCTTTACCTTGCTTTTTATCCAATGCTTCCTTCCACGCCCCTCTGCATTCCCCCAGCGATCTTAAAAGCCTTCCACACCCTTTCTTCTGATGTGAAGACCAGAGAGCAAGTGGTGGATAATGTGTCTACCAGATCTTATCAGGCAGCCTTCCAGCAAACTATCACTACAGCCTCGGCATTACAGAGCACGATCCAGAGTAGAATTTGGAGGAAAATTGTTACTGCAAAGAGAAATAAAACCAGAAACCAAACCTTTCCCCTTTATCTCTACTACATCTAGTCAAGTTAATTATTCAGGGCTATTTACTTATTTCTTCATTCAACAAATACTCATCAAGTGTCTACAATGTGTCCAGTTCTATGTAGGTGCTGGAACTTCAAGGGATTTGGGAGCTTGTTTTTGAGTCTATTTAGCCCATCCCCTTTTCCTCCTTCATCATGGGAAAAACTTATGTCTGAGCTGAATCTTAACCATCAAGATGTTTTCCACTGTCCTTGTCTCTGCTTTCCAGACATGTTCTTGAAGTCCAGCATTTATAAGGGGAGGTTTCAGGGCCTTCCATTGGGTTGGGAAGGAGTGAGTGAGCATGGGACCGTGCCTTTTTTATATTTTAGGGTTTCTCATAGGCATATATTTTCAAAAAAGGGGACACGTACACACACAGATGTTAGAACCAGAAAGTTGGGTCCAAATTTCAGCTCTGCCTCTGCAACTCTAAGTATGTGATCTTGGGCAAATTAATTAATCACTATAGGAATATTTTCTCGTGGCTTAAAATGAAGATGGTAATAAGTACCTCATAGAAATACTTCATAGAACGTTATAGGACATGCTGAGGGTCCAATGAAAGGTCTTTGGCATAGTGCCTGGCACATGGTGAGAACTTAATAGAAGTTTATTTTCATCCTCCTCTCTTTTCCTCTCTTCCTTCCTGCCTTCCTCTTTTCCTTCTAAGGAAAAGATGCTTAGATGTCATGTTGGCTTAGATGTCAACAGAGATTGGTATGTGGCAATTGTCATCCCTTCTACATGTGCTACCCCCTTTTCTTGAGTCTTTTGCAGGAGTTTCTGTCAGCGATGCCAGCTGGGAGGGTCTGTGACCTCTGAGTAGATGAGAAGAGGGTGCTCGCTTTGCTCAGCAGAATAACTTGAAATGACCTTGGCTTCCCCACCTAGGAACTGCACCCTTGGAATATCATAATAGTGGCTTGAACAATGAGCCTGAGTGTGGGGGAAGAAGAAATGCTTCTCTTTTTAATTCTCTCTAGAGGAAATCATCACAAACACTATTCTAAATGCAGATGGGGGAGCTGGTATCTAATATGGTCAGAAACTTTCAGTGCAATTTGTAAGTACCTGACTCAAATTGGTTTAAGCACAGAGAAGGAAGAATTGGTTAAGCAGCCAAAAATCCAAGTAGCTTTCAGGAATAGCTGTATTGTGCCACTTAAACAATGGCTTTAGAATCTGTACCTTTCTACTTTAGCTTTTCTTTCTTTGTTGCAGCAAGGTAGTCAGTAACAATTCCAGGAGTTTTTTTCAACCAGTCTTGCATCCTCAGACAAAATTGAGCAACCCTTTTCTGCTGGCTTTAGCAAGAATCCCAAGGCTGAGTCTCATTAGTCTGACCTGAGTCATGTGTCCAGCCCTGAACCAATCCTCGTGGGTGGTGGGATGCAACAGTTCTGATTGGTCAGGCTTTCTTCCTGCGAGGGGCAGGGAAGTAGTGGTTTCTGAGGTAAATTTAGGAGCTGTTACAAGAAGAAGGAATAGTAAGGAGGCAAAAAACAACAGGTGTTCACTCCCAGCTCAGTGTTTTTATGCCTTTTCTTATAAAGTATCAAGACCTTATAAAGAAAGGCCATGTGTCTAGGTATTCTTGTTCCTAGAAAAAGGTATAAGAATCTTTTTAGCCCCATGAAAAATCTAATTGTTGGCCTGTTTTCCCTACTGAACTACACAGTAATAAAAGAATGAATTGAACATAAGTTTTTACTTCATCAGTGCAATTGTTAAGTTTTCTGGATAGTTCTTTTTTTCCCCAACCCATAAAAGACTTAACTTGGAAGATACCAAAAAATACATGTACTAGGAAACCACGTGTGATGCTTGGTTTTACATGTCAACTTGGTTAGTCTATAGCTCCCATGATCAGCTATTCAATCAAACACTAATCTAGATGTTCTTGTGAAGGCGTTTAGTAATAATTATCTAAAATCAGTTAATTTTAAGTAAAAGAGATTATTTTGAATGTGGATGGGCCTCATCCAGTTAGGTAAAAAAGCTTCCACACCATGGGTTCTCTGAGGAAGAAGAAATTCCATCTTTGCACAGCAGAGTCCGTTCCAGTCTGAGAATTTCCAGCCTGTGACAGGCCATGCGGATTTCAGACTTGCAAATCAAACTCATGATCACATAAACCAGCTCCTCTCTCCAAATATGGAGTCAAGTGTGGCACAATGGCATTTTGCTCAATGACAGATTACATATAAACTGAAGTTATAGGATTATAGTACTGTATTTTTACTGTACTTTTTGTATGTTTAGATATGTTCAGATACACAAATACTCAACCAGTATGTTACAGCTGCCTGGGGTATTCAGTGCAGTCACATGCTAGACAGGGAGTAGCCTAGGAGGCCACACCACACAGCCTAGGCGTATTGTGGGCTGTGTCATCCAGGTTTGTGTAAGAATATTCTATGATAGTCACCAACAATGAAATCCTCTAATAATGAATTTCTTAGGACGTACTGTCTTTAGGTGACATAACTATACGCACGTGCACACATATGTATGTACGCGTACAAACATACATATGTATTTGTACATTTTATGTAGTTATAAATGTATTTCCTACTGTATCAGTAGAAACCTGACTGACAGACCATGGAATGTCAAACATGGTCTGTAAATGAAAAACGACGCTGTTCATGCTGTCAGTGAGATCTGAAGTCAAAGTTGAGGCACAAACCCAATCTCCTTTAGTATTGCAAATTTTTAAATATGAGCGCACCTACAGCGTCGTAGGCTTACTAATACATTTTCACAGCAATGGTATCGCTTTTTATGGGTCCCTCAAAATCTAAGCGTCACCATAATACTACAAATAAATTCTTAAGAATACCTGAAACATAACACTTTTTCACTGAAGACTTTAAACAGCTTCACAGGCATTATCTCATGAGGCTACATGTGATGGTGGTGAGGTAGGTGGCAAATAGGATCAGCCCTACTTTATAGACTGAAATTGGGACAGGATGAATGTGACTCGGCCCAAAGCTATGTGGAAACTCACTAAAGAACTAGGACTAGAAAAAGGAATCTTGCAGGCTTTGCACCAATGTTCAGCCAATTCAAGGTGTGGTCTCCCTCTCCGCTGTATGAGAATCACCTGGGGCTGCTAAAATGCAGATTCCTGGGCCCCGCCCCGGATTGGCTGAATCAGAGTACATCTGGCATGGGGACCAAAGAGTCTGCCATGCTGGCGAGCTGCTTGGGTGGGTCTTGGCACATGAAAGTCTGAGAACTACCTCCTCAGGTGTAGTTCTTCACCTTGTCTATACTTTTAACTGTTTGGTTGCATGGGTACATATGTAAATTGAACAATTTGGTACCTGATTTTTCTGGGTCAATAAAGGATGAAAAATACTGAAAGGAAAAAACACAGGTTTACTTTTTTTTTAAAGCAGACTTTTAAATGCTTCTCATTATTTTCAAAGAGCTGTTTAAAAACAATGAGGCTACATGTGAGTCACCGATGAGTATGTTCTAACTGCTTCCTGGTCTTGATGATTGGGGCTGGCACAGTGGCTCCCCTCTCTGCCCTTCCCTCACCTGAGGGACCTCTCCTGCTGCCTCCCAGAGGGGATCTGGGCCCTTTACCAAAACAAATGCACGTGGCATTTGCAAGCAAGGACATTTTTGCTAGAGAAGCCCTGGCAAGAACTGCACAGTGCCTCTTAAGTTGTCTGTAGACCAGGGGATGTCTGACGGGGTGAATTCACCTTGGCAAGAGCATTTGATCCACTGGCCAAACAAACTCAATTGCGAGGGAGCCCAACATTGACTTACAGCTTTAACGTCCTTACCCTGTGTCTCTGTTTTCGTCTTTAAAAGTTTGGTGAAAGGAGATTTCTATACAATAGAACTTCTTAAAGACAAAGAAAGCTTACTTTTCTAGAAAAAGAGGTTAGGCTATATTCGAACATAGTGCATTCTCCACAGAATCTAGAATGTCATTGTGTACACTTTCTGTGTTTATAGGAGGTCTTTGTAAAAACAGAGCCCTCAAGATCTGTAAGGGAGGAGCTACTGATGGCTGGGTTGGTTCTACAGGCTGACAGCCATCACCACCTACCTACTCCCTGCATGGAACTTGGTTGCCACCCCCAGCCCTCAGTTGACCTGCAAGTAGGATCACAAGATAAGTGAGGAAAGTGGACGGCTCAAGCGTGGGAACTCCATGTCACCACTGGCAGAACCCCATTTAGCAGAAAAAGATTCATAAGCCTCTACTACCTGGTGCAAGATTATACAATTGGTCTCCATCCCTGGAATCCCATTTTATACCCCTTTCCCCCAAATATTAAACTATGTGATGAAATAACACTAACATTAAAATGAAACTCAAATATGTGCTTTCACAAACATTTCAATATGTAGATTCAAAGTAAACAGTGCAAAAGCTCTGTTGTAATCATGGGAAACTGGGAATGCAGCTTCCCATTTGTGTGGAAGTGTTTAAATAAGTTATGGAATATTCATGCAATGGAAATTTGTGTAGCTGGTGATCAAATGAGATATATCTGCACGCATGGATGTAGAAAATATCCAGTATGCATTTTCTGAAGCAAGTTGCAGATGCTCCTTAACTTAGTATGTGTTTACATCTGGATAAACTGACCATAAGTTGAATAAGTTATAAGTGCTTCTGGATGTAAGTCAAGGAGCATACTAGATGCACACAACTTTTCTTCTGCTGTAAAGCTGAAAAATCCTAAGTTGAACCCTGGTTAGTAGGTTTGTCTATAGTCTGATTCTGTTCTGTAAAGCAATGACCACCAGACAGGTTAACAGACGCATATGAAGGAAACCCAGCAAGACTGTACATCTCATGTCTAAGAGGTTGGGGGCCACAGGAGATATTCACCTTCTGCTGTATGAATTTCTGTTAGGTTTGGATATCCCATAAAGAACAATTACTTTCTTAAACAGTGTAAATTTTAGATGTTTAGAAATTGAAATACTGGAAAATTCCTTTTGGGGGATTTTTCTGCATGGGATAGACTGAGGTGTCATAATACAGTCTAATGAAATTCGGATGAAAGGTGCGGTGCCAGTTTAGGTTCTCTGGGAAGCAGGTGCTGGGACAGTTAGTGCAGAAGGTTTATGGGCTGCCGCACCTGTGGAGGGCCCAGTGCAGAAGCAGGAGCTGTGTGAAGGAAGCCATCGCTCCTGCTGCAGACTCGACGTCTCAGCCAGTCCCTGAGGCACACTGCAGCCCAGACGGCTGTCGGACCAGTCCTGTGCTGGGCCCTTGTTCAGAGCCTTGTAGCACTCGGTACCTTGCTTGGGGCCACCTAGTTCATGAGCCTGGGCTGGAAAGCTGAGAAGAGTCCTGAAAGAGGTGACAGCTGGAGACTGTCAGCTCACATGGCCCCTCCAGTCTGCAAGGCAAGGCCTTTCCCAAATGGGCATCTGAGCTGAGCTTTTCCACTCCCACCACGGTGCCTTTTTCCCATCTCCCTAGCACAGACTTAGGCATTTATTTATGGCAAAGGTAGTTTGAAGTGAAATCCTTAACTTTCCCTAGGCCACACTTTTTTCTGTTCACAACACCTTCTAACCAACTCACCTTTACGTTAGCTGTCTAATGAAAACAATGTTTCATAAGTATCTTATTGTATGTGAAAGGTATAAAGGATAAAGTTATTTTTTAGCATAAATAACATAATAAATGTATATCGGGTCACTTTTGTGAACTTCTCCAAATGATTTTTGAGAAGACATTGGAAAATATCATTGGCAAACATTTAAATATATTCATGTAATTTACATATATGCACATTTTCCCCTCCCACCTGCCCTTGGGGAAGCTGCTATCATTATCCCCATTTTACAGATAGGGAAAACTAAGGCACAGAGTGATTTAGTCATCTTTTCCAAGTCACCTAGTAAGTGGGAAGGTCAGGATTTGAATCTAAGGAATCTGACTTCAGGGTCCTTATTTGTAAATAACATAATAAACTGCATTTTCAGGGACGAAGTATGTTCCTCACACGTTGGGGCTGAGAGCATGTGTGAAGGAAGAGAGGTGCCTGTAGCACTAGGTAAGAGCTGTCCACACAGACAGGGTCCCAGAGGATAGCCAAGGAATGAGCTTGGAGGCCTTGGTTGCAGATCAGGATGAGGTGGGCCCAACATAGGCTCACCATGGGCACCATTGCTCCGACCTCCATTACCATTTCATAGACAGCCTCTTCCCATTGAAAGGAGAGAAATATTAATTAGCTGCCTCACCAGGGAGCAGCTTCCCCTTGGAATATAAAAGGAATCTCTCACTGTGGAATTTGGTGATAAACATCTCTTTCTGTTTGCTCATGTGTGCTGGGGACTTGCCACAAAATCTGTGAGGCTCCGTATTGTTTTCACAGTCCTCCCCAACCGCTCTGTTATTTGTTCTCTGTGTAAACAGAGGTATGGGTTGATAAATTATCTTTTTCCAAGACTTGCCTCTGTCTCTATCCCTAAGTAGTGTTGGGGCAAAAATTCTGTTTCAAAGAAAGTGATTAAAAGTCCTCACTATAGTTACTGAAATCCACACCCTACACAGAATTCTTTGTCACTCCGATTATGAACAGTGTTCACAAATAGGGTCACTTATCTGGACAAGTATTACAAATTCAGTGTACATGAAAGCTTCAAAAGTTTTTGAAAGGCAAATGTTAGGAAAAGGCTGTTTCCATGAAAATTTCCCCTCATCCTCAGTGATCTCTGTTCCCCATTTTCTTGTAAATAGCTGCTTTGAACTGCATCCTTCTTAATAATTTCAACAAACTTTAGGAAAACGTGTTGTTCATTCTCTGAGGGTAGTTGGAATTTTCCTGAACCATGCCTTTCCCTAGGCAAGGCAGCCTCACTTTGCTGGAGTCGAAAACATTCTCCTACTCTACCTTTTCTAGAAGATTTATGCAGTGAGGGTATCTTTGCAGCAATGTTTATTTGGTTCAGAGATGAGTAGATATGTAATGTCTGATCATGCCCTACACAAGAAAATATTTTTCCTTCTCTATCCCTCCCTAGCCCATTAGTGAAAAACTAAACCTCATGAGGGCTCGGGCCTGTAATCTTAGCACTTTGGGAGGCTGAGGTGGGTGCATTGCTTGAGCTCAGAAGTTTGAGACCAGCCTGAGCAAGAGTGAGACCTCATCTCTAAAAATAGCTGGGCTTTGTGGTAGGCACCTGTATTCCCAGCTGCTTGGAAGGCTGAGGTAAGAGCTTGAGACCAAGAGTTTGAGGTTGCTGTGAGCTATGATGCCATGGCACTCTACTGAGGGTGACACAGTGAGACTGTCAAAAAAAAAAAAAAAGGCATGTCATGGATTTCATTGATGTTGCCTCTATATGTTGTTTCACTGGTCAACTCATCAGGGAGCTGCAGATTCGTGTTGGGGATCTCATTTTTAATAAGAAGGAGGATGTAAGCAGGAAGGTTTGTCATAAGCATATATCTGAGGCTGACTGCATCAGGAAAACAGTTTCAGCAGTTAAGTCCGTATCATCACCTTTGGGTTTGACTAGCAGCATGGGATACAACCCCAAAAAAATAAAGCATGCAGCAAGATGTCAAGAAAGGAGGAGGAGAAATCATGGAATGGAAAAATCAAAGATTTTTTTTTTCCCTAAGAAAAAATGAAGTTTATAATCACAGGATTTAATTGCAATGCTGTGAACCTTAGTGAGGAAAACGCCTTGTTGAACTGCTTAGAAGCCCTTACCCACAGACATCTCACATAGGAAAATAAACTCAAAAGAAAAATTTGGAATGCAACCAGGGAAGACTTTCACATTAGTCTGGAAAACCAGAGTGGCCATTTATACCCTATGCCTAAGTGCTTTGCAGTTTATTTTTGGAAGGGAAAATAGGAGAAAGAAGAAAGTGGGACGGAGTAACAGTGAGAGAGAAAGGGGGAGAAACGGATTAATTTTTCCTTAAGAATGTTGCTTTAAATGAAGAGTGATAGTTTCTACCTTGCTGTGAAGCTTTGGGATAGTTGGAAAGACGTGGAGGGCTTCTAATGGCCGACTTTGCTGGTCCCATTTCACACTCTTTGACAAATATCCTTTTCTCTGACAGAGCAGCTGTTATTCATTTTAAGGAATGCTGACTCTGCTTGCAGACAATTTTCACATTAACCAGAGGGTAAAGGTTGAGAAAATAACAGGGGAAACTTTCATACAAAAAACTGAAATATAAAAATTTAATCAGAATCAAAATCTGAAATACAGAAGTTTAAGCTAAAAATTGAGCTAGGAATGATAGGATATAGGCTTTAAAAATGGATTGTGGGTTTTTTTGATTATAAAAAGACACAATCATTACAGAAGATATGGAGAAAAAAATCAAAGGAGAAGGAAAACATGATTCTATTACCTCTATGCCATTTTTTAATATTTGGAGATATCTGGGTGGCACCTGTGGCTCAGTGCGTAGGGTGCCAGCCCCATAAACCGAGGGTGGTGGGTTTGAACCTGGCCCTGGCCAAACTGCAACAAAAAAATAGCCAGGCATGGTGGTGGGCACCTGTAGTCCCAGCTACTAGGGAGGCTGAGGCAAGAGAATCGCCTAAGCCCAGGAATTGGAGGTTGCTGTGAGCTGTGATACCACAGGATTCTACAGAGGGTGATAAAGTGAAATTCTGTCTCTAAGGAAAAAAAAAATTGGAGATATTTTATTTTTTCCCCTTGGGTAGAGTTTTTGTATCTGTTTACTCGTTTGTTTTATATAATACTGGTCATGATATGTGTATATGTGTTTTGCATCTTAAGCTTTATGCTAATAGTAAAGCTTTGTTGACTGAACAACACAACATTAGAATATTCTGGGTTGTTTCAGGCTTTCATAAACACCATTTTGAATGGCTATATAACAGTGCATCATGGTGAATGACATAGACTGCTTAACTATCCTCATATTTAAATATTTGAGTTGTTGCCAATTTTTTACTATTATTAATATTTTCCAATAGATCTCATATGGCTATTAGGCTGTTCAGAGTAAAACCAGGTTAACGAGACTAGCTTGCAAAAATTTATCTGCACATAATTAAGTTTATTATGGTTTCTGGGCACTATATGTCACACAGGACCTCTAGTAGGCTCACGGTATGCCAAGGTCAAAAAAAAAAAACTGAAAAAATTGTGTGGTTCTTTATATTTGAGTAGTATAAGTAATATGCAAGCAAAACATGATGATGCTCGGAATCAAGCCAAAATGAGGCATGAGAACTACGCATAAAGTAACTCCTTGAGGAGTCAAGAAAGGAATTTCCAAGGAGATGATATATGAGATACATCGTGAAGGGTAAGTGGGTATTTGTTCAGCAAAGGAGGGAGTTCCTAAACACAGTGGGAAGAGCTGTGAAAGATAACAAGATGAATAGGAATGGGAGATTTAAATCCTAGTGGAGAATAAAGATATCTGAAGGAATATAGGGCATCATGAGATAGACCTACATGGAGTGCAACAAACAAAGTCATGATAGAAGTAAGAGAAGAGAGAAATAACTTCTGTTGGGACACATTGGGGTTTGCAAGGCAGAAACATCACTGAGCTGAGCCCCTGTGGATCCATGTTTGATAACTGACAGCAGAGGGAGGAAGGAGATGGGGAGGAAAAAGGGCACCCCTGATGGGCAGGAGAGGCAGGGGTGATTCTGGGAGAGAGAACTCACAGTGTGTGTTTTAGAAATGGGAAGTGGACTTTTGCTGGAATTTAAGTGAGGGTCTGCAGAGAGGTGGAAATAGAGCTAGATGTTAGTACCAGAGCCAACTAAAAGGTCTTGAAGCCAGGTTAAGTCTGAGAATAGGAAGCTGAGAATAGGCAAGTGGCTGACGAGAACAGAATTAGTAGATAGATGGGAAGGAAGAGACCAGCAAACTAAGAAGAAAGTTTTTTTGGCAATGATCTAGGCTTGAAGTAATGAATACCTGAACTGCAGTGACCTGCAGATAAAAAGGCAAATCCCACAGGTCTTTCAAAGAAACAATGAATAGTAATAGGCAACTGTTTAGATGTGGTGGGAGAAGAGAAAAGAATGTTGAAGATGGTTTGAAAGTTTTGAGCTTGGGTGGCTTGAATGAACAGAATTATAGTTGGGCAGAAAGTAAGTTTTATGAAAAAGATGAGTTCAATTTTGGTTGTGTTGAATTTGAGGTGCTCCTGAGAGACCCAGGTTCCATACAGGTCATGGGGAAATTAGAATCTGAATCTTAGAGGATTTTAATTAGTCCCTTCTCAAAATGGTCCCATTAATCTAATTTATGGAACATCAAGAGGGATTAATAAGGATCTCAGCAATTAAAAAGAATTTCAGATGAGGGTCTTTATTTATTGAGCTTTTCATTTGCAATTAAAAACATCTGTAAACATAAACTAAGAGAAGTTTTCCCCTCAAGAGTAAATCTATTTAAAATTCATTGAGTTAGAAATTTTCTGAATTGTTCAATGGTGATTTTACTTCAACATTATGTAAAGGTTGATACATATTAACAAATCAAGCCTCAGGGATAGTTGTTTAAAAAATCACTTTGGGCACACATGACATCATCCCAAACTATTGTAATGACTCAAATGAACGAGGGAATCAAAACCAGATGGGTTAGGTGGATTTTCAGATTATTGTCAAAGTACTCAGCCCTCAGAGTTTTCCAGTTGAACAAACACTGTCTTCAAAAGATTATTAAAATACTCAGCGATTTACATCTTGGCCTGCTTTTGTTCTGAACTTAAGGGGTGGGTGATCAGTGGGCAATTCCACAGCCATCGGAGATGAGAAAGATCAAACATTAGTATTTGTATCCAAGTAGCAAGGAGTCATGGTGCTTTTCCCTTTCTGTGTTCCTCAGTCACATCAACTACTTGAAAATTTACTTCAAAAATCACTGTTAAAATAGAGAAATTGGTAGTCCATTCAAATGCTAAGTCTTGCTTTCCAAACCATGCCTTGGAAATGTCACTGCAAATTTAGGATCTGGGTTTTTGCTCTTTTTTCTTTGCTTTCAGATTGTAGATGTTTTGCCATTCTCTTCCCACTCCTGAACATGTGAACCACCTCAAACTAGTGTGGCTACTATACAATATATGTAAGATATTTTTAAAACGGACATTGAATTACCAGTTCAAAGAAAATAAGTACACCAGTTCTTTTTATTTTTTATTTTTAATTAGGTCATAGCTGTGTACATTAATACTATCATGGGGTACAGTGGGTTGTTTCTATATACAATTTGGAATACTTTCATCCAACTGGTTAACATAGCCTTCATGTCATTTTCTTAGTTGTGTTAAGACATTTATATTCTACATTTAGAAAGATTCACATGTACCCTTATAGGATAAATCATAGGCGTGATCCCACCGATCACCCTCCCTCCACCCATCCTCCCCCCTCCCCTCCCTTTCCCCTTTCCCCATGTCCTTGGGCTAAAATTGGGTTATAGTTTTCCTATGAAAGCTATAAATTAGTTTCATAATAGGGTTGAGTACATTGGATACTTTTTCTTCCATTCTTGAGATACTTTGCTAAGAAGAATATTTTCCAGCTCTATCCATGTAAACATGAAGGAGGTAAAGTCTCCATCTTTCTTTATGGCTGTATAGTATTATGGTGTACATATACCACAATTTATTGACTCATTCATGGGTTGATGGGAACTTGGGTTTCTTCCATGACCTAGCAATTGTGAATTGGGATGCTAGGTATATATCCAGAAGACCAAAAATCATGCTACAATAAAGATATTTGCACCAATTCTTTTAATTGTGGAAATTGAATACCTAGGTTCCAAAATACATTTTTGGGTTTTGGATTGAAGAGCCTACTGGATCTATTTTATTATAAACAGAGTACATTTGTATATTTACTTTTTAAAATTTTTTTGGCAGTTTTTGGCCAGGGCTGGGTTTGAACCTGCCACCTGTGGTATATGGGGCCGGCACCCTACTCACTGAGCCACAAGCGCCACCTTATATATTTACTTATTAATGGTGATTATTAATAATCAAACCACTCTTTTTAATATTGTAGACTATTTCTTACATAAGATCTGAGATGCTGTCAGAAATAAATTGTACAGAAAGCATGAGGTGAAAAAAGTATTAGTGGCAATTAATAACAATCTCTCCTTTTAATAACATTGCTATAAAATTCGTCTCTGGGTAAAAAAATAAGCACTGTGTCCTGCTTTGTTTCAGCAAAATTATTTGCTCCCTAGTTTACCACAGTCCAATTATTTTAAAACTGATTAATGTGAACATTTTTTTCTTTTTGATGTGAACCTTTTATTTAATCCATATTGATTAGGATACAATAGAGAGTTTGGGGTTTATGTGCTGGTAAAATAAAAAAAATAACAATATTTTGGGATTTCAACCTAAATTTGCCAACAGTTGATTTTGCTAAGCAAGGACTTTGATACAGAACATGTTGTACCTACTATTGCCATGTCTTGCGGTCATTGGTTTGCTTCTCCTTTTGGGACACTCAGGAGGACGGTGTTTCCCAGTCTCCTCTCTAGATGAGTAGAGCTATCTGTTGAGTTCTGGCCAATGGAATGTAAGCAGATACGGGATCCACCTTGGTTCAGTCTAAGATGATTAAGAGCCAAAGTGCCTTCTCCACTCCTTCCCATGCCCATGATTGAAGTGAGAAACTCCAAGATGAATGAATTTACACAATAGATGTTACCTGGATTCCCGAATCACTGCTTGGAGAAGGTCTGCCTGGGAGGATTGCCTTTATCGTAATGGACTGTAATGTGGGAGAGAACAAAACTAATAGTAATTGTGTAATATACCACTGTTCCATAAAAGGAAGTGTTTTTTAAAACCAAAAGAAGTAGAAAATACATAACCTCGCAATTTCAAAAAGTTCAATAATTTTTTACTGGCACTGTTGACTGCCAAAAAAATATTGTCTCCAGTAGTCCTCACCTGGGGACTGGTGTTTAGGCACCCCTGACATGGCAATTGAGAGCTGTGACTGGTATCAGACAGACCTGGGTTGAGTCCTGTCTCTGCCATTTCCCAGTTGTGTGCTCTACAAAGTTACTGAATATCTTTGAGCATCAATTTGTCCATTTGTAAATGATGATAATGATAATATCTGTAACTTAAGTTGGTGCCAGGATTAAATGAGACAACAAATGGCTCCTTGTAAGTGCTCAATAATAGTTGGTTATAATATAATAAATATCTTGGGTTTAGAAAGGATCCCCATCTTATTGTTTCTCATGTCTACTTGGACTTACACACGTACTCTTATAATTTTTAATATTTCATAAACTAGGAAATTACAATGTAAACATTTTAACATTTACTAAAATAATTTTCCTGACATGTAAGGAATTGCTGAATATAGGAAGAGTTTCGGTGATGAAGCTGGTATAGTACAGGAAGGCATGCTGAAGCATATTGGAAAGGCTGAGTGAGGCAACCACAATATCCGCCCTCCTGGTAGTGCATGAAATGTGACTGTTCTAGAGGTAACTAAGGGTTCAAATTTCTGTGTATCCTACTTAAGGAAATTGTCACAGTGTAATTGTCATTAACATTAGCTTCTCGATAATGAAAAAAACATTTTTATTTAAGGGAAACCTGAATAGCTGAAGAGGGCTATTAACATTTTTATAGGAGATTAATCTATAAAAGTGGTCAGCAAACTAGAGTCTGTGGGCCAAATCCTGCCTGCCACTTGCAAATAAAGTTTTGTTGGTACACAGTCATGTTCACTCACTTCTATATTGTCTGTGGCTGCTTTCACACTGTGATGGTAGGGTTGAATGGTGTTACAGAAACCATTGACCTGCAAAGTTCCAAATGTTTACTTTTTGGCCCTTTATAAAGAAAGTTTGCCTACCCCAATCTATAACCCCTCATATATATTTGTAAAAAACATTCAAACTAATATTTACTAGGGATTTTACAAAATAATGTTGATGATTTTATATATTTTGGTGTACAGTGCATTGGTGAGGTCAGTGTACCAAGAATACATACACACACAAACAACACCAAAATAAAACAAAAAACCAAACGTTCTTACAACTATGGAGAATCAAGCTGAGAAATCTGAAGAGTAGTATCTATTTATGTTTCTACCTAGGACACTCCCTAGCTTTGATCTTTGCATATAACTAGGGTTATCTTTTTAACAGACTTCTGCATGATATTCCAAGCCAAAGTCTCTCATTTGTTATTTGGGCTGTACAGAAAACTAACAATGACTCTGACAACTTCTCACGATAAGATGTTAGAACTGAGAAAGTCAACTGGGTGAATGTCATCAAAGTACCAATGGAAGACAAAAAAAGTCTCCTGTTGACTTACGATGACAGACTTGATCATCCAATTTTTCATAGCTTTCTTAAGCTATCGACTATCATTGTTTTTTTAAAACAACTTCAACGGCAGTATCAATCTCCATTTGCTTCTGCTAAATTATTAAAAACTCTATCCCTTCCTTTCATTTTTGGAGTAAGTCATGACTATGACTGATCTCTTTAGGTGTGTGCAGACTTAGCAATCCATCATACAATTTTTCACAAATTTCCCCATCTTGCTTCTATTGATACCATGCGTTTTAAAAAAAATTATTCTGAGTACATAATAGTTGTATATCTTTACAGGGTACATGTGATGTTTTGATACAGGCATGCAATGTGAATTAATCAAATCAAGGTAATCGAGTATACATTAACTCAGGAATTTATCATTTTTGGGTGGTTAGGGATGTTTCAATTCCACTCTTTTAGTTATTTTCAAGTATACCCTAACTTATTGTTGATTACAGTCACTTTGTTGTGCTATCAAATATTGTTCATTTTGTCTAACTTTATTCTTGCACCCGTTAACCAACACCACTCTATCTCCCATCCCCACTACCCTTCCCATCTTCTGGTAACTGTCATTCTATTCTCTCTCTCCACATGCTCCCACAGAAGAGTGAGAACATGTTATATTTGTCATTCTGTACATGATTTATTTCACTTAATGTAGTGTTTCCCAGTTCCATCCATGTTGTTGCAAATGGTAGGATTTCATCCTGTTTATGGCTATGTAATGCTCCATTGTGTATATGTACCACAATTTTTTGATCCATTCATCTGTTAGTGAACACTTAGATTGATTCCAAATCTCAGTGGTTGTGAAAAGTGCTGCAATAAACACAGAAGTGCAGCTATGTCTTCCATCTACTGAACTCTTCTCCTTTGGAGGTGTATCCAGTGGTTGGACTGCTAGGTCATATAGTAGTTCTATTTCTAGTTTTTTGACAGTGGTACACAAATTTACATTCCCATGAACAGTGCACAAGATTTCCCCTTTCTGTCGAGAGCATTCTTACCCATGAGTAAAGATCCAGTGAGCAAAGACTATGAGACATGTAGATTAAGGTATAAGAGAAATTCCTGGGAATTTACTGTTTCTGAGACCCTTGTTCCTCACTCACAAGTACTGATTTTTCTTCTTTGTAGGAGGATTTTGGAGAATTTGGGAGGATATTCATTTCCCAAATTTCTGGAGACTATGTTATAGGCATAAAATGTTGACTACCTATAGGTGAAAATAATTGCCCTTACCTGTCTGGCCTACACCCTGGGCCACATATTTAAAACTGTATCCCAGTTTCTGAAGGATAGTAACTTGTTTCCTTGCTGTCAACATTATCTTATTCATCTTCTTTCTATTACTGTTCCTTGCTAAACTCATTTTCTATTCCAGTTTGGTTCTCAAATGGCCACTCTGCCCACTGACTCACGCACTTCCCCTATCCCCCTACCCCTGCCCAAATGCATATTTGCATTGTGTTTGTTCTGCATAGGTACACGACCAACAAGGTGATTGTGTGACCCTGCCTTGCTCCACGCTTCAGGTCCCCCAGAGTCCTTCTGGTTTGTAGCTGTCCTTGCTGCTTGCAGTGCCTGGTGCTCTTTTGAAAATTTTACCTTCTGAGGGTCATGTTGTCTGTGAAGCCCTGGCACAAAGACATGTGTGTGTACTCACTCCATGCCATTTTCAAACTTCTGTCTCTCTACCTGCTGTTCTTCCTAGGCGCTACATCTAGGTAAGCTGCTTTTGATGCTGTGCTTAGAAGCATTTTTGGGAAAGTTTTGTTTTCTCTTCCCATCCTTCTGGGGTGATCTTAATTCATTTTATCTACACAAAACTGGGTTTTAAAGAACGGTGTTAACCTAAAATGCGGTTTTTCTGATTAAGATGGAGACGTTGGGAAAGTTTCAAAAGAGTACAAAAGGCAATCCATGCTCAGATAAGCTTGAGGTTTTTTTTAATGAATGTGACCTCACACAATGAATGTGACCGTGCAGTTATGGGGTTAAAAAGGGAAGGGCTCTAGGGAGGAGGGTTTGGTTTAACAGCAAACTCAGAGACAAAAGACAAATTGGATGAGGTTAGGTTGAGATGGATAGAGGGTCCCTGCCAGAGGAAAGTTATATGTGTGGGATGGCTCATTGTTAGGTGGGGTTGGCCGTAACAGCATCTGTGCCTACAGCACAGTAAGGAGAGGACAGCCTTTGGGATTTAAGGATTTAATTTTGGCTCCACCCATGGTTGCCTATATGATTTTGGTCAAGTTACTTCAAAGCCTCAGTTTCCTTATCTATAAAGGAAGCATAGAAATATCTACATGGTAGGCTTTATGTGAAAACTAAATGCTTAACATGAGATAGTTACTTAACTAATGTTGGTTTAAATCTTTCTACTTCACAAGTTTCATTCAGAATTGGTTTTGAGGGTCCACCATGCACATACCATTGAGCTCCCAATTTCTCTTCATGTTTAAGTTTCATGGCACCTGAAATGCCTTCCAATGTGTTCCTGGGTCTCAGAATGACCAACTTCTCCAGGATATTGTAAAAAACTCCACTAAGGGTAATGCTTAGGGAATTATTTCCATTAACTGGAACCCTGGTTGTTTATCTGCTGTTGCCAAAACCTTCCTGATGTACATTAAGTAACCTTTTGGTCTAGAGTTTACATCTCATAGAACATGCATGAATATTCCTTGCATCATAATATCACTTTCCACTGTTGAATAGACAGTGAAGACATGGCTCAATGGCCCAAGAATATATGTTGGCAGCTGATTTTGTGACTAAATCTCTGGTAGGAGCTTAGGTTTTGTTATTTTTCTATTTCATCTAGAAGAAGAAATACAGAAAATGGGAGTTATTTGGGCTTCCAATTAAGCACTTCTGAAAAAGTTGGGGCTGCTTGGTTCAAAGAAGTAGTTTACATCTGCTTCCAGGGAGCTTGTTGATCTTCTCATTACACTAGTGCGAGAGAAAGGGGTGTGAGAATGATGCTGACTTCTATCTCAGACAACTAGGCTACTGGAGACACAGTTAACAGACGAGACCACTCTGGAAAGCCTGTGTCAGGGACATCTAGGAACAGTAGATATTTATTTATAAAAAGCATTGGGGGTATGTTGGTGGGGTTTCCAGAAAATGGGGTCATTTCAATGGGAAATTTGGAGGCCATGTTGAGTGGAAATAACTATGGATTAGAAAAAGAACGTTTAAATATTTAGGTTTCTTTCACAATCAGGACATTTGTATGATCCCTGAGTCTTTTAATAACCCACCTGTGCCATTGAGAGGCAACATTTAGCTTAGTTTGGGGTTTGGGCAAGGAAGAGATGTGTTACAGAATTTAGTCTTCCCATGATTCAATTAAATTTTTTGTTTGTAAATTCTGGCAGTTTCCTGTGCGAATAGGGAAGGTGGCTAAAAAAGTGTATGTTCTGGAAGTTATGGACAGTCTACACTCTAACTTAGCACTAGCTTCTTATAGGAAGAGGAAATTTACTGGGAGAGTTTTCCTTTTTTTTAATTTTTTCGGCTCTATTTGGTAAATTATTTTACCTTTAAGAAATGGAAGGGAAGAATTGAGGTTTGAATAATTTACAGTGCATCACTGTTACATGCAGTGAATAATTATCAAGACAATAATAGAGAAAGTACAAGAAAACAACTAACAACACAGAGGATTATACTACAGCAGTTGTGAGAATAATTTTCAATGTTCTAGAAATTTGAGGGTCTTTCCGAATGTCAACAAGGTCTGGTTTTCTGTAGGTCCTGAAAATAGAGCTTCCATACAGAATCTTCCCTGTTCCACGCTCTGGTTACTTTAACCCCATGTTGCCTATTTAATCTCCTCTTTGGTCATTGAACAGATAACCCACTTTCAGAAAAAGTGTGTTCAAAAAGCTTAAGGTGGCAGAGATTTGCTGTATGCTCACCATTTCCTCTTTCTGGGCACCTGCTTCTAGGTGGAGCTATGAGACTGGTGCTGGAGGAAATGATGTGGCCATCCAGGGATGACCCCGAAAGCTTCCTGTTCCCCTCAAGATATTTGTTCTCTTCCCTGCTCTTTGCAGTTGGGTGATGCCAGAGCAAGTTTGTACCAAAGATGAAGCTGAAGTAACATCATACTGGAGGAGCCTGAATCCCCGAGACTCACCCCATCAGGAGTCTATGCTCTGGGCTTTGCATGGTGAAAAATAAACTTTTATTATGTCTACTTGGCATATGGGGTGTTCCATAGACTACTTGGCATTTGGGGTGTTCGTTACGGTGCTTAGTTTATCCTGGCTAATACCCTGAGCCGCTCACTCTGCTGTCACGGTGAACATTCCTTATTCATCAGCTCATCTTTAAGGCAGGTGACTCACACTTCATTTAACATGAGGGAAGGTCCTCACTAAAACTATGGGATTGTGGGGAATGACAAAAGGCCTTTCTGTTCCTGGGATGTTTGCGTTAGTTTCTTCTGAGCCCATTGGATTAGTCATCAGTAATTATGAAAGCCACTGTGTGAGGTTAAGAGCAGCCTTTGTGGAGGGAAGGAGATAGGAGAGGGTAGCTTCGCTTCAGGTGCAAAGATGCAGCGTGTGTGCTTTGTCGTAAGGTATAGCATAAATGGCTTGTTACTGATGATGGTTACTGAGCTGAGGGTTGTGATTTTTAAACTTATTTTAATTTTATTTTAGTAAACTTAGTGGTTACAAATGGTTTTTTGTCACATGGATGAATTACACAGTGGGGAAGTCTGGGCTTTTAGGGTATCTGTCACCTGAATAACGTGCATTGTACCCTATGGGTAATTTTTTATCCTTCACTCCCCTTCTACCCTCTCCCTTCTGAGCCTCCAGGGTCCATTATGCCACTCTGTATGACTTTGCATAACCATCTCTTAGCTGGGAACATTGTAAGTGTTTGTTTCTTGTACCTACCTGGGTTACTTTGCTTGGGATAATGGCCTCCAATGATGTCCCATGGACCCCTGACCCTACCTTCCACAGTGTCAATAGTTTACATAAATATAGAATGATATCAAAGCCAAGAATTTGACATTGGCGTAATCTATAGGGATGGTTAGGATTTCACCGGTTATGCATTCCCTGTTTGTGTGTTTGTAACTGCGTGCGATTGCATCACATGTGTAGCTTCAGGTAACTACAACTCTCCATCACGATGCAGAGAGGTGCCATCCTCACAGGTGCCCTTAAGCTGCTCCTTCACTCTGACGTCCTCCACCCTCCTTCCCCAACTCTTGGCAACCACTAATCTGTTCTCCATTTCTATAATTTTGTGATTTTGAGACTATTATACACATAGAATCATATTTGACTTTTTAAAATTGACTTTACCACTCAGCAAAATTTCCTTGAGGTTTGCGTTAATCAGGGCTCTTCAGAGAAACAGAACCAAAGGTTGCAAAGTTTATTATGAAAGACTCACACAAGTATAAAAGATGAGGAGTCCCACAGTCTGCAGTCGGCAGGCTGGAGACCTAAGAAAGCTAGTGGTGTATTTCTAGTCTAAACCTGAAGGCCTGACCACCAGAGAGCAATGGTGTGGTGTAAGTCCCAGTCAGAGTCTGAAGGCCCAAGACCAGGGACCCGGGAAGGATGGTTGCCCCAGAACAGTAGAGGGTGAATTTCCCCCTCCTTTATGTTTTTGTTCTGTTAGGGCCCTCAGTGGATTTGAAGATGCCTGCCCATATTGGTGAGGACAGGTATTCTTGTACTCAGTCTACAATTCAGATGCTAATCTTTTGTGGAAACATCCTCAAGGACACACCCTGAAATAATGTTTCACCAGCTATATGGGCGTTGCTTACCCAGTCAAGTTGATACATAAAATTAACCATCACAAGTCCACCCTTGTCAACTTGGCACCCATATGCATCTCTTTAACCTACACTTCCTTTCCAAATAAAGAAAATAATGAAGTCATAATTCTGCCTAACAAGATATAGCTATCCTGCCGGCAACTGAAAATGCACTAATCCCTTCCCTAGAAGAGGAGGCAAAATCTTTGAATGATGTTCACTCTTCTCCTAATATCTCATAACTTAAATACTATAATGTAAAATTAATGATATTCATATATTGATACAAAGTCAATACATCTTATGTTACATGATAAGGGAGTAAGAGGGAGGGAAAAAAAGATGTTTGCTTAATATATCCACATACGTACACAAACATTCATAACAAAATAAAGAGGAAATATGACAATTACAGTAACTGGTTAAAATGGTCACAACTGGTATTTAATTAACATTTTTCTACAACCCATTCTGTATTCTCTTTGCTTTTAGCAAGCACCTCAGTGGTCTTGGTTCTTTACCTGGTGGAGTGACCCAAACCTTCATTCCTGAAGGATCCGGGCTATTAGTAGTCCTGCCTGGATTGGGTTGTTGTAGTGTTCATTGACCTTAATTATAGGGCATGGTACCTGTAGATAACCTAAGAAATCTTCTGTATTCCAGATATACTCTTCCTTACCTCTATGTGGGGTAGTAGTCCAATTTCCCCTTGGTAGTCCAGCCCAATCACCCTTTTGACCTATTGACAAAGTAGCCCAGGTGACAGTTATAACTCCCTGGTCAGTGGAGGCATTATTGTGTTTCCTCAAGGAAACATTTTTCTGTTTGGAGCTAAGATCTCTAGTCCAGCAAAGCATAAAGTCTCAGGAATAGGAAGCACAAATTTTGCTAGTAAGTGTAAAAGGAGGCCATTCCCATTGATTCCCAGACCCAGAATTCTGGCATTCATAGAAGTAGCACCATGTATTGGACACTGATTCAGAGCATACACAGTCTCATGCAGAACCTTGCCCCAGCCCTGTGAGGTTCTGCCACCTAGCTGGTTCTGCAACTGTGACTTCAAAAGGCCATTTCATGGTTCAATCTAGCCAGCTGCTTCAGGAAGATGGGGAATGTGGTAAGTGCAGAGAATTCCCTGACCCATTGCTGTACTTCTTTGGTTGTTAAATGAGGTCTTTGGTCAGAAGCAATGCTTTGTGGAATACCATAGCAGTGCTTAAGGCCACAGTTCTGTAAGTTCACAGAGAATAGTTTTGGTAGGAAAATTACATGCAAGGAAGGCAAATATGTATCCACAGTAAATGTTTATTCCAGTAAGGAAAAACACTGCCCCTTCCAATGTACTCAACCTGTGTCCAGGTAGCTGGCTGAGAACTCTGGAGAATAGTGACAGATCAGGAGATCAGTGTTTGACTCTGCCACTGGCAGACTGGGCATTTAGCACAGCTGGTCAGTGTCACCCTTGATGAATGGAAGTGCATTTTGCAAAGCCCATGCATAATCAAACTCTGCACTTGACACGTGGCCACGTGTTCATGATCCAGTCAGGAGTGGCTGGAGGAGGAAACGGGTATCTAAGAGTGGGTGATCCTATCCATCAGATTATGAATATTCTCTGCTGAGGTCACCTTGGGGGCATAAATATCTGCATGGGTTTTTGTTTGTGTGTTTATTTTTATTTTTTGCCTATTTGGGGAAGTCTATTCACATACCTCTTCCCTCAGTTTTTTGTCACCAATTTCCAGTCATGTTCCTTCCAAGTCTCTAGACCATCCAGCCAAAACACTAGTGAAAGCCTATGAATTGGTATATATAACTGTATATCTGACCATTTCTCCTTTCAACCAGGTGTATTTCTTGAGGTTCTTCCCTCTAGAAAGGACTTCCCTCTAGGAAGGACTTCTCTAAACCTCTGTTCTTCAGGGACTACCCAGAGCAGGGCGATAGTGCTGCTGTTCTTCACTTGTGGGTGGTGGGTGCCTTCAGGTCGTGTAGAACTATCTGTAACCCAGGCCCACATCTCTTCCTCTGTCAACGGATGAAAGGAAACTGTTCATGAAAGCATAAGTGGAGGCTGGGAGAAGGAAGGGAGGGTAGCAGGAGTGGGGACCCTAGGCATTTGGTCACTTCTTTGTATAACTTACTTAAGCCTTCAGGGCTGCTAGAACTGCTAGCATATATACCTCTTTCATCCGACGATGGTGTGCTGCTGTGCACACCCAACATTGTGGCATGCTGGTCTGAAGACACCTCATCCATGTTAGAGAGCTCAGGTTGCATGTTAATTTGGTAGGTTATGGTCAAGTGTTCTGTCTCTATTAAGGCCCAGTAGCAGATTAAGAGACATTGATCAAAAGGAGAACAATTATTGGCAGATGACGGCAGGGCATTGCTCCAAAATCCTAAAAGCCTATGTGGCATTTCATCTAGGAGGGCCTGCCAAAGGCTCCAAACGGCATCCCTGTCTGCCATTGACATTTTAAGTATTTATACCATTGGGTCTATTAGATCATGGAGCCCAAAGGGCAGAGCAGCTTATGCTGCAGCTTGACCTGTTGGAGAGCCTGCTGTGGTTTGGAGCCCTACTGAAAATTAGCAGTTTTTCTGGTCATACAGTCAACAGGCTGGAGTAACACACCCAAATGGGAAATGTAGCGCTCCAGTATCCAGAGGTGCACTTGCTGTGGGTTGTAGGAGGGACTAGAGGTAACAACTCACGCTTTATCTTTCAAGGGATATTGTCATGGGTCCCATGCCACTGGACCCTGGGATTTCACTGAAGTAAAAGACCCTTGATTTCTAAAACATTTATTTTCAATGACAAATAAAATTGCATATATTTATAATGTATAATAATATGTTTTGTGTACATTGTGGAATGGCTAAAGCATACTAATTAACATTATTACCTCACATACTTAACATTTTGTTTTGTGGTGAGAGCACTTAAAATCTATCCTTTTAGTAATTTTCAAGTATATAAAACATTGTTAACTGAAATTTTCTATCCTTGATATAAAAGGGTGTTATACTGATATCTCCCTAATCCCTGCACCTCACTCCCCAATTCTGCTGCGCCTCTCATAACTACCGTTCTGCTTTCTGCTTCTGTAAGTTGGTATTTTTTAGATTCCACATACAGATGAGATCATGCAGTATTTGTGTTTCTTTGGCTGACTTATTTAACATAATGTCTTCCAGGTTCTCCCATGTTGTTGCAAATGACGGAATTTTGCTCTTTTTAAAAGCTAAATAGTATCCCATTGTGTATGTACCACATTTCCTTTATCCATGCACCTTTTGATGGAAACAGGTTGATTCCATATATTGGCTATTGTGAAAAGTGCCGCAGTCAACATGAGAGTGCAGATAATGTCTTTGACATATTGACTTTGTTTTCTTAGAATATCTACCCAAGAGTGGGATTGCTGGACCAAATGGTCATTCCATTTTTAATTTTTTGAGGGACCTCCATACATTTTTCAATAATGACTACACATTTCTACTAAGATTGTACAAAGGGTTCCCTTGCCAAGACTTTAATCTTTTTGATGATAGCCATTCTAATAGCTATCATTCTAATAGGTGTGAGTTGATATGTCACGGTGGTTTTAATTTACATTTCTCTGATGATTAATGATGTTGAGCACTTTTCATATACACCTATCAACCATCTGTATGTCTTCTTTTGAGATATGTCTATTTAGATCCGTTGCCCATTTTTAAATTGTTGTATGTTTTCTTACTATTGAATTGTTTGAGTTTCTTAAATATTTTGGATATTTACCCGTTATCAGCTGTATGGCTTGCAAATCTTTCCCCCCGTTCTGTAGGTTGCTTTTTTCACTCTGTTGACTCTTCTATTGACTCTGTGCTGTGCCGAGGCTTTTTAGTGTGATGTTCTCCCATTTGTTTATTTTTACTTTTGTTCCCTGTGCTTTTGATGTTGTAGCAAATATTTCCCAGACTAATATAATGGAACTTTCCCCATATCTTTTCTTCTAGTAATTTCACAGTTTCAGGTCCTAAGTCTTTAATCTATTTTCAGTGATTTTTGTATATAGAGAGTCTAATTTCGTTTTTCTGCACATGAATATCCAGTTTTTCCAACACAGGTGGTTTTTCAAAGAGACTTTCCTTTCCCCATTGGGCATTCCAGGGAATTTTGTTGAAAATCATTTGACTATATATTTAATTATTTTTGGATTTTTATTCCATTGGTTAGGATGTCTATTTTTATGCTAGTCCCATGCTATTTTGATTACTACAGCTTTGTAGTGTATTTTGAAATTGGGTAGTGTGATGCATCTAGTTTTGTTCTTTTTGTTCAAGACTGCCTTAACTATTCAGGGTCTTTTGTGGTTCTATGCAAAATTTAGTTTAGTTTTTTTTTTTTTTTCTGTGAAAAATGTCATTGTAGTCTTGATGGGAACTGCATTGAATCTGCAGATCACATTGAGCACTACGGGCATTTTAAACAATATTAATTCTAATACATGAACACAGGGCAGCTTTCCATTTATTTATACCTTCAATTTCTTTCACAAATATTTTCAGTATACAGATCTTTCACCCCTTAGCTAAACTTATTCCTAAGTATTTTATTTTATTTACCTATTTTATTTTATTTTACTTTATGTGCATCCAATATTCCCTGAAAAAAATCTTATTTTGAAAATATTACATAAATGGAATCATATGTTAATTGACCTTTTGAGATTAACTTTTGTCACTCAGTGACAAAATTCCCTTGAGGTCCATTCAAGTTATGTGTATTAATAGTTTACCCTTTTATATTGCTGAGTCGTATTCTATGGTAGGGATCTACTGCAGTCTGTTTACAATTCACACATTCAAGAAGTTGGAACTATTCCTAATTTTTGGCTGTTAAGAATAAAAATGGTAAGAACATTTATGTACAAATTTTTGTGTGAATATAATTTTTAATTTTTCTCTGGGATAACTGTCCCAAAGTGCAATTGCTAGGTTACATGGAAAGAGGATTTTTAGTTTTGGAGGAAATTGCAAAACTATATTTCAAAGTAGCCATACCATGTATTTTTATCAACAATGTATGAGTGATCCAGTTTCTCTGCATCCTTGCCACCGTGTGATATTATCACTGTTTTTCATTTTAGTCATTCTCAGAGGTGTATAGTGATGTTTATTTTGCTATTTTAATTTTTCCTAGTGTTTAATGATGTTGAACATCTTCTCATGTGTTTATTTACCATTTACATTTTCTCTTCAGTGAAATAGCTGTTCATGTCTAAGCTCATAGTATAATTGGATTTTTTTTTATGTTGAATTTTGAGAGTTCTTTGGATAGTCTAAAGATAATTTCCTTTATTGGCTGTGTGGTTTGCAATATATTTTTCCACACTGTAATTTGTCTTTTCATCTTCTTAATAGGATATTTTAAATAGCGGATATTTTAAATTTTGATGAGGTCCAATTTATTAATTATTTCTTATGGATTTTACTTTTTGTGTCAGATCTAAAGAATTTTCATCTAGCCCTAGGTTCCGAAGATTTTCTTTCGTGCTTTTTAAATAAATATTTTATAATTTTATATTTAAGACCATGATCCATTGTGAATAAATTTTTATATAAGATGTGAAGTTTACTTTGAGCTTCATTTTTTGCTCTTATGGATGTATAGTTGTGTGAATGCTTTTTGAAAAGATGTGAGAATAGTCCATCATGGAATCATCCCTGACGGAATGATATTAATTAATTAATTCACAGTTGTGTGAATGCTTTTTGAAAAGAAATGAGAATAGTCCGTCATGGAATCATCCCTGACGGGATGTTTTCATAAGCTTTCCTGCCTCAGAGATAGGGGAGGTGGACTGGAGGTACAGCTATGGTGTCTCTGCACCTACGTAACAAAAGATTTGTGTTGACGTAGGGGAGGGTCTTAAATAAGAAGCCACACACCAAGTGCAGCCTGCAGACATATTTGTCTCACAAAATGTTTTCAAAAAATACCTTGAGCCAACTTCAAAATTTGAAACTTTCATGTACCATGTACAAATACGGATTTATGGATTCTCTCTCAAAATCAGAATATTCAGTACTTGTAGACCCACTTTGCTTGCATGGAGGAGTTCCTTTGGACAGGACATGCCCTCTCCAGGTCACAGCAGTCTCTACCAATCCCTGTTGACTCCTCAACACTGAGGACAATTGTCAGGGCTGCCTCTCTTCATTACTGTTGTCCTTGCATTATCGTTTTAGTTGTGTACTGCTTATTCCCCTGAGGAGCCTCTGCATTCCCTTTCAACCTTTGCATTTCTAAGTTCCTCAGGTTTCTCTTTTTGGCCTGTGGTTCTTTCTTTCCTTTCCTTCCATTTGTACCACCTTTCTCTTTTGCTCCATCTTTCTCAGGTTATTGATTTAAGCCATTTTGATCTTTGACGGGCAGGAAAGTATCCCCTGAGAGTGGCCCAATTCCTGGGTGTTCCTAGGTCGTACGTGATCCTGACCTCATAGGACTTCAGCCGCAGCGAAGGTCTGGCAGGCAGCTTTGCCATTTAAGAATGGTCAGTTTCTAACATAGAGGTAGTGGTAGAGTGTAGAGAATACCCACTAGGTCTGTGATTTTAAAATGACTTGTCATGCCTTTGTTAATAACTGCCCACCCTTCTGGGTTGGGCTATTGAGCTCAGTCATAAAAGCATACATTATAGCATCTGAACTATAATTATTCTAAGTCACAGTTGAAGTCATCTGAAAAAAAAAATTGGCTTTCAACTAAGGAATGACTCATGGCATCCTAAAGAAGGAAGGCCAAGAGAGAGCAATGCCAAAGGGTGGGAGATTTCAAAAGCTTCTGGGAAAACCTAAGTCAGAGAACACATACCTGTCCTCCAGGGCCTTCAACCCCCACAGATCACATAGGATTTCAGAAAAAACAATAACATGATAACGGTCTTGAGCACAAGATGGCAGTCTTACGTCTGCTTCATTATCTGGAGAAAAGAGACAGGAAACAGAGTAGAAACAAAACTGCTTGAATTGCTGAGAAATGTTGAAAAATAAACAGTAATCAAGAAGGGAAGGAAAGGGATGAAAAATACATGCAAGTGTTTTTGTGTGTTGTTTTGCTTTGTTTTAAAATTTGGCTCTACTTGTAATCTTGAGTCTCTGTGCAAAATACACGTGGGCTTGAGTCTCATGTGTGTGTTTAGGCTCTGATGCAGATAGACCCTAAGAGATGCAGGGGACACACAAGGAAACAGAGACACCATATGTGTTAGGCAGGAGGCAGGTGATGGATCCAGGCTCTCAGATGGAGGGAGTCTTGGGCTATGATGACTTCTTCATAGTGTTTTTATGAAATGAGAAAATGGGAAATTTTTACTTTTATACAATGATGTATGTTGAACTCTAGCAAGTATGTAGATAGGGTTTCATTCATCAGTAGATATTAAAGAGAAGAGTAACATAGACTCTGGAATGTTCTTTCTGTCCTCTCTCTCCTAGCCACTGAAAACCAACTATCCTGGAACACTCTTTTCTGCAAAGAAAAATCATATTCTAGGATGAAAAGGATGAACAGAAAAGGCTAACTTAACAAGAAGCTCCCTCGCATTCTCTAATGAGACACCCAACATAGTCTGGGCAGTGTGGAGGCAATTCAGTTGTCACAGCCAGCACTAAAATTATGTCAAAACACCAAAGCAAAGGAAACTAGAAGCTGCCAATTTGAGGGTAAGGTGAGGTCATTCTATGCATTGTTGCTACTCAGGATGGCCAGCTACAGAGCAGTCTCCTTTAGAGGCCAAGAGGGAGCATCTCAGCTGATTGTGGTTCTTTCCATATAGGAAAGTATGGGCTACACTGATACTTTCAATCCTTTGGAAGTGATGTTACACCTTCTTTGTATGATTATCTTCACTTACAAAATGAGGTTAATAAAGATAATACAATCACTTGGGTAAGTAATATTCTTTACATGAAGAAAGTTTCAGACATTCAAAGGCAACATCTAATCAGTCGCCCAAAAGCCTTGTAAGATAGAAGTTCGACAGCATTCAAGGGGGAAATGAACTTGTGAAATGCACAGAAAGGCAAGCGGAGAACCTAAAACCACACTATACCCTCGTTTCATAAACAACCTTGTGATTTTTCTTTGAATACTATGTATTCACTTATTTAGAGAAAAAAAAGTTCAAAGGACACTGGAGAATCAGAACCAGAGGCAGTGGCTGATAATGTCTTTTGGGGTTGAGAGACCACTGGTGGTGTCTCTCAGGATGTCCCCTCTCAAAACAAAAAGTACTAAGTGGCACATTTTTCAAAGTTTAAGAGAATTGATTTTTTTGATTGTGTTTTGAGAATCTGATAATCATCTTTGAAGATTGTTAGAATATTCTGGAGTACTGAAAACCCAGAATTAGCTTTCTTTGCTCTCAGAACCTGAATTATCCTCTGGGGACAGATTTTTCTCTTCTGCTTATGTCACATGTGAGGCCAAGAGGAAATGGGAGACAGAAAGGCTTCTCCCATCTCCAGGACCTTCTCCTTAATCCATAAGAAATCTTGCCTTGTGTCCAGGAGATGTCTCCCCAGTGGTAGTGAAGGTTTATTAAAATGTTTGAAGAAGAATAAGGGAAGGCAAAAGGTGAGGTTTCTGTATTTGCAAAGGGCCTGGAAGAATCTCCAGGGCTTCTAGACAGAAAAGAGGTATTTCTATTACAAGGCCTGAGGTCAATCAGCTGATCACATGAGTCCTTTAAGAAAGAGAAACCATTTAGGCAGAAAGCAACAGAATCTCAGGAAGTTGTTTCATTCTACAGAATAATTAGTTTTCTGTTTTTTCTTTAGAAGTTTAATTCTGATATGGACTTTGTCTCTGTAAGGCTTTCTACTTTTCAGCATATTTAGAATAAAACAGTTCTAAGATCATCTAATGCCAAGTCTAGGAGGGTGAATAAAGAGGAAAAGAAGGACAACCCACATATGAAAATACTTAGAAAAGCTTGAAGATCCAGATTTTGCTAGGAATCACCAACAACCTTCATATAGACCACTGCATTGCTGGGCGTGATTCTGATCAAAGCAAAAGGAGGTGGTAAGAAAGCGGTCACCCTGTCTCCTTAGAGTTTAGCGTAGGAGCAAAAGGCCAGTATACACAATTGGTGCTAATTTTCTGGGTGAGGGTAGAGCAAAGGTATAGGCATGGCCACCACTGGAACAGCATGTGGTTCCTCCTGCATGCTATGCTGTTTCCAGCCTCCTGGCAATTTTACTTATGCCGTCCTTCTCATCCTTTCTCATGGATAATTTAAGTTCATTCCTTAAGAGTTAGCTAAAGGGTCACAGTATCCATGAGGCCTCACCAGGATCCCTAATGGAGCTCTAGGCTCCTCTTTTGCCTCCTTTTGCACCCAGCACTTGCCTCCAGTCTTACAAGACAGGAATTGTCCCTTATTTATCTATCTTTTCTGTGCTAGGCAATATCTGTCATTGACTTGAAGAGAATTGGGGCTCTGATGGCTAAGGGCCCTCCACCTCCAAATACTTCCCTGGAAGTCAGGATATGGGACTTGATGTTGGAAGCTTTCCACCGGCTTGTGGATGCTTGGGTTATAAAGTAGTTTCAGGGTGGGTTCAGAAAGTTCTCAGACTACATAAAACTTTTTTTAAAAAATTGCTTGGGACTCATTGAGGGTACAAAGAATTAGGTTACACTGATTGCACTTGTTAGATAAAGTCTCTCTTATAATTGTGTCCTGCCCCCATGAGGTGTGCCATACACTGAGACCCTCTCATCCCTCTGCCTCCTCCCCTCCCCCTACTTACTCCTTCCCCTACACCCCGCCCTGTATTAGCTCATCTACTACCTTTGTATTAGAATTGAGTACATTGGATTCTTGGTTATCCATTCTTTACTAAGAAGAATGTTTTCCACTTCCATCCAGGTTAATACAAAAGGTGTAAAGTCTCCATCTTTTTTAGTGGCTGAGTATGTGGTATGCATATACCACATCTTGTTAATCCACTCCTGGGTTGGTGGGCATTTAGGCTGTCTCCACATTTCGGTGATTGTAAATTGAGCTGTAAAATGCAAATGTCCTTATGGTAAAAGGATTTTTTTTTTTCTTCTGAGTAGATGCCTAGTAATGGGATTGCAGGATCAAATAGGAGGTCTAATTTGAGTTCTTTGAGGGTTCTCCATACTTTCTTCCCAAAAGGTTGTATTAGTTTGCAGTCTCACCAGCAGTGTAAAAGTATTCCCTTCTCTTCACATCCTTGCCAGTATCTGCAGCTTTGAGACTTTGTGATGTGGACCATTATCACTGGGGTTAAGTGATATCTCAGGGCAGTTTTGATTTACATTTCTCTTATGATTAAGGATGATAAGCATTTTTTCATGTTTGTAAGCCATTGGTCTGTCTTCTTTAAAGAAGGTTCTGTTCATGTCTCTTGCCCAGTGATATGTGGGATTGTTGGGTCTTTCTTTGTTGATCAATTTGAGTTCTTTATAGATCCTAGTTATCAAGCTTTTGTTCAATTTATAATATCAAAATATCTGTCCCCATTCTGAAGGTTGTCTGTTTGCTTTGGTTGTCATTTCCTTAGCTGTACAGAAGCTTTCAGTTTAATTAAGTCTTATTTGTTTATTTTTATTGTTGCAATTGCCACAGAAGTCTTCTTCATAAAATCTTTCCCCAGACCAAGACCTTTAAGTGTTTTCCCCACACTTTCTTTGAGAATTTTTGTTGTTTCCTTAAGTTTAAATCTTGTATCCGTCTTGAATCAATTTTTACAAGTAATGAGAAGTGTGGGTCCAGTTTGAGTCTTTTACATGTGGTTATCCAGCCTCCCAGCACCATTTATTGAATAAGGATTCTTGTCCCCAGTGTATGTTCTTGTTTGGTTTATCAAAGATCAAGTGGCTATAAGAGGTTGGTTTCATCTCATGGTTTTCTATTTGGTTCTAAATGGCAATGTCTCTATTTTGTGCCAATACTGTGTTGTTTTGATCACTTTGGCCTTGTAACATAGCTGAAAGTCTGGTAGGGTGATACCCCCGGCTTTGTTTTTATTACTAAGGATTGCCTTGGCTATATGGGGTTTCTTCTGGTTCCATACAAAATGAAGAATTATTTTTTCTAAATCTTGAAAGTATGATAATGATATTTTAATGGGGATTGCATTGAATGTGTAGGTTGCTTTGGGTAGTAAAGACATTTTCACCATGTTGATTATTCCCAGCCATGAGCATGGTATGTTCTTCCATTTGTTAATATCTTCTGCTATTTCTTTTCTTAGGGGTTCATAATTTTCTTTGTAGAGGTCCTTCACCTCTTTTGTTAGGTATATTCCTAGGTATTTCTTTTTTTTTTTTTTAAGCTACTATGAAGGGAATTGTGTCCTTGAGGAGCTTCTCATCTTGGCTGTTACTGGCATATACAAAGGCTACTGATTTGTGAACATGGATTTTATATCCTGAGAAATTGCTGTATTTTTTGATCACTTTCAAGAGTCTTGTGGTTGAATCTTTGGGGTTCTCTAAATATAAGATCATCTGTATCTATTGAGAGGATCATATGGTCTCTGTTTTTGCTTCTATTGATATGGTGAATTATGTTTATGGACTTGCATATATTAAACCAGCCTTGCTTCCCTGGGATGAAATGGACTTGATTGTAAGGAATGATTTTTTTAATATGTAGCTGTAATCTATTGTCTAGGATTTTATTAAGAATTTTTGCATCTATATTCATTAGTGAAATTGGTCTGAAATTTTCCTTTTTCGTTGGGTCTTTTCCTGGTTTTGGTATCAGGATAATATTTGCTTTACAGAATGTGTTGGGGACAATTCCTTCCTTCTCAATTTTTTGGAATAATTTCTGCAGTGTGGGTATAAGCTCTTCATTGAAGGTTTGGTAGAATTCTGCTATGAAGCCATCTAGACCAGAGATTTTTTTTTTGTTGTGAGACCTTTTTATTGTTTCTTCAATCTCAGTTCTTGAAATTGGTCTATTTAAGAAATATATTTCTTCTTGGTTAAGTCTAAGGAGAGGATGTGATTCCAGGTATTGATCCATTTCCTCCACATTGTCAAATTTCTGGGTATAGAGTTTCTTGTAGTACTCAGAGATGATCTCTTGTATCTCTGTGACATCTATTGTTATTTACCCTTTGTTGTTTCTGATTGAAGTTATTAGAGATTTTACTTTTCTGTTTCTAGTTAATCTGGCCAAAGATTTGTCAATTTTGTTTCTTTTTTTCTTTTCTTTTTTTGAGATGGAGCCTCAAGCCATCCCCCTGGGTAGAGTGCCGTAGCATCACAGCTCACAGCAACCTCCAGCTTCTGGACTCAAGCGAGTCTCCTGTCTCTGCCTCCCAAGTAGCTGGGACCACAGGCGCCTGCCACAACACCTGGCTATTTTTTGGTTGCAGCCGTCATTTTTGTTTGGCAGCCCAGGCTGGATTCAAACCCGCCACCTTAGGTGTATGTGGCTGGTGCCTTAGCCACTTGAGCCACAGGTGTTGAGCCTGTTTATTTTTTCAAAAACCAACTTTTTGTTTTATTAATTTTCTGAATGATTCTTTTGTTTTCAATTTCATTAATCTCTGATTTAATTTTATTATTTCTTTTCTTCTGGGTTTGGATTAGATTGTTCTTCTTTTTCAAATTTCATAAGATAGTTCATGAGTTTGTTGATGCTCTCTCTGTTTTTCAAGTGTAGGCATCTATGCCATCTGAAAGAAATGTGTTGCAATCTTTAGTAAAATTTGGGAAGTTTTCATTTATGATAGTCTCCAGTACAGCTTCCATTCCTTTGGGACAATCTTCTTCCCCTTCAGGAATCCTTATTATTCATATGTTTCAACACTTTATGGAGTCTTGTCATTCTTTAAGTGCCTGTTCTGCTTTCTCTTTCTTATTTTTTGCCTCTTTAACTACCTAGGTTAACTTGAAAACTTTATCCTCTAGCTCTGCGGTTTTCTTCTCCATGGTCTAACCTATTTTTGATACTTTCTATTCTACTGCATCTTTACATTCCCTGATTAACTCCTTTATTTCTTTAAGCTCCACCATATCCTTTGTATATTCTACATATCTCTCATCTGACTCTTGGTTCTATCTTTCCATTTTCTCTTGATTCCTTTTATTATCTTTATCATCCATATTTTAAATTCCCTTTCTGACAAGTTCATTAATTCTTTATAGGTGAAGTCTTCTGCAGTAGCTGCCTCATGGTCTCTTGGGGGAGTTTCTCTGTTTTGGTATTTCATGTTCCCCAAATTTTTCTGTTGGTTCCTCCTCATGCGTTCTTTCTTCTTGTTTACCTCCTTATTCTTCTTTTTCTTTCTAACTGCCTCCTTTGCTTCAAATTACCTCATCTCAGAGCTTAGGTCTTGAAGTGGCTTCAGCCTGAACAAAGGCAAACTCTTCCTTGTGGCCAAATAAACAGGAGTCCCTGCTCTTGAGGATAATATGTTGCAATGTGTTGCTGGGACACCAGGTGGTTCTGTGTTTTTTTTTTAGGGGGTGGAGAGCACAGCCAGCAACCTCTATGGTACTTACTCCAAACTTAAGTTGCCTTTGGTGATTGTCTAATTGTTTCCTTAGCATTCAGATTCTGCCGGGTTGGGATGTTAAAGGTCACAAGAATCCATCAGGGGCAGGTCCACAGTGCCCCCTGTCTCCAGTTCTTATGGGGTGGGGGAGTACCTCAGCTGGTCACAGGAGTGGAGTTCAGATCCTGGCAGCTGGAATTAAGATGATCATGCTTTAGGCTCCTGCTAAGAACTTCTCATGACCTTCCCACAATGGCAGCCCCCCTGGCCTCAGTATAACTACCTTACCAGACACCAAACCTGTGGCAAATCCACTCCAACTGGCATTCAAATTTGGTTGCTGTATACTATTCAAGTCTGCTCACTCTCCAAGCTTTCCACTCAATGACGCGGCTTCCCCCAACAACTGAAAATTCTGGAAAGTCTTCCTCCTGACCCAGACTACCACTGGGGGCCGGCCAATCCCAGTGTGTCACAACCACTTTCCCCGGTTCATCAGATTTCCACCACTCCAGATCTTATGCTGTATCCAGCTCACCACCTCCTCACTGTGCTCCCTGAACTATGACTCTGGTAAGGTCCCTGCACCAGATATGGCTGGATTCTCCTTGTCCCCAGTCATTGTAGGAGAGGTCAGCTAAATAATCCTTCTGGTCTGCCATCTTGCTCCACCTCCTCTACATAAAACATTTCCTTCACAAGTAATAACTATGTATTAGTGTTTGTATAATTGCAAAAATTATCCTTTTGGTAGAGAGCAATTACTTTCCTGATTGAGGGTTAGTTAGTTATGTAATACAGGTAAGGATCTATGTAGGGAAATGTGAGAGACATAAAGAAAATTCTGTGGCCAGGGCATATGAAATATATATGTCTCTTTCATAAAGGCCTAGAAAGTCAGATCTGAAAGGAACCAGCAAGGTTACTTAGTTCCTAATTGTTTTGGTCATTTGTTGCTGTTGTAGCAAACTATCCAAAACATAGTGACTTAGAAAAACCATTTTGTTTTACCTCATCATTCTATGGATCAGAACTTTAGATAGGGTGAGCAGACTCATGCTTTCCAGATGGCATTGCTATAAGTTATTGAGAGGTATTGGATGGTGGATAATCATCTGGTCTGGAGAAATGAGTTGGAAGGGAGCCAGCAGGCTTGATTCATACACATGGTGTCCAGACAGGGATGTCCAGAAGGCTGGGATCACTGGGACTGGCAACTGATGTGCCAGCATGATGGCCTCGGGGTAGTCAGATGTCTTACCTGGTGATTCAGGGTTCTAAGAATGAATCCTGTAATGCAGAGGGTGCATCTCTTTTTATGACCTCAGAGCTCACATCATGACACCTTTACCATTATATTTTATATTCGTTGAGACAGTCACAAACCTGCCTCATTTCAAGTGAAGGGGACATATGGAGCACACTTCTCAATGTGTAAACAAATGTGTAGCTGTGTTTTGGAACTGCCATAGTCACTTTATGGATAGGTAGACATGAAGCATAGGGCATGAAAACGATTTTTCCAAAAGCATAAACTACAGAGCAGCATAGTGCTGATTGAAACTCATCCCTAATAAATTCTACAGCAAAGATGAGAATTTTGCCAAAATGGTCCCTTTAGTATAATGGAGGTTGGAGCTATGTTTTAAGTGCAAGAACATTCACTCTATTCTTTATTTTTATTTATTTGCTAAGAGAGAAAAAAAGCTTTAGCTAAAGCTACCAGAAAGAACAAATACAAACAAATTACTTGTCCTGTAGTTTTTTATTTTTTAAGAATAGTGGTCAAAATTAGGAGCTGGCCTTAAAAATGAAAACTAAGGCTGGAGAGTTCACTGTTCATAATATTATGCATATTTTCATTAATAAAAATCTGTGTGAAAGAATGATCTTAGATATGGCTGGAGTGAGCAACGTGGCAAGATGACCTATATGTCATTCCCCAAGGACAGAAAGAGAAGGTGTCAAGATGTCCCCTTTGGATTGTTCACTAAGTGCTATTTAATCTAAAGATGATACAGTTGGGAAAAATCTAGACTGTGACTCACTGAATTTGAATTTTAGTTAGGAAAGTATGGTAAACACTGTCATTTGCCCCCACCCCTAAGTGTCTATCCTCCCTTTGTTCTCCTGAGGAACCGAACTCCCCACTTGAAATTTCTTACAACACTTGGTTGCACCCAGTTAACTACTATAGTCCCCAACCTCCTTTGAAGTAAAGGTATGGTCATTTGACTATATTTTTTACCAGAGAATTTAAGTGGAAATGATGTGTACAGCTTCTGCACCATTTTCTTAGAAGGAAATTATTTGCACTCCATTTCCTTTCCTCTTCCTTCCTACAGGCTGAGGAGTGAGCTTTGACCATGCAGATGAGGACAGATCCTTAGAAAACACAGAGAAACAAGATAGAAGGAGCTTGGAACTATGGATCACAGCATGGAGCAGAGGCATAGCACTTTCCTGAATATGGATCCAATCTGAACTGTGACATGAGAAAGAAAGAAATTTTCTACTTCTTTGAGCTATTGCATTGGGGAGGTCCCTGTTTATTGAATTAGATTAACCTTTGCCGTATTATGGAAGTAGAAGAACTTAGGAATACAGGCTTCCAACACAGGTGTTCCAATTTGAAAAAGAGGCCATAGAAACAAGAGTGGACAGTTCCCTTATTAAAACAAAGCACATCCTGTAATCCCAGCTACTCAGGAGGCCAAGGTAGGAGAATCAGTGGAGGGTGAGACTTTGAGGCTGCAGTGATGGTTCTGCCACTGTATTCTAGCTTGGGTGATAGAGGGAGATCTTATCTCAATATACAAACAAAGCACAGCTCAAAAGAGTACAGCTCTTTTTGACCATCAGAAAAAACATCTCTAATTAGAAAGGAGTGTTAGGCAACTCTCAGTAAACCCAATTATTCCCCCTTGGTCCTCTTTGCTGTTGGGATATTTTCACTTCAGTTTCACTTCAGTCACTAACGATACATGGGCGTTAGTCCCACGAAAATGTTGCTCAGATATTACAGGGTCCCCAGGAATTGGTGGGTAGGATGGGCAGGAACAGGTAAAACAGGGATGTGGAAACTCACAAGCCTCATCTGGCTGAAGTACTGAAGATTGTACTTGCTTTCTATGAGATACTGAGAAGAAGGCCATGTATTTTTGATTTCAGGGAATATATTAATTTTTTTTTTTGAGAAAAGTAGATAGAATCCTTTGACTGAAAGACTCTACCAAAGAATATTGATTTGAGAGGGCAGGACAGTTCTAAAACATAAAATTCTGAATGCAGGCACGAATGAGTCCCATGAGGAAGAAATGAGGTGCCACTTACCTGGACAGTAGAAGAAGATGCGAGGTGGAGTAGACAGCCAAGTTTTGAACACACAGAACAAATCTGTGGCAGAAGGACTGAAGTCCAGAATGCAGTAAAGTTGTAAAAAAAGAAGGGGCACCGCCTAAGAGATTTCAAAGCTTATTTAAATGTTTGTAAAGATGATAAAGTTTGTCACTGGGTTTGCTTATGTGACCAAGAAACAACTGCAGGTAATACTAGACAAAAGATGGCGTGTGGAAGAAAACAAAAGAATATGAGTCAATTTTCCAAAAAGGGGGCAACTTTGGGATCCAGAATGCACTTAAATTACTGTTTATTCTGTTTCCTCGGATGACTTCCTCTTGCCTACTCTACTCTTCTACTTTTTGGACTGTCTTGCTCAATATTTCTCTACTAGTGGGAAGCAAATGGAGCAAAATTAGCCAGGTGGATTGTGCCTGGGCTTCACAAACCTAAACTACCAAGGAAGAATTCCTGTCCAGGACAACCCAGTGCAGTCAGTGCTGGAAAGGTAGTTGAGGCAAACCATTTGGAGATGCTGATAGTAGAGACATAGACTATGAGGATAAAAAGGAAGAAGTGTAGTTATAGGTTTAAAAATAAAAGCTGAAATATGGGTGGTACGCTGATGTCAGGTTAGAAAGAGAATAGATCTGGAGTCAGCATAATAAATGAGCTGTAGGGTGATTGTAAAAAATAAAACAAAACCTCAATAAAGTTGTTTAAGAAAGCAAAGAGAAATACTGACCTAGATCTTCCTACCATCAACTTCTTGTTCCACTAGCAGTTCCATGAGAACCGCCAATTTGGGGAAGCTATTCTAAAGTTTAGGGATTTTTAAATATACTAAGATTCTGTAATTTTCTTGTTTTAGAAGGGCCTACTATGTAATTTCTTTTACATTTTGAAAAATTTTGGGGAAACCATGATTTGAAAGATAGAATAAGTAGTGGTCCACACCTAGATATAGCCTAGATGGCCATTAACAAAGGAAAAATTTGATAAATTGTGATATAATCATGTGCCACATAATAACATTTCCATCAATGAGGGACCACATATACACCAGCCGTCCTGTACATTATAATAGAGATGAAAAATTCCTTTTGTTGGCCAGGTACAGTGGCTAAATCCTGTAATCCTAGCACTCTGGGATGCCGAGGCAGGTGGATTGTCTGAGCTTATAAGTTTGAGACCAGCCCGAGCCAGAGCAAGACCTCATCTATAAAAATAGCCAAGCACTGTGGCAGCCGCCTGGAGTCCCAGCTATTTGGGAGGCTGAGGCAAGAGAATTGCTTAAGCTCAAGAGTTTGAGGTTGCTGTGAGCTGTGATGCCACAGCACTCTACCAAGGGCAACAAAGTGAGACTCTGTGTGAAAAAAAAAAAATTCCTTTCATCTAGCAACATGGTCATTGCAATGTCCTAGCATTATGTTCGTAGTGATGCTGGTGTAAACAAACCTATTGTGCTGCCATTATACACATAAAATTATGATGGCAATAAATGACTACACTACTGGTTTATGTATTTACTATACTATACTTTTTACTGTTATTTTAGAGTGTATTCCTTTTACATATATAAAAAAAAAGAAGACGTTAACTGTAATCCTAGTCCTCTGGGAGGTCAAGGCAAGTGGATTGCTTGAGCTCATGAGTTCAAGACCAGCCTGAGCAAAAGTGAGACTCCATCTCTACTAAAAATAGAAAAACCGAGGCAAGAGGATGGCTTAAGCCCGAGTATGACAGCTTGAGACTGTGTCAAAAAAAAAAAAAAAGAAGAGGTTAACTGTAAAACAGCGACAGGCAGATCTTTCAGGAGGTATTCCAGAAGAAGGAGATGACAGCTCCATGCGTGTCATTGCCCCTGAAGATATTTTGATACATGGCATACTATGTATAATGTATAATGATTAAATCAGGGTGTTTAGGGTATGTGTCACCTCAAATATTTATCATTTCTTTGTGTTGGAATAATTTTAAATCTAGCTATTTTTAAATACAGAATAAATTATTGTTGACTGTAGTCCATTCACCAAACTTTCTTCCTGCCACACTTCTTAGCTTCTGGTAACCCTCACTCTCACCTTCATGAATTCAAGGTATTCCTGTGACAAATCTCACTCGGTCATGATGATTTTGGATGTGTAATGTCTTGTCAAATTCATTTTATTGAAAGTTTGTTTAGCTCTTTAGTATTTATATTCATAAGAAATATTGGTCTATTTTCTTTTCTTATAATGTCTGTCTGATTTGGGTATCAAGGCAATGTTGGCCTCACAGAATGAGTTAGAAAATATTCAGTCCTCTTCATTTTTCTGGAAGAGTATGTGTAGACTTGGTATTATTTTCCTTAATTGTGTTGCAGAATTCACCAGTGAAGCCGTGTGGACCTGGAGTTTCCTTTGTGGGAAGCTTTTTAATCCTAAATTCAGTATCTGTAATAGATACCAGATTGTTCAGGTAATCTAGTTCTTTGGTAGTGAGCTTTTTTGACTTGTGTCTATCATGGAATTTAAGCTCATTTCATTTAAGTTGTCAAATTTATTTGCATGAAGTTGTTCGCAGTATACCCTTAGTATTTCTTTAATGTCTCTAATTCTGTAGATATACCTAGTGTTTTCATTGCTCTCATTCCTGTCATTGGTAATTTGTGTCTTGTCTCTTCTAATCCTGATTAGTCAGAGGAGCTGTTTATGAATTTTATTGATGTTCCGAAAAGAACGTTTCTTGGTTTCATCAATTTTCTCTATTGTTTTCCTGTTTTCTAGTTAACAATTTTTTGCTCTAGTCTGTAGTATTTCTGTTCTGCTTCCTTGGTGTTCATTTTGCTGTCCTTTTCCTGGTTTTTTTAAGGTGGAAGCTGAAATGATTGGTTAGAGATCTTTCTTCAGAGATTTAGTGCTATAAAATTGCCCCCCAAATCCTGCTTTAGTGACATCCTAGAAATTCTGATATGTTGTGTTTTCAATTTCCCTTTTGACTTTCTCTTTGATCCTGTTCCCTTTAATCTTTCTAGTGCTTCTTTCCCTGGACTCAGGTAGTTTCATCAACTGCATGTGTTAATCAGTCTCTGCTGAATAATTGAGAGGGACACTCTGCAGCTCTCCTGAGTTCCCTCTCTGTGCGATACTCTGTTCCTTGCTACTCAGTCTTGTGAATGCTGCTCCCTTTGGTCTCTCTTAAGCTAATGCCTTCTCGACTTAGGGAGGTGGGCTCTCCCTGGGCTGCTTCTCCTTCAACCATGGCCTACATCATTTTATATTCATTGTCTTAAAAACGATTGTTTCCATGCCTACACAGAAGGAAAAACACGAGTATATTCTCGTGAGGGGGAAGGTGGAGGAAGGGAAGGGGAGAAGGGATGTGGGAGGGTGACTGGCAAATCCTCACCTAATGTGCACAATGTTGGGGTGGGTATACAGCACACCCCCTGGGTAAAGGGTTCAACAATGAACTTTACCTTGGAAGGAAAAACAATGTAGCCTAAACATTAGCACCCTTATATCAATCTTAAAAACAAACAAATGAGACTTTGTTTCATACATTTTGCTCAGTGTCGATTGTTTGATTAGGAGACTAATTTATTCCCTATTACTGCATCTTAGTTGGAAGAATTACAGATTTTTTTTTGCTGTTCTTTTTAACTTAGTATTGGATTCTAAAATCAATTCATTGAGTTGTTACAAGTATTAAAATCAAATAGTATAGAATAGAAAATAGTAGTGTACTCCATGTATTAGGGGTAAATAAGTTTTGTGAAACTTTTTTTTAAAATTAGTATATGCATTTGTGTATGTGTGCACTGGGCTGTGATAGAAAAGGCATTTCCTACTGTGCATCATGGTCAAAATAGTTTGGGAAACAATGCTCTGGTGCATTATTGTTAAGTATAGGCAAGAGGCTGTGACAGTTAGTTTCTACCCCTGCATTCAAGGGATCTGGAGAAAATTCATCTTTACTTGATATTGTCTGTCTGAATAATGTCCATCATTTCTTACAAAGCCATGGTCTAAAACTCTCTGAAATGGTCTTTGGTAAATACCTTGTAGGTCTTAACATCGAGATAGTGCCACAATTCCATAAGTTAAGACAGAATTGGTTATTGATTGCCAGTATGTTCTAGACACCACACATGGTAGCTTGAGTTACTAGCATGAATGAGAAAGGTCCCCTTGCTGGCTCAGTGCTGGGACACATCTGGCTACTAGAGGAGACAGAAAGTAAGGCTTCAAGAAGTTCTAAGAGCTCTCAGAGCACAGGAAACAATCAGGATTGTGAAGGTGAGAGGATTTATTCAGGCAGACATGCAAGGTTAGAGGTTAAGGAAGTGAGATCTCAACTTTGGTTTATTTCATTTATTCATTCACACATTCTAACACCTACTATGTGCTTGAGATACATCAGTGAACAGAATAGATAACCTCCCCCCTCCCCACGCTTTCATGGATTTTACATTCTACTGGGAGAAATTTAAAAAATTAAAGATAGTAAGTAAATGACCTGTTAAAAGGACAAACTACTGTGGATACAAAAGTAGAGCAGGGGTGGGGGTCGGGGGGAGGAGATTAGAGGTTTGGCCGCCAGTTCTAATTTTAAGTGGGATATATTCAGGGTTTATATTTAGAATCTAAATGTAATAGTAGTGTATATTTATTCGAATACAAATTCTACAACTAGTCCAACATAATTAGAATCTTCTGGTCTGCAAACCACCCTAAAACTGCCAGATTCTCTCTGCACACTGCATTGACACTCCGCAGCCACTAGGGCGCAAATGGGCCATTTCTGAGAAAAATGGGGTGAGCCTGGGGGAGTGTGAGAGCAATGCGGGTTAATTATGCACACCGCTTTCCCCCAAGCGTTCCCCAGGGGCTCCTCCACTTAAAGGACACTAGCAAGACAGGCAGAGTTTCACTGTATGTTCTGGGCAAGACATTTTTGAGCTTGGCTTCCCTTGTTCTCTCCCCGCGGAGGATGGAGGCCAAGCCAAGGAACGAACTTCAGCCTGCCCAGTTTGTGTCACAGCCTAGTGAAAGGGGTGAGGCCGACCTGCTTGCTGGCCTTGCTTTCGGGGCCTGTAAGCAAGATTTTTGGTGCTGCCTGAGGGATCTCGAGGTTGCACTCTGTGCCTGGGATGTGTACGAAAGATCCACTGATAGGCTTTACGTTTTGTATTACTTAAGGCGTAGCCTAAATCCGAGCATTCACGCTGACGTTCAGTTTCTCGATCCGATCCTTCCCTTCCTCAGACTCAGCGGGCAGATCGGTAACCATTATTATATTCGGGACCAAGAATCCAGCCCTCTCTCAAGCCGAGGATCTCCAGGCACTCCTTTTCCCCAGCTGGAGCTCGGTGAGGTCAGGAGAGCAGCTCACCCGCTGGGCAGGGACGCGCACGCGTCGGGCGCCGCTGGTTGCACATCTGGCGCCAGAGCGCGCCCCCAGCGCAGTGCCCGCGGCGACCGCGGCGGTGGGCTGGTGCTCTGGAGCGTGCCGGGCTCTCTCTGCCCGCGCGGGGGCACCAGAGCCCTCGGAAGTGTCAGGCACTGCGGCGCATTTTCCCAGTTCCCTTTTAAATGACTGCGGAAAAACAGACTCTTCGAGCCGCAAATGGGAAGACGGATTCTCAGACAAGGCTTGCGAATGCCCCGCAGCCATCATTTAACTGCGCCCGCAGAGCAGTTACGGTTTGTCACCCGACCCTCCCGGATCGCCTCATTTGTCCCTAGTGAGACCCTGAGGCTCTGCCCGCGCCGGGTTTCTTGGTAGCTGGATGCATAACGTGCTCCGGGCACCGCGGGCGCAGGGCACGCGTTTGCGCACAACCGCGCACACATGAATACGCGCAAGGTACGGCACGGGAGCAAGGGCTCGGGGTGCCCCGCGTGGGGGTGGGCATCGCGGGGAGTGAAGCTATGATCTGGGAATGGCTGCATCCTACCAGGTTAAAAAGAATGAGAGAAAACGATGCGGCGCCACACATAGGACAGGGCCGGGTTGCTGCCGCGCATTTAGAGAACCCAATACGCGTCAGCGCTCTCCCTTCCTCTCACATGTCTCTATTTTCCTGGCGTGTGATGGCAAAAACAGCAGGAAAAAGACCCATTTAGAGAGCTACAGTGTGTTTGGAGACTCCCTTTACTCTGCAAAAGCACCAACAGGCAGACCCTTCAAAATCACTGATCCCTCAAATAGGTGGCCCCGATTGGGGGGCGTTGATCCTTGGCTACCAATGCAGAACACGTTTTGGTGTTTACAATATTTATATATTTTTTAGGATAGCTTGCCTTCCCTTTTAGGCAGGGTGGGAAAGGAGAATGAAGAGGGGAGGGTAAGGGAGGGAAGATTCCTATAATAAGAATCAGCGCATTTTTCAGAGCTGAACCAAGCCGGGTTTCCATTTCAAAAAGGGAGACAGCCTCTACTGCGACCGTAGAAGAGACGGTGGTGTGAATTAGGGACCAGGAGGCGTCAAGCAGTGGAACGCTTCATCTCAGAGGTACTTGGGTCTAAATGCACACACACACGCACACACACACACACGCACGCGCGCTCGTGTCTACACGGCCAGGATGTGTGCGTGTGTGCGCGCGTGTGTGAACTCCCACATGCTGCTGCTGTCTGCTGCTGGCCAGTGGCACCGATGCCTCCCTCCTCCCCACTCGCCCCCACACTCCCCTCCCCTCCCTGTTGCTTTTGTCTGGAGGGTGTTATGGGTTTGTGTGTGTATGAGCGTGTGTGTTTTTGGATTTCAGACTAATTTTCTGGAGTTTCTGCCCCTGCTCTGCGTCAGCCCTCACGTCACTTCGCCAGCAGTAGCAGAGGCGGCGGCGGCGGCTCCCGGAATTGGGTTGGAGCCGGAGCCTCGCTCGCTCCTTCGCTCGCGCTCTCCGTGCTCGGTCCCCGGCGGCAGCAGGAGCCTGGACCCAGGCGCCGCCGGCGGGCGTGAGGCGCCGGAGCCCGGGTGAGCAGCGCAGACAGTACCCTCGGTTGCCTCGGCCCTCACTGTCCCCCCTGGGGCAGCCGCGGCTGCTCCCCAGGTGGGACGTGCCGCGCCACCTGCCCGCGCCCCCAGCACCCAGCGGCCGTGGCGGATTCTGCAGCATCATTCGGCGGCCCCGTCGCGAAGCCCTGGCAGCCAGCAGTCTCCGCATCCCCCTTTAAAAAGGGTCCTCCGCCCAGCATGTGTCATGGAATCCTGTCTCGGGGACCCTTTTCCTACCTCCTCTCCCTTGGCCTCGGGCTTGAAGATAGAGAGAGCGGGCACACTGGTGGCTCTAGGGCCGTCTGTGCCATCACGGGGCAAGTTGATTCCTGCGCCGGAACTGGGCGCTTAACCATCCACAGTCTCGCTACCGGGATCGGGTAGGGGTGAGGCGAGTGAGGAGGGAGAGTGGCCCAATTAGTGGTATTTGGGGTCCTGAGCACAGTCTTATGCTTGTCTGTTTGTCCTCAGCCTCGTGGTGCATACCGGATCCCTGTGCGCTTGTAGTAAGGAGCCTGTGCCCCAGAGAGTCCCGGGTGGCACCCGGCGCTCCAGGCCATGCAGCCACGGCCACCACGTAGCTCGCAGCGGCGGTAGCGCCCCCTGTGAAGCGGCCCGCGATGCCCCTACCGCTGTGAACTCTGCAGCCCGCCCGAACACTCTCCGCCCGGGACCGGCTGTACTTCGGACACGCTCGACTCTGAGCGCCAGCGACAAGCGACGAGGAGTCCAGAGAGCTGCAAGCTCGGAGAAGGCCTCCCCGCACAGGTGGGGGAAGCCGGCCGGTGCAGCGCGGGGACAGACACTCGGGCTGGCGCTGGCGGCTAGGCATGTTGTCCTGGACGAGGTGGCGTGGACCCGCCATGGCGCGGCTTTGGGGCTTCTGCTGGCTGGTTGCGGGCTTCTGGAGGGCCGCCCTCTCCTGCCCCACGTCCTGCAAATGCAGCTCCTCTCGGATCTGGTGCAGCGACCCTTCTGCCGGCATCGTGGCATTTCCGAGGCTGGAGCCTAACAGTGTAGACGCTGAGAACATCACCGAAATGTGAGTTCTCGGTGCTTTTCCTCCTTCTTTCTCTCCTCGCCCCTCAGGCCTGGGCTGGCCAGGTGGGTAGATCCTGGGAGTGAATGCTGTCCCAAGTGTGGCGAGAAGTCGGAGAAGAGATGGAGAGCTGGGCCAGCTGTCAGATACCTGTTTTACTGGCTTGGAGCTGCTACTCTAGGGAGAAGTGGGATACTTTAAAATAAGTTGTACATATACTGCATATACCAGTAATAAATGTGTGTGTGTCCAGAGGAATTTGATATGCTTTTTATATTTCAAAGCTCAGCTGGGTGTGCTTTAGGCTTGCCTATATGCCATAACTTAGTTTTGGATATTTTTGTTTTTGTTTTATAAAGTGCTGTATATATGTTGTGTTACAAGTTTCAGTAATGCTTACTAGAAAGGAGATTAAAATAATTAACTTTCCAAAATCTGTTGAAGGCAGCTGAGAGTCTCTCTCTTAACATATTTCTCTGAGGTTGGGAGTTAACCAATTTCCCTTTTCATTTTATATATCAGATTTTGCTTAGAAGATTGCATCCAGAGATGGCCTTGAAAATGATCTGTAAGAGGAGAAGTTCTGAGTGTTGAAATGTACTCGCTCAAAAGAGAAAATGTGATCGTTGCAAGCCTAAAAGCCTGGTCTGATTTAATTTGGACTTGACTTCCCAGAGATATGATTTTGAGGCCATTTGGATTATAAATCTTAATTGCCCATTGAATAATTTCCCGGGACTAGGTTGGATGATAGAGCAGTGTGTAGTACTCTGATGAATGCTAACTGTGGCACTGGACCCTTGTGTCCCTGGAAATGTTTGGGCTGGTTTAATGGAGAAGCAGGACTGTGAATGTCTGTCTATCCTCTTCTCCTGATGCCTTGTGAGAGATACATTACCAAGCATTCCTGTGCCACCTTTATTGCAGGTGTTATTATTATTTATTTTTTCCTAGGGACATTGTCACTTCGTACATTTCATTTACATGAGATTTTTATTCTTCCTTGTGGAGGATTGGAAGGCAAAGTTTCTCCCAGTTTTCCTTCCCGTGTTTGAGACAGGCAGCCCCAAAGTAGAGCTTGGGCTGTGGCCTTCCGGTTGTCGAGTGCGCATGCATCTCCCCCCCACAGAAAACGCACAACCATGTTTCTGCCAACGTAGTTGACCGAGATAACCTGTTTTTTAATGTAAGTATGAGACTTTTCTAGTCTCTGTTGCCTGTTCTGCTGCTGATGTTCAGGTTGTAAGGCCAGGCCAGGGCAGAGGGGACTGTGCAGGCCTAGCAGGGCTGAGATGTGCTGGGTGCAGCCAGCTGTCGGGCTGAGGCCAGGACGCTAGGATCTCAATCGGTTTGGCAGGGAAAGCAGGAGCCGAGCCCTAGAGGAAGGGTGGGTAGGGCTCCGACTGTGCTAGGCTTGAGCTGGGCTGGTCCAGGGTCACTAGGCTGGTCCAAAGTGTCTGTGGCCTTTTGTCAAAAATCTGTCTGTTTTACAAGATGAGGAGTCAGTAGTCAGAAGGAGGAGGCCCTGTGGAATTCAGAGCTCTTCAGACCGTTTTGAGATCACAGGGAGTGCCTCTTACAGTTAGGCACTGTGTGAGAGTTGTTTTTAAATTCTACGTTAGATGATAGGTGCATACAATGAAGAGATAAATGGGATAGGGATGATCATTTTCACTTAAATTTTCCCTCTTTAAAACCATTATCTAAGAAAAAGAAATAAAACTATCTTTAAATTAAAATAATTATTTCAAACCCTCGTGGCTGCCTGTTACATATGAAATCAATAGATTCGAGCAGAGCTTTTTTCTATCTCAAAATTGTTGTTGTTGCTTCTTTTATGTCTGATGGCAAGTTCCTATTTCTAGGCTTTTTAAAATGGATTTTTAAAATATTTGCTAAAGCATCTGTCACATTATTTGTTCAGTCATAGCACTCCTAATTTCTATTCTCCCCTCCCCCAGCCATTTTTTATTGGAAAACCCACTGGGATGGGGAGAATGGGGAGTAGAGAGGTGAGCTAGGTGCTCAGGACAGGCCATTAGGTTAATGATACTGGTCAAGGTGGTGTGTTTCTCTGCTCTTTCCCGCAGTTTTGTTTGAGCCCAGCCAGTTTGTGCCTTGGTATTCTTATCTGTAAAATGTATCGCCATTCTTGTTTGGAAAGCACTTTATGTAATTATTTTCAATTCTGCATTTTTCATCTTACTATGACATCAGTAGATGCCCTTGTTTCACTCTCATCCTTAGATGACACCATCTGTGTTCTTTTTCTTACATACTAATATTTGCTTGAACGGCTTTTACAGTCTTGGCCAGTGGATACCAGCTACAGTCGGAACCAAATTACGCATTTTTGTTTTACTTTCTTATTAGACCCGGTGGCATTCTTTAAATAACCTGTTTTAAAGTTCTAGTTTAATGGTGTGTAGCTCACATTACATGTTTCCATTTTTTAAAAACAGGTATACTGAAAGAAAATGGTGATTAGAACTTGCTGAAGCAACAGTTTACTGTTTACCACATCCTTTAAAAGCGGTGGATCTTTAAGTATCTATATATTAAATCACTGTGCCCATAGGGTTCTGAGGACAGAAAGAGCAGGCAGAACATTTACAAAAATACATGTAATAATTAGGGAGTAGGATATGTTTTGTTTTTTCCACGTGTATTTGAAGCGAAGCTGACATTTTGTTTTCAGAGTCATAGTTTGAACCTGTTTTATTACAAAAACTTCCCATTATAGTATCTACTACTGTGTACCTACAATGAGATGTATCTGGATCTATAGCTGTCCATCTGTAGCTATATATGATACCTGCCCAATATGACACGGCTAAGTAGCAGCTTCTGCTATTCTGAATGGTTATACCGCAGAAGTGTTAAAATAGATTTAAAAACAGTACCAGTGTCCCATATAATGGACTTCAAGAGTGAAGGCTGTTGCTGGAATTATATAACCGGCATTGAAGTCCCAGTTGCATCAAATGCCAAAGTGCATTGCAAAGGACAAGCTCTGTCTCACCCAACTGGGAAAAACCAGGGTCAAAATAAGTGATGCATTTTCTTCTTTACTGTAGTGAAAAACCCATAACCTAAAATTTACCATGGTAATCATTTTGAAGTTTACAGCCCAGGAGTGTTAAGTACGTCTGCAGCGTTGTTGTGGAAGGGGAAGCCTTCTATGTATTGCGCATGTTTTAAGAAGACAAAAGGGATCTTTTTTGAATTTCTTCAGTGGTGTTCTCTAATTTGAGGGTAATATTTGGAAACAAGTCTAATATTTTTCCTCATAGCACAACATGAATAGAATTTTCAGTGTCTGCTCTCAGAGCCTCTGTGTAATTTATTGTTGCTGTTGGTTAAGCAGCTGTAACATTATGCCACTAATACATTGATTTTGGCCCTCTCCCCTTAATAAGCTTTGCCACTGCAATTAATTGTACTTAAAACAAATCCTGGCATTTACAGAGGTTCAGTGAAAGGCATCAATATTTACTTTTCAGCCCTTCCATTGGGAGGTTCTAGAACATTGGATTGTGTTTTATATGCATTTGAGAACCGTATATTTAAATTTGGAGTGTGGTTACATAAGCCACACTGGAATTGTTAATAAATAAGGCAGTCTGATTTACATCATTCATTATTTAATACAACTTGCAGGGTGGAGTTGGAAACATGCTCTCTTCATAGTGTAGGTATTTATAGACTTCAGCTCAGCTTGTCAGTTTCATACCTTCACTCTCTGCAGTATGGAGACCTTTGTTACTCTGGGTAAAACAGTTAAAAAGCCCCTTGACCCTTCTGACCCTCTTTTTCCCACTTCCCCCTCCATGACCCATCATTTACTATACGGGAAAATGTGTTTGCCTTTTTTCTTCTCTGAAAAGTGATATTTCTAATGGGAATTCACAGCACTGGAGTTAAGAGAAGGGCCTGGATTATATATTATTACAAATAAGTAATGGGAAGTTGGAACAATGTGGTCACGGCTCCCTAGCACTGAGTTAGGTCTGTTTAAGGTCTTTCACTGCTTCTATCCCATAAACCTGTTTGTGTCTGGTTCAGTCTTCCCTTGTAAAGATGTTTTCTAAGCTGAAAAGTTGGCTGAACAGCTGAGAGTTGAGATCTCTTTCTCCCTAGGAACATTCTGTATGATCTCTTTGACTATATCTAGGTCGTGGAAGTGTAAAACCTAGAGTTTTTGTTTAGCTGGGGAAGGGAAATTGAGTTTCTTTTCTTTTTTCTTTTCCTTCTTTATTTTTCCCCTTGGGCAAGTGCCTCCAGTTTTAACTCATTGCTTATCTTGCCTGCTAGAGAAAGCAGCATTCTTAAACCATTAGTGAATCCCATACACTGGCATCATCCCCCCAGGCTAACTTTCCCACTTCTCCTAGAGAGGTTCTTGTAGGTTCAGAAGCTGCAGGGTAGGGTGTAGCATTGAATCTGCTGTCCCCCTAAAGCAATGCCAATATTTTGTCCCTCTTGATACCTCTACATTAGTAAGAGGATTGGGGGGGGAGAGATTATTTAGGTATGGCAAACTTTTTACTCATTTAATAATGTGTGTGAGAAAGAGAGGGAGGAAAAAAAAAAAGCCCTGAACTTTAGATTATAAATAGTTGATTGATTATTTTCCTAATCTACTTGCCAAGCTATTTTAAAACACAAATCCTTACTCCCCAGCCTCAGATGGCAGAGATCTGAGCTTTGTATGCATCCTGATAACTTTAACTCTACATTTGATTGCTGATGGATTTCCTTTGTAAAACAGTGGAGATCCCATGGCACTGGGTGCTGCTCACCACTCACTTTGCTCGCTGAGGTGTCCAAAGGACTGGGAAAGTGTATTGATCTTGGAAATGGATGAGTGAATGCTCTTGAAGTTATAAAAACCCTGTGAAGAAAAGTGATGCACAGATATTAACTTCTTCCCATACTTTTTTTTTTTTAAAGCACATCATGGAAAGCCAGAGTCGGGAGACCTGGAATTGTATCCCGGCTGTTGCCACTAACTGGTTACCTGATCTTAAAGCACAGCCCCTAATGTCTCTGAGCTTCAACTTATCAGATGTACACTGAGGGCTTTGGTTTTGATGCTCAGATAAGTTTCTCCAGGCTCTGCAGTTCCCTGAAGCTTTAGTTATGGAGATAATGCAGTTATACACCAGCTGGGACAGGAGGGCGAGGCGCCAGGTGCTGAGAGTGTGGCGGTCTGTGAATCTGAAGGCCCCTGGTGTCAGGGTGTCCTGTGGGCATGTTTTCAGTGCCTGCCATGTCTTTAAAAATGTGAAGCTACTAACAAGGCTGATGGCATGTTAGTTCTGGGCTAATGAGTTCAAGGTCACAGCGTTCAGTTGCATCCCTTAGAGTCAGGACCTCAGAAAGAGAAGGAGCCTTAGAAATGATCTTGCCCAACTTCCTCTTTGCAAAAACTAAGGGCAGTGAAGAGAGTTCCCTAAGGCTGACTCATTAAGGGCTCAGTGGGGATTGGGAGCACTTTCTCCAAGCTTCAAATGAATGCCCTGGCCTCTTTGTCTGGTGCCTCCCCTCTGTTTTGTTTCTCAGACTGAGTGCCTCACTCCACCCTACCATTTTAGAAGCATCAGCAATGGGAAGACAAGCTTAGGATGGCTAAGTCTATGCAGACTCATCTCTGTGTGGGACCAGGTAGTGAAAAAGTCCACGAGCTACTCATCCCCAAACCCTGGACTTGTCTTCACCTGGGAAGAAATACGTTGTTTTGTTCGGTTTACTCGTGCGTTTTAATTTCAAGTGTTCCTCTTCTTTAGGCAATTCATACAAAAAAGTCTGGCAGCAGAGGAAAGCCCTTCATGAGTTGGCAGCAGTGACAGTTCCTGACCTTGTGCCTGGGCCATCCTGGCAGGTGGGGTTGAGAGGGAGGACAGGGAAGGTGGGGCTGCAGGAAGGCTGTGTCCCCGGGGTCTTCTCCACAGTCAGGGTGCTCATGTCGTGCGGGAACCGACAACCCTTTCTACAAAGCCTGTGTGAACTCCTGGGAAAGATCTGCGGCCAGAGAGTGCATGTTCTTCCACACTCCTTCCTTCTCTGTGCCTCTCAGTGCTGTGAGACTCCTGAGCGGCTGAGCCAGTCAGCAAACTTCAGGACTGTGATCTCACAGTCAGAATTCACTCAGCTACCATTTTGTGCGTTGTACACACCCTGCTCTGAGACTTCTCCAGTTAGAGACATACTTGAGGTTTCCCGAAGGTCTTCTCCCTGGGATCTGAAAGACCCTCTACACACACCTGCTTATTTAGACTTAAAACCTCACTCACAAGTAGGTGGGACACTCTTGCCAGCCTTTGAGGGACTGTCGGGTTAATGAGTTTGCCTGGGCTGTCTGGTGGAGCAGAGCGTGAATAGGCATGAAATCCTGCCCAGGGTCTCACTTAGGGCTCCTCTACTCAAACCTAGCTGCCCAAACTCGGCTTTAAGAGCTCAGGAAATCCTACCAGAGGTCTAGAGATTCAAATACACATTCACGAATTAAACTGTCATGGAAGTGAGGAGGGGGTGGACTCAGGCTTCCTCTCTTGTCTTTTCTGGTATACCATTAGGAGAAAAATGATTTGGCGCTTTTGGTAATATATCATCTCTTAGAAAATAAAAGTGTTGGTAATTGTACGCCATGTGGAGTTTCTTTCTTATGGCAGATAAGGATTGGTTGCTATTTAGCACCCCATCCTTTCCTATAATCTTGGATTAGATTATAGTGAAAGAATTGTACACAGAAACAATAAGTGTGTGTGTGTGTACCATATGCCTGTCAATATACAAGCTCTATGTATACAGCTTCTCTTAAATTTCATATTATTGTGGGGCTACACACAATTTGGTTACATGGTTTGCTTTTGTAAGGTTAAAGTCTAAGTTGTAGTTGTGTCTTTCACCTAGGAACTGTGCAGTATACCCACGCCGTGTACCCATTAGGTGGAATTGACCCAGCCATCCCACTCCCCTCCCCCACTTTGAACTTCATTGCTTTATTCTCTTATGTGAGCATTAGGTGCTGATCTACTGGCTCCAGCTTAGTACAGAATACATCTGATGTTTGTTTTTCTATTCTTGGGACACTTCACTTAGGAGAATGGAATCTAGATCTATGTGGATTATTAAAAAATATGTAGGATCGCCTTCTTTTTTATGACTAATATTCTATAGTGTACATATGCCACAATTTATTAATGCTTTCATGTATTGAAGGGCACTTGGGTTGTTTCCATGGCTTTGTGATTGTGAATTGTGCTGTTATAAACATTCAAGTGCAGGTATCTTTAAGATACAATGTCTTTTTTTTTTTCCTTTGGGCAAATACTCAGTAGTGGGATTGCAGGATCAAAAGGGAGGTCGACTCTTAGCTCTTTAAGGAATCTGCATGCTACTAATTACCTTGAATTGTAAAATCTTTCTAATAACCAAGAATTTACTTCATTAAACTTCCCTTTTAATTTTGTTTTAATTGTCTGGATTTCTCTCAGCCAGGACCTGGTGCACTATCTTTTCCAAGTAAGGACTTGAGCATTAGCATGTCCGTCTTGCCAGCTGACCTGGCCACTCAGAGGTCCACTATATCTAGCTTTTGATTATTTGATCAAGTCTTAACATAATATGAAAAAAATGTAATCTAATCAAAAGACACTGGAATTTCAGTTTCAACCTCTGCAATATAGTGCAATTTAAAAAGATATGATGTTCTAACTCTAATCTTTGTAGCAAGAGTTGTTTCTACATCATGTAGCCCAGAGTTCCTTGCTGCAAGGTGGCAGGGGCCTGTGCCCAGATTCTCTGACTATTGTCCACTGAGGGGAAAGTTGCTTCCCTTCCCTGCTCTTGGCTTATTCTTCTATGTAATGTGTGTGCGGGGTGGGAACTGCTGGGCAAGACAGCTTGACATACTGGCCTCTAAATTCCCAGGTAAGGTGTGATTTTTTAAAAAGTGCCTCTCTCCAAAAACCAAACCACAACAGACTAAAAACCTAAAATCAGAGCACTGCTTTTGGCTTGCTTCTGGTTTCACTTCAAAGCCCTGTTGCTACCACCCAAACTCAAAGAATGTTATGGAAGATTTTGGTCCTTGGATGTTTCTCTTGCATCCCTGGTGCAATGGTTTGGATGTTTGTATTTCCCCAAAATGTACATGTTGAAACTTAATCCCTAGGGCAGCAGTGTTGGGAGGCAGGGCCTTAGGGAGGTGATTAGTCATGAGAGCAGAATGGGATTAGTCGTTATAAAAGAGGCCAGAGGCACCTTGATTGTCCCTCTGCCTTGTGAGGGTGCACATAGATGGAGCTATCTGTGAGGAACAAGCCCTCATCACACGTTGAATCTGCTGGCACCTTCATCTTCAACCTCCCAGCCTCTAGAGCTGTGAGCAATACATTTCCATTCCTATAAATTACCAGTGTAAGTATATTGTTATAGCAGCTGACAGCACTAAGACACCTGGGCTTGGGCTTTTCCGTTTGTATCTCTCTAGCATCCTTCTACTGTGTGTCTTTTTCTTACCCCTTCCCCTCTTTGCAGCACTGTCCCCAACTCACAGGCACACAAATTCAGGAAGGCATTTGCCTGCAAGACATTTTAATGGACCGTGAAGAAATCTTGAGTTGTGTGCTCTTTTCAGATGGATAACTATGGGTAGACAGTGTCCGTCATTTCAACGAACCTGGCTTGATAAGGGTAACACAGTCAGAGAGGCAACACAGAATAGGAAACTGATGTAACAGAAAGGAGCCCCAGGCAGGGAGGTGGGATGTGGGACGTCCACATCTTGATAGTATTAGAGTCTGAGATCCGGGTGAGCCACTTGACCTTTCCAGCCTGAGCATCTCATCTTGAACCTGGAGGTTGGACCCTGGATGGAGGTAGATTCTTAAAAGACTACTACATGGCTCTGAATCAGTCCCCACAGGTGCTGGTGTTTCATTTTCTTTTCTGGAATTCACCCTTGAGGGGAAGCAAGGGTGAATGGGGCAAGCAGCCATAGCTTTGTTTTGCCATAGGGTCAATGGCATTCCAGCCTTTCTATCATAACCAAAAAGAAAGGTGGGTTGCAGATGCAGGCAGCTTACTTTAATGCAGTATGAGTGGCCGTAGTTCTCTTGGTGGCTCAGCAGCAGAAGTCTGATCTGTGGATTTTCTTTAAGTTTAACTCTGTAGTTGAGGCCACATGGTTTTGCAGGTCACCAGCTCCCTGCCATCCTGGGTGGCCAGTCCTTCATGCTTTCTCACTAGTAGAAACAACTTTTTATGTTTTTCCCTGGGGGTCCTTTTCTTGACACATTTTGCTTACCTGCGTTTTAAGAAATTGCATTCATTAATCCAGATGTTCATTGTTCATGTCTGATCAGAACACCCACTGTGTGTGTCTGTGTGTGTGTAAAGCTTTTCTCAGCCTACTTCTGGTTCACTTCTATGGATAAGACTCTGGAGAATTTCCTAACTGGCCTGTCCCTTAGCTAGTCTTCACTTTCTGTGACCCCCAGAGCAGAAGTTTTCATCAACATTGAAGCTCATCCTTCCACTCCCCAGGTTTTCTTCTCATCTTAGTTGGAGGAGCTTATTACACGTTTCCTGAGTGTCCCCAGGGTTGGCTGCCATCTAACTCAAACTTCATGCAAATGTTAGTTCAGTTCCACTAGTGTTACTGAGGACATGGGGGTGCTGCTGACAAACAGTCCTCCAACCCCAAGGCAAGGAACCCCCAGTAGTTTGCATCCAGTGCGGGACCCAGATGCCTACACATCTAAACACTCCCTACAGTGGGAGGCAATGATGTGTAGACGGGATGTGAGCAGCCCCTAACCCTTACCTTCTGCAGTGGTGGTGGTGATTTTTTTTTCTTTGTCAAACAGGTTTTGATACTCTTGTGATTACATTCACTCATATTGCATTAGAATAAACTGCAACCACCTTTCTCTTTGGTTAAGATAGAAGGATTAATGGCTTTTTAGCTGAAGCTCATCGCTCAACCTTTTAACTCATCCTCTTAAACTGAACTCTGTCAGCACTTTTTCCTCTCACTTGTAGTTTCAGTTTCTTTCCACCATTTGATATTTTAAGATCAGCAGGGCCAGGTATCTTCCATGTGGGGAAAGTTCCTTTCTGGCTATTCCCTGCCTCTGTTCCTGCCCCTGACTGAGGCCACTGCCCTTTCTGTGCGACCCTCAAGGTCAGATCTTAGAATTCTGAGTGTCATGTGCTCACTGTGCCTGTTTCCTCACTTCTCATCTAGTCTTGCTTGACTGTCTCATCAAACTCAGGCCACCACAGTCCCCAGAGACCTTCGTGGGGCCTAGTGCTCTGTCTTTATCTTTCTGGGCTTCTTAGCAGAACTTAGCTCCATTTTTCTCTCCAAGACTCGTGAGACTTTCTTGTTTCTGTCCCCCTCTCTGGCTGCTACTTCTCTGCCTTATTCATGGGTTCCCCTTTCTCCACCCTGATTTTAAAAGCTGATGTTCTTTGGGCCTCTGTCTTATGGCCACTTCTCTTCCTGCATTATGTCACCATGACTTCTGTCACCTTCATGGGGCTAGTGATGTCCTAACCTATTTCCCCATCAACTATGGGTGATGAGCTTCATATTCCTATTCTCAACTGCCTCCTTCTTGGACATGGGAGAGTATGCCACACTTAGCATTCCCCAATTAAATCATCATCATTGCTCCCAAACCATCTCCAGGCTTCCCTATCTTAATGGATGGCCCCACTTTCCACTCAGCAGCATAAGCCACTCATTTATGAAGTCTTGTCAACTCATTTCCCTAAATATTTCTTAAGTTTCTTCATTCTTCTCATTTCAGCTGCCACTATTCATTCATTCTTTGTTTCAACAAATATTGATTGAGCTTGGAGAATGTGGTGAGAAACATTGCCCCGATCTCTTCTTACCAAGCTTGTAGTCTGGGAGGGAAATGAATATCAAATAAATACTTAACATAAAGATAACTTAATTCATGCCACCATTGTGTTTTACCTAAAATCCTGCAGCCACTGTCTACTTTGCGCGCCTCCCTCCACTCTTGTCCTCTCCCTGCCCATGTGCCACGCTGTCCCCGGAGTGGCCTTTCCAAAGTGCTGATCTTATCCCGTCACTGCTTCGAGTTGCCTGGTGGCTCCTCATGTCTCTTAAAATAAAGTCCAAATTTGTTTAGTTTTGTTTTCGTTTTGTAAAAATAGAACCAGATTGTCACTATATTGCTATATAAAGAGGCACATAACTATTACATGGCCCGGAGTGCATAGATCAGCATAACAGTCTCTTTCTACACACCAGCAGCTCTATAAAAAAGAACAAATTATAACTGGAAGCTTGCTTGGTGATCTTGGAATTAGAGCAAGGGCATTTAATTCTGCATTTAAAATGTTAAATGGCATTAAGCTAAGCTTGCCCGAGGCATCCATCTCCATAATGGGAGAGCCTTCACAAAGGGAATGCAGAACTTCAAGTACTTTGGCCCAGACCTGTGTCCCTTGGATGGACACTCCTTTTTCTCTCTTCATTCATTGCCCAGCATCAATGCTGATTGACGCATTCTTTCTTTGGAAAGGTTAGTGCCTTTAGCTAAGCCTTCTCACGCCAGGGAGCCTTTCACATTCTTTAGAGTGATTTTGCACATCTTTCCTCTGAAATGCATTAATTTTACTTTATGGAATTTTCTTAGTCATTAGCTTTTTTTTTTAAAGAACTTAATATATGAACGTGATAAAAATGCAAATAGCATTAAAGAGTGTATAATGAATAATTCACCTCTAGCCGTGGACCCCAACCCTCCAATCCCTCAGCCCCCTCTCCAGTAGCAACTGCTGATTTTAGTTTGTGTTGATTTTTTTTTTCAGAAATAATCTATTTGCATACAGAGCACATGTATATGTCTTCTTTGTCTGCACATAAGTGAGAGCTTGCTATACCCACTGTTCTACATCTTGGTGGCATTTCACTTAACAATGTATCTTAAATATGTTTCTTCCCAGCCCCACAGTAATCTGTTGGGTGAATAGACTGAAATTTAATCAGCTTCCTGCTATGTAAGTTCTTGCACACAGTGTGATTTAACCTGTAGGCAAAGTTCCTATAAGATGAATTGCAAGGACATTTGAAAAAAATTTTGATTTTTTGTAGATTTTACCAAGTTGTCTTACGAAGAGGACACATCATTTTCTTCTCCCACCAAAACTGGGAGTGCCTACTTTTCTGCAACTAAGCCAGTATTTGTTATCAAATCTTTTAACCTTTGTCAAATACATTCCTGGGAAATAATATCTCGATTACTTTATTTTGCACATCTATGATTGATTTTGGTTCACAGTCTTTATGTGTATGCAGGTCATTTGTTTTATGCTGTCATATCCCTTACCTAGTCTCTTTTTTCTATTGGGTTGGTGGCTTTTCCAAAAATAACATCATTTGTACTTTGCCTAAAGTTTTGTTTGTCTTCTGGTGTTGATTATGGATTATGCACATAGAATTTCTTCTTTTACTTTTTTTCAGTCATGCAGACTTAAATTTTTATTTTATGTTTTTAGAGGTGGAGTCTTGCTCTGTCACCCAGGCTAGAGTACAGCAGGGAGATCAAAGCTCTCTGCAGCCTTGAACTCCTGGGCTCAAGTGATCCTCCTTCTTCAGCCTCCCAAGTCACTGGGAACAAGCACCTGCCATCCCGTCTGGCTAATTTTCTTCTTTTTTTCAGGGATGGGGGTCTCCCTATGTTGCTCAGGCTGGTATTGAATTCTTGGTCTCTACTAATCCTCCCACCTCAGGTTTCTGAGTAGCATTACAGATATGAGCCACCATGTCTGGGTTAAAATTTTTTTTGTAATACGACTTGTTATTTCCTTTTTTACTTCTGTGTTGTGGATGTGGCTGAGAAGAATCTTCTCTTTTCTACTATTATAAAGCAAGTCTTCTATACACTGTTTTCTTCTACTACTTTTATTATTTCATGTTTTTGTATTTAAAGCTATCATCTACCTGGATTTCTAAAATATAAGGAGTCATGGAGCAATTGTTTTATTATTTTTTTTCAAGACAGCTAATCAGCTGGTCAGGTTTCTTGGTGCCATTAATTATGCACTTCTATATTTCCCTCGCTAATTGAGAATAACGGTTTCATTCTATAAAGGTCTGTATTTGTATTGGGGCCTAGATGGGGATCTATCCTAGTCCATCAACCAGTCTGTCCAATTACATCCTAATGTTAAATTTTGATCTCCCACATGTTCATGTTATAATTTTTTTTCTACTAGAACTATCAGTCTTTCCTTTCAAAAGTTTTAGGACTGTTCTTTCCATATGAATTTTAGAAGCTGCCTGCCTGGCTCCTCCACTTGATATTGGAATTTTTAATTAAGATGGTGTTACATTTATATATCAAAGTCTTGAAAGCCCTGTGTCCTCAGATTTGAGTGCCATTTCTCAAGACTCATTTCTTGCCTGTCTCTTTCTTCACTGCCACGATACTGCCACTCTGAGCTTTCAGTTCTGCCTGTTGAGCTATGCTCTGTCTCCCAGGCTTTGTTCTGGCTGTTCCCCCTGCCTGGAAACTTCTCCCTCCTTCTTCCCTCTGACTAGCTGCTGCTTATCTTTTAGGCCTCAGCTGGTGGATTGCGTCCTCTGCCTTCACTTCTGGGCTGTGTCCCCTCCACCGTGTACTCTTACCACCCCCTGCATATCCCATCCCAGCAAGGTCATTTAGTGTCATCAGTGTGTTTCTGTGTACCTGTCTGTACACACCATTAGAATATGAACTGTGTGGAGAGAGGGCTGCATGGATCTTGTTTGCAGATCATTTCTAGTACCTGGCACAACATTCTAGTTTCCCACGTTATGCACATACACGTGGATCTGCACACACATGCAACCCCCTCCCCATGCGCACACACACAAATGCTCATAAACCCATCGTTTAGAATTCCAAATAAGAATATTTATGAGTTGGTCTCTGGGTCATCAGTATGTAAATCTCTAGACATGAATTTTCTCAAGTCATCAGGTTAAGATGTTTACTTATATAAATAACTTTTATTATTAAAGTGCACAGTGTTAATTCACGCATAGTAAGAAATCAATCAATTGTGGAAAAAAGACCAGGCCTTGATGAGGCAGGCTGATTATGTATCTAGCAGTAAGGAGGGCCTGTGAAGAGAGGGGGAAGAGGGCATTCTGCAGAGGAACACATGCAGTATAGGCAAGCTCAGCAACGAAGGTAGATGGTGGGGGAATCATCCCAGGGCATCGGATTGCCAGCAAACAAATAGGCCTAATGAGAAAGATTTGTGCCTTTTCTGTCGTCTAATAGCTAATAATGGATATCCTTGTGGATCAATTGCAGTTTTCCCTGCGACTGCATTTATGGTGCTTCACTTAAAAAGCAATTCTGGTGTGAGATTTCAGATGTGATTTATCCTCCTTGCAGTATGGATGATAGAGGCTGATCATTTTTCTCAAGGAATGGCAAACATCAGGACTATAAAAACAGCATGTCAGGTCCAGTTTAATGTACCATCTGATACATCTACTTTTGTGCCTTTGCATCCAAATCCACTGAGCTGATCCTAGGAATGTTCATGGACCTTCTTTTATATTTATGATAATTAACACTATCAGGCCTCCAAGGAGCTTTGATAGTTGCTTGCAAAACTGATCAAAAAACCTCCGATAGACATATGAGATTGGAAGACTTTTAAAAATAGAGTGGAGAAGTCTATAGGTGAACAGATTGTGTTGAATAATCCCCAAAGATAATTCTCCCTTGAGATAAATAACATCTATTAATATTTATGTTACATTTATTTATGTTTACAGGATACAGTATGTTCATAATATATATACAAGTGAAAATGGTTTAGACCCCATTTGTAATTTATTCATTTGTTTATTTTTGAGACAGAATCTTGCTCTATTGCCTGGGATAGGGTGCCTTGGTTTCAGCTTAGCTCACAGCAACCTCAAACTCTGGGGCATAAGCAATCCTCCTGCCTCAGCTTCCTGAGTACCTGGGACTATAGGTGCCTACCACCACACCTGGCTATTTTTTCTATTTTTAGTGGAGGTGAGTCTCGCTTTGCCAAGGCTGGTTTTGAACTTCTGACTTCAAGCAATCCTCCCACCTTGGCCTCCCAAAGTGCTAGAATTACAGGTGTAAGCCACAGTGCCTAGGCTCCATGTGAATTTTGGAAGTTAAATTTTAAAAAAGGGATGGGAATTATGGAACCAACATAATTGGCTCTCCTAGTAAGTCTAGGTGAGCTTCTGGGATTTTACTTTTTAGCCATCTTGTTTACTCTTTCAAGGAATTTCTTTTTTGCCAGTAATAAGTGTCAGCTGGAGCTGAACTCCCTGGTGCTTTGAGGTGTCATGGAGCCTTTACTTGGTGAGTCTACCCAGTATCCCCTTGGTCACTGCTATTCTTTCATTGCATTTAGTATCTCTGTACATGCACAGTTCAGAAAGGGACAATCGTTATGTTGACAAAGTCATCTTTTCCACAGGTAGCCAAAATTGAGAAATTAACTTGTATTTATGCCTATACTGGTTGATTAATTGATTTATCCATTAATTTAGTCAATCAACAAATATGTTTGTCCATGTCTTCCCACCTAATACTTTTCTGGGTCTTGAGTGACAAGAATTAGGCTGGCTCCTACCATTTGTACATTTTATATGGACTGTTTCAAGGGCACAAACAGAGACCCCTAGTCAGATCATCTCACCCGTCTCTCTCCCAGCTGCTACAAGGGACCTCACATGCAGGCGTGTGGACAATCTGGCCTGCACATCGAAACTCTGTCAGCAGCACTCCAGACAGCAGCCTTGGATCTCCCCCTTACCCCTACATCATCGTACCTGGGGGTGTGCACATTCATGGCATGGTACTCCCTTGGGAGGACAGACCCAGGGAAAGGCCTGCACATGCCTCAGGAGTGGACTCAGGGTCTTCGGGTAGGGAATTCTGGGATCCTGGGTATGCAGGCAAAAGGGGAGGATTTCATCTCCAAGTAGGAGCGTCCTGTTGGGTCTGTGGACTCCTCACCTCACATGGAGGAACTTATGGAGGAGTGTAGAGTGAGTGCCTCCAAAGTTCCTGTGCTGAACACAGGCTGACTGAGCCCTGCCTTGTGGATCTTGCTTCTGCCTCACTCTGGGCTTGAGCTGTGATGGTGCTTAGGAATAGGGGAAGAATGGGGCGTGTATCCTGGGAGCATGCAGTGGGGCAGCCAGGCTCTCCAGATGGCTTGTCCATTGCAGCACCCCATCCTCTCTTCAGGGGACTTGAAGCATGGGGTGCATGTTCCCAACAAGGACAGCATGCGCTAGATTCTTCTAGCAAGCTTTGTGGTATTATCACAGACATAGAGAGATCACAGGCAAAGCATAGGTCTGTCCCTAACCTAGGAGTTTATGAGGATTGTTAAACATCTTTTGCTACCAGCTTTCCTCTTTCTCTCTTCCCCATATGGGTTTTATTGTTTCCTCTGCAAGGTCTGAGTCTAAATGTAATGTTTCAAGAATCAGCTCATTAGGGCTGAATACTTTATTTTTTATTGGTACCCTAGGAGAATCTTGGGATTGTAAAAATTGTGCCTAAAAAATTCCTTTCCTCATTATTATTATTTTTTTTGAGTGGAAAAAATCATGGACTTTGTTAGTAGCCATGCATAGGTGGATGGATAGATTAATTTCCCCTTTTCTTTGGGAGTCAGAGTAGGAGAGTGATACTTGTTGAAAGGTGGGGTTACTTGGCAGGTGAAGAGCTCCACTAGGAAGTATGGTCTGTCCCTGCTCCTTCGGACTAGCTTCTAGAGTTTTCTGTACCTCAGATGCCCCATCTGGAAAAAGGGGCAATAATAGGACGTTTCTACTCGAGTTTCTGTGAAGTTAAAATGAGCTGATGCATAAAATCCTTTTAATAGTGCCTGGCATACAGTCTGTGTTCTGCTCTCTCTGTGTGTATGTATTTTCAAACTTATCTGGGGAAGACTGAACGGCGTAGGGCTGGGAGGGGACAGGAAAGCAGAAGAAAGTGGCCCTGAACAGCCTCCACAGCTAAGAGGACAGAGAGGTAAAGGGCGCCTGCTCCCTTATTGCGGCAGTGAGGTGCCCTTGGCTTGTTTGCCTATTAGTCTCATCTTGTAGGACCTGGTGTGCTTAGCTGATTGACATATTGACTGTTTATGTGCTGAGCGATCATGAGTCACATTTAGCCACTATTATTCAGGTCATGGCCTTTGTGCTGCGTCTTTGGTTTGTTTGATAGTCCAGGCCCGTTTTATTTATCAGATTGTTTAATAGTTCTATTGAACTCTGGAGGTTATCCATCAGTTTGTACCCCCTTTTCTCTTTTAACTGTCTTTCTCACTTTTTAATTTCAAAGCCTTTAAACACAGATAGCTTTTCCCCCTCTTTTTAACAAATATGGTAAAACAAACATAAAATTTGCCATTCTAACCATTTTTACATGGGCAATTCAGTGGCGTTCAATACATTCACATCTTGTGCAATCATCACCACCATCCATCTCTAGAACTCGTTTCATTTAAAAAAATATGAAATCCTGTACCCATTAAACAATGACTCCTGCAACCCCTCCCCGATGCAGCTGATGCCCACCGCTCTGCTTTCTGTCTCTGGGAATTTGACTGCTCTGGATATCTCAAAAATGTGCATCTTTTTGAACAATGATATATCCCTTGAATTAAAGATGATGGTAAGAGATTTGTGCAGAGTTTTCTGATGCACTCGTGCTTCCTCTCCACACTATAACTTCTGTTTATTGTGGTCTTGCAGAGTCACTTATGAGTGGCATCCTTGTCTACCCGCATCCTTGTAGCTTAACTCCAAAGAAAGTAGTCTCCAGCCTTCTGTAAAAACAACTAAAGGTTAACATGAGGAGTGAAGCACTGAAAATAAAACTAGAATTGCCCCTTATACTCAATCTCTCTCTTCTGACTCCCACAGCCTATAAAAGTCAGCTGAAAAATTGTGCCAAAATCAAAACAAACCTTCATAGAGATTCTAAAATTTTACCACTGGAATCATTCTCCTTTCTTGATGTTAGGCCTGAAGCTTATTTTTCTCTGTGCTATGCTTGATCTATCTTGAAGTTGGAACAGAAGTCTTAGTTCCAAAAATTCTCTTCATATGGAATGATTTGACCTGACCAGAGGCCAAGAGCTTTCAAAACTGTATTCTGCTGTGATTCATGCTGACTTGAATGCTTCTTAGAATTCTTATGGCCCAGGCTAATCATTGCAGGTTCTTCCTCACAAGTCATAAATGGAATATTGGTTTGCTTGAAATAAAAGGGAAAGAGGAAAAGACATTTTTTTTTAAAAAAAACAAAATTTATGGTGTTGGATTGAATTTCAAGGAGATTTCATTTTTTTAGAGCACTCACTTTGAGATGCAAAAACATCATAGGTGAAATTATTTACTATCATTTCTTGAAAACAAGCAGTATAAGGAAATTCAATAGTATCAGTGTAACGTACAGAATAGCCACTTAATGCTTATTGAATGACTATTAGAAACGTCACAATTTATCATCAGTATTGAATAACTGATGCTAACTATTTTATTATGGTTACATTATTACAAATAAGTTAATAAAGTAAAAATGAGAGGGAACAAGAAAGTAAAAAAAAGAGAGACAAGAACTCCAACTAGCCCTAAAGGTTGGCACAGTTGCTGTGACTGAGTGCAACATTTGTCCTTAACTTCCTGGCAGTGAAAGAGAAACTCATTATTAGGAAGGAGAATGCCTACTAATTCCGCAGGAACACAGCTTTGTCTGGCACTGTGTTCTGAAAGGAATTTCTTTTGCAGGGACAATGAGTGATGTAATGCACAGCTTGTATGAAAAGTACCGAAGTAGATTTCATTTTTTTCTTCCTGAGAAAAGCCAGTGAAAGTTGGAGGATGTGACAAGGACATCAATTCTGCAAGGAGCCTAAAAGTGGTCAAGGATTTAATCTCCTCTCCGAGGGCTGTAATTATAATACTGATACAACTTAGAATCTTAGACTGTCATCCTCACATGCCCTTGGCTGAGCCTGGCCTTGATAGAAGCTGGACCACAGATGCTTGGAGGTTGTCCCCTCTGACCAGAGCCTGGAAAATTTTAGTCTCTGTTGCTGGTTAAGGGCAGATCCATTCTCTCTGGAAAGCAGACAAACAGATGGTGGGGGCTGACATCCTTTTACCAAGACCAAGCAGCCTGGCCTGCGTGCTGTCCAGGTAGAAGCCACGCCATCCATGTGCAAAGATGAGATGTAGGGGTACCAGCAGAGATCCAGGCTTGTGGGGGTGCAAAGATGAAATGCAGGGGTACCAGCAGAGATCCAGGTATGTGGGGGTAGAATGGGAGGTGGCCCTGTGACCACTCCAGAGCTTGGACAAATGCTTGATTGAAACCTGGAGAGTTCCACCCCACAGAGCAGCAGAGATGGTTTTGGCCTAGAAGCTGTTAGGAGCAGGTGTGACCAGACGGTCTCCCCAGCCATAGGCAAAGCTCCCTTAGGCTCCTGCGGTGACTCCAGCCCTGAGAGGAATGGTGTCCCCGTGAGCCTGCCAGGATGAATTAGCTGCAGTGTGCACCCTCTGTCGCTGAATGAACTGACTTGTGTTTCTGGGGGTTCCGTTGACTGATCTTAGAGTGCACCTGCTCTGAATAGAAACTGTGGCTAAACATAAACTTATCAGCCACTTGCTTGACAAGTAGTTCAGTATCAGGACCATTTCTGGAACTCTGGGTAGTTTAATGTGGTAAAGCTACATCGTGGTACCTGTTGAGTCACCTGCCATCCCATTTGGCAAGGCAGGCTACTGTGACCTGTGAAAGGCCTGAGACCTAAGGGTAAACACAGAAGGATATTAAGTAAATTAGCTGGAAGAAAAAAAATTGTCAGCTAACAACCCACTCCCGTTTCCCCCTGTATCAAGCATCAGATTTATTCAGCTATATCTGTGTCAGTTTGGGTTCATCACAGAGGAAGTATTTAAGGTTTCCAGAACAGGTAGAAGTAACTTTTTTTTTTTTAAGTTTTTATTGTAAGTTCTGTATCATTTTATTTCATGAGGCTCATTCCAGGGGTCTCTATGCACCTCTTACCAGTATGTAGGAGATTAGGAGCATTGAGGTTTCAGAGGAAGTGACAAGCAAAGACTAAATCAGGTGTCCAAAATCTTCCTATGGGCCAGTGAAACAGCCCGGGTAGTTTGGGATGTGACCAGTTTGAAATGTGCTCCCAATCCCTAGGGGAAGCGCAACTGATGGTTACTGGGAGGAAATGCTGGTTCAGTTTGGTGGGCTTTCTGTCTTTTTAAGAGAATATGAAAAGTCAGATTTGAAAATTCTGAAATCTTCCATTTTTAAAATGTTAGCGATGAATAAAAATTTCATTTAAGAAAATAAGCACCCCGTTGACTAGATCCAGACCACCTGCTGCTGGCCGTGACTTTGCCAACCAGTTTGTAATATTTACCTATCACATTATCTGTGGCCTGGAGTCCAATCTTAAACCCACATACAAGGCTATGCCAGTAAATCAGATTAAACTTACATTTTCCTGATGCAAACTGATGTGTTTTATGTAGAAAGCAAACTGTAAGATTTTTTTTGTAATGATTAATTTTTCTGGTCATAAATTAGGGGATTTCTTGTTGGCAATCACCTGGTTGGCAGAGATAGATGAGAATGATGTTACATAAATACTCAGAAATCCAGAGTGTATTTTTTCCCATAATATTTTGAAGAATTTTTCTTACAATTTATGTACTGAAGAGCACCGAGACTTTATCAAATTCAAATTTCCTCTTCTGCGGCTGTGGGCACTGGAGATTAAGCTCACTGGCTAAGTTTGCCACCAAACAAGGCCTAGAACCTGGTCTTTCATTCATTTTAAATAATAACTAACTCTAATGGAGATCCTCCTATGTGGACCCATTTTCTGATTTCCCCAACAACCCCTGAGGCAGTTACTGTTGTTATCTCATTTTATAAACAAGGAAACTGTGGTGGAGGGACTTGCCCATGTCAGAGAGCTAGTAAGAGGTGAAGCTAGGGCAGTATGTTTATGCCTCTCCCCACTCTACTTATTATCTCCTAGGCACTTAAATCTTTACATTCCCAGGGTATTTGGGCTGATCTAAAAAGCTGCAGTTCTCAGAGCTTGGCCTTGTAGCTAGGAGGTCATCCCATGAATGACTTTTGCTTTTAGGCTGTAATTATTTGTGAAGGTCCATAGTGCACAAATTCTAGGAATGTTTCTCATTGAAGATGCTGGATTTGCAAGTCCACAGTCCTAGCAGTGTGGCACAGTAGCCACGAAGGAGTTCAGACTTCAGAGGCAGGTACATCTGGGTTCAAATCCTTTTAGGCAAATCCATGAGCTATATGACGTTTGGGAAGTGACATGGCATGTCTGGGCCTTAGTTTCCTCTTCTTAGAAATGGGAACAATCATTCACTCTCCTGGTGGCATTATTTTGTCAGGAGACCATCCTGGAGTAGCCTCCTACCTGGCACCAATTAGCCTCCAGAAAAAGGGAGTTAATGGTGCTGCTCCCTCTGAACTTCTGGCCAAAAAGAAGCTGGAAGTGCTGATGCTGAAAGGCATGGGCTAGGGGGCTTTTCAAAGTCAGGCTGTGAGCTTGCTTGTTCTGTGTGTTTACATTCATTTCCTCACAGTTGGGATCACTCATCCTCTCAAGAGTGGAGCTATGGACTGAGAGAGTCTAATCTTATACATCATTTGCACCTGCTCATGTCATGGATTGACTTTCAAAACTCTTTCTCAGCTTTTTTTTTTGCTAAGGAACTGAAGCTGCCTAGATGCGGACCCAGGGACCAAGGGCTGTTCTTTTTAAAAATTATCTTATATTGGGCAGCTCAAAGGAGTAGGGCGCTGGCCCCATATGCTGGAGGTGGCGGGTTCAAACCCAGACTTGGCCAAAACCAGCAAAAAAAAAAAAAAATTATCTTATATTCCCTATGAAAGAAGTCTTATAGAAGAGAGTATCCTATCAGAGTTGAAAAGCCTCAGCCCGTGCCTGTAAACCTGAGCATCTGAGTTCTATTTACTTTTATCAGATTTATCTGTAACTATCCATCAATTCATCTTCTATCTATCCATCCATCCATCTATCTGTCTCATCTGGTGGTATAGACGGGGGAGGGCAGGGGTAGCAGGAAGCGATTCCACCTTGAAGAGTCACCATTTGGAGTATTCACTGCTGTTTCCATTTCATCTTGATGTGTTGCCAAAGTACAGTTCAGGTAATAAAGTCTAAGTTAAGAGGAAATTTTCTTTTGAGTAATACCGCTGTTCAGCTAATATACATGAAAAAAAAGATGCATTAGAAACCACTCTTTGTTACTTGGGAAGATTACCTACAGGAATTATTTGATAGGTGGTTAAAGCCAATGTGAATCTTTTAAAATATGATGAGGGCTCTTTCCAGGAACCTGTAATTCAAAAATATTTCTTTGAATTTTTTTTCTAAAATTACCTCTTTCTCTTCTTTTCTAATAAGTTGCTTACTGGGTTTTTGTGAAGCCTAAGAAAAGGAAATTCTATCCCCTCGGGGAAGTGTCTTAGCCAAGTTCCTGAATGGCAGTTAAGACTGGAGAAGCTTTGGTGACAATGCAAAACAAGATGACAAATAGCATGGACTTGGTGTATGTCACATTCCTTATCTGTTGACTTTTTGGTCAATTTTCAAGGCTTGAGTTCCAAACCTTTCTCCACTTAAGCCTTCACTGACCTGCCCCAGCATATATATTTTTTTTCCCAATAATATTTTGTAGTTCCTTCCATCATCCCCTCCTAAGACAGGTGCGTGTACCTCTGCTTGGAACCTTTTCTTGTTTGCTCATTAAATCCTGTGGCAGTGAGCACTGTCACCCCCCAGAGCACCAAGATCAGGAAGAGCTGGATCTGGAGATTCTTGGAAGCCTTTTATAGTCTAGCATTTCTGATACAAAGAGGTTCTGTGGCAAATAAATGGCTTATTTTCCAAAGGCAGTTAATTTTTATCCTTTAAAAAACTGAATAGTTTGAATATGTTGTGTGCTTGTAATCTAGACTCACATTTAGCTTGGACAAATTTTGTTTTCACAATTGGTTTCCCCCCCATTATTGTTTTTTACTTTGTTTCTTTGTTCTCTACATGATAAATGAAGGTATGTTGTATGATTATAATCTTCATTTAGTAGTAACTGTGCATCTGGTTTGAGTGCTCTAAGTCAGCAGACTTCCTGTGAGTCTCAGCTCTCACAGGCAGTGGAGAAGCAGTGAGATGAGTAGGAACCTTACATTTAGGAACCAGCAGTTCAGTTAGGGGGTCAGATAGGTGCCCATCCACCTATGAGTGGGTTAATAAACTGCTGTATATGTGCACCATGGAATACTATTCAGCCCTAAAAGATGGAGATTTTGCATCTTTTGTATTTACCTAGATGGATTTGGAGAACATTCTCCTAAGTAAAGTATCTCAAGAATGGAAAAGCAAGCATCCCATATACTTAGCACTAATCTGAAAATAGTAAATCACCAGCTACAGGCCCACCCAAGAGAGAAACACAAATTACAGAGGTGGAGAGAAGGAGACTTGGTAAATTCCTGCCTATCAGGGACAGATAAGGGCGTATGTCACACTTCCTGGGTGAAGAATTCAATTGCAACTCAGACTGTGGACTTTGCCCTGCAAAGCAAATGATGTAATCTAATTGTACATACTCTCACATTAACCCCTCCAAAATAAAATTACTATCACCAGTAAAAAAACATAATAAAAGAATGAAATTCTGACTACAAAGAGTTAACTACCATCCATTTAATTCTTAATTGCAAACTTAGGAAGTGCAATGCATGTTAAAAAATGCTTGCCAACGGATGGAATAAAAATGTTCTGATTTGAAAAAGCATTTTTAGTGTTGCCTACAAATCACTCAAGCAGTATTTTAGATCTGGTAGCGTCCCAGGAGAGATCTCGGGTGACTGAATTGAGAAGCTCTTAAGCATATGGGATCCAATCATTAGGGCAGTAGAGAGTGGTCTTGGGGTACACAGTAAAAGTGTGAGAAACAATGGCAAAAAAGCCCTCATATTTGAAGTTCTAGCAATAGTCCTATTTATGGAATCGTGAGGGGAAGAAAGGATATTCTGGACAAAACAGAATGGTTGAAGGCCAACAGTGATTTTTGACAGATTGCTGATGGAGTGGGAGGGCCTGGGGTCCTTGGGGGAGAAAGAGGGGTGAGTGAGAGAAATTCTTAAGAAGTCTCAAATTTAAAGACTACAAATCTACCATGTCTCTTAGGCACTATTTAAAGGATGCTGATTTGGTTTGCCTAACAGAACGAAGGCAAGGTCTGCAAGTTAGAAGGAGAGAAGCTTTGTTTTCTGGGAGGAACCAAAACTCTGCTGCTGTCACATGAAATTCCTATGAGACAAGTGCTGGGTGGGACACAGCTCTGAGTGAAGGAGGGCGGGCCCTGAAAGTCTCTGTGCAGAGGTCAGAAGAGGTAGAGGCTGTCATGGACCGGAAGCTTGTAACAAAGCCTTCAGGACAAAGGCCTTGGGGAATGATGGAACCCTTTTTGGAGATGTGTTTTATTGAGCAGGGCTGGACTCCACTCAGTAAAGAGCCCATGGAGTGACACAGCACTTTGACAGGGACAATGGGGAATAGTTTTCTGGAGGGAAGCCTGCTTCTTGGCCCGACAAGGCTATTCTTCTCTCCTTCCTAATCCTGCCTTGTCTGTGCAGCCGCTTCTGCCTTTTGGTTCAATAGCCTGAGATGGAGAATGGGAAAGGCCTGGCATGTCAAGGTCCTCCCGGAGGCAGGTGGAAGCCACCAGTAGGGGGCAGCACAGCACACACCTTAGTCTTGTGTTTCTGCCCAGCGGCTCTGGGGCGAACAGCAGAAGGCTGTTGGACCATTTGCCATTTGAGAGGTCGGAGAAGCCAAGAACTTGAGCTTAGATGTGTTTGTCACTAAGAAGTCCTGGGGTCGGGCAGTTATTTTGCTTGCTTGGCATTCATTCTCTCTGTCTCTCTCATCTCCCTTTCTTCACAAATTTTAAAAATTAAAAATATATAACACCACAATAATGTCATGTACTTATATTCACAACTGATGTTTCAGTATTTTTCTTTCTTTGTTGCAAGCTTTTTCTCTCTTAATAAAAGAAGTAGTTTAGCAATTTAGTAGAATTAACAGATTAACAGCTTAGATTTCCCTCCCTCCCTCCCTCCCTCCCTTCCTTCCTTTCTTTCTTTTCTTTCTTTCCTTTCTTTTTGCAGTTTGGCTGAGGCTGGAGCCTGCCTCTACTGGTATATGGGGCTGGTACTCTACTCCTTGAGCCACAGGCGCACTGCCTGCTTAGATTTCTTTTTTATAATCACAGACCCATTCTCCTTTCTCAAAGTAACCTTTCTAGAAATCATCTCTTTACACTTTGTGTATATACTTGACTGTGAATACTATGTCCTCTTGTTTTCAGTGTATTTTTGAAAGGTCACATAAATTGTTTTATATGATATATCAGTATACAATTTTGATTATATTCTTTCTCACTTAGAGGTCTCTTTCTACCCAAAATATAAATCAGGTTCAATCCAATTCATATATTAATACATATTATTTTTTTAAAATTTTTGTTTCTTTATGATGGGACACTTGAAGTATTTCCAGCTTTTGACTGTTACAGTGAATATGGCAATATTCTACTGTCCATATTACAATGACTATTCTATGCTTGTTTCTTTGTAGCCACATGCGAAAATTTCTCTTGGGTGAATACTTAGAAGTAGACCAAGCCTGGTAACTCACAAGTGTAACCCCAGCACTTTGAGAGGCCAAGATAGGGGGGTATCCCTTGAGGTCAGGAGTTCAAGACCAGCCTGGACAACATAGCAAGACTTCATCTCTACAAAAATAGAAAAAAATTAGCTGGGTATAGTGGCCTGGGTTTTTAGTCCTAGCTACTCAGGAGGTTGAGACAGGAGGGTCGCTTGAGCCTAGGAGTTTGAGATTATAGCTAGCTATTATCACACCACTGCACTCCAGCCTGGGCAATAGTGCAAGACCATGTCTTTGCAAAGAACAGTAACAAAAAAAGCAGAATTTCTGGGCTCCCAGGGCTGCTGGTTTATGATTTTCCAGGATATTGGCAAAGTGCCCTTCAAAGTGGTTCTATCCATTTAAGCTCTCTCTAACAAGGTAGGAGACATCCCTCACATTCTTAGCAATGCTTTGTATTGTCAGACTTTAAGTATTTTGTCAATCTAGTGAGAAGAGAAGAGAATGTCATTGTCGTATTAATTTGCATTTTGGATTCCTCATGAGATGAGCAACTGTTCAGTTTCCTGGCCATTGAGGTTCCCCTCTGTGAATTGCCTGCTACTCACTTTACTGGCTTCCTTTCCAGTCCCAGGATTCTTTACATAGTGATAGCTAAGAAAAGTGTCTTGGGGGTGGATTTCACCAGCAATTTGTAGCTAGCCTCTATATTGTGAGCATCTCTGCAGATGGTAGCTTAGGAGGGGGCCATTCTTGGAGTCTACTACTGAAGGAATACTTGCTGACCATTTGATCCAGCTCTTCGGGTAGTCTTTCCATTTTGACAGGAATAAAAATTTATGTGTTTATCCAAGACATTCCTGCCTTCACAGTGGATGAGTATTCTTTAGTGAATATATTTCATCATTTCACATGGTTCTTGTGATGGTTTTCAGCAAAATCTCCTATCTGGTCAGTCTTAGATCCAAGGACGGTGGTGCTTTGCTTAACTTGCATATGTTCATCTCATGAATACTGTGAATTCACTAATGACCACATTTATAAAGGAAATATCTGATGAAAATGTGATAAAAGTAAACTAAAGGACACAAATAAAGAAAAGTTAAAGGTAAATGATTAAGTACCTATTAAATGTGAGGCCTTGTAAGCGTGAAGGAAAAAACAGTGATCCAGGTAAAGAGAGATGAACTCTGGAGGGATTTCAAAACAGGGACAGGCAGCATGCTAAAGGCAGCTGGACGGAGTGGACGGGCTTTTCCAGGAGTCCTGATCTGTGACTCCAAAGGAAAACTTGCCCATCTTATCCACCCTTTTTGCTGTCAGTTGCATGAGCAAAGCATCAAAATCTGGGGCTCTCTGGAATGCAGTTCTTACTGTGAGATGATTTGGAAGAGTGAGGTCGCTGTGGTCTCTATTGAAAATGTTAGTGAAATGGCAATTTTGGAAATACGTATCTAAAGTGTGATCATTTTGCAATGTTTCATGGAAACTTGCCATTGAAAACTGGGCTTTGGGCTGTCTGGTGGTAGTGTGTTACAGAACTTATAAAAATAAGTGTCATTAGAGTTGGTATTACAGAGCTTATAAAAATAAGTGTCATTAGAGTTGGTATTACAGAGCTTATAAAAATAAGTGTCATTAGAGTTGGTATTCCACCTCCCATTGCTAAATTTGACTGGCTTAAAAAAAAATTGGGCTTTGGGTTTAAGTCTTGACATAGTTCCTTCTTCTGTGTGTGGTGGGAGAAAGGGAATGAACCCTCCTGTACGTCTGTTAAGTGTCAGGCCCTGGGTAGCAAGTAGAGCCAGAGGAAGATGCCCTTTCAATTTTGGAGGATGCATTTTTATGTAACAGGGGGACACTACTTTGTAGTTTCTCGGGTATAATTTTGTTTGACAGACAGTGTATTTTTTTATTTTTAAAAATTTGTTTTCTAAAGAGATGCCCAATCCTTTACTATGTATCTTATCATCCTTTTCTTTCCCATGCTGGCTCAAAGGGACTTTTAGAAGCTAGATATTCTCCCCATTGTTTAATTTATTCTATATTTTTAACTCACTTTATTAACAGCAGGGCCCACATACATCATGTTTTCAGTATCTTAATTGGAATATGTTATTTATCTTAATTTTTTTTTAAAAAGAAAGGGGCAAATTCATCCTGGTGTAACTTCCTATAGTAACTTTGTAACCCCAAGTGTTGTTCTCCTGTCCGTCTGTCCATCCATATGTCCATCCAGCCTCTGAGTGCCCTGTACCAGGTAATGAGCTAGGTGCTGTGAGCTTATTAAGAGTGATTTGCACGTAGAACAGATCTAACTACCTTCAAAGAAGATGTCATCAAGAAAAGGGAACAGACAGGTACTGCTGTATAGGGGGGAGTATAGGAGAGTCCATGATGGTGGTTTTTATAGTGGTGTCTTGGCATTATCAGAAACTTTGTTGATTCAAGTGACAGAAATCCAGATCAAATAAAGGTTAGTGGCATCTCGCTTCAGAGATGGCTGGATCTGAAGGCTCAACTGGTATTTTGGGGGTTCTGTCTCTTCATATCTGCTTAGCCTGCTTTCTTTCTTAGTGCAACTTCATTCTTGGACAGTCTCTTTCCAGAAAATTTTCTAGTGGAAACCCAAGGCCTATGTCTCCAGCTGTGATCCCAGAGACAGAGAAAGACACTCCTCTCTCCTGACATTCATTTATTTAATCTTATCTTGGGAAGATTCTCCTTGAGCTAATTGAGATCATATGCACATTTCTAAGCCCACCATTGTGGCCAAAGGGATGGAGTTCTCCTGTCAGTTCACTCCTATATTTGACAGCTGGAGGGGTGGGGCGGGGAGAGGTGGGTTCCTACAGAGAATGTGCCATGGCTCTTTGGTGTTTATCAAATAGGTTCCTCAAAGGAGAAGTCGGTATTGTTACTGATAACAATGGAAAGAGAGGATGTTAGGCTGGGAAAAGAGAGGGGGAGGAAGGGAGAGAGAAGGGGGGGATCCACTTCAATGTTTTAGGAGGCAAAGGAGGGTGTGGCTGCTTCTCTCGGGATGTGAGGATGGACATGATTATTCCTGAGCAGTGATAGTACCAGCATCCCTATGGGTGTCATAAGGGTGAAACACCTTTGAGAGGTAGCAGATACCTTCCTAAGGTATTTTCACCTCTGTTCACTGGCAAACTCTAAAAGGGGAAGGAAACTGAGCTTGTCAGGTAAAGTGATAAAAGATGTGCTGTCCTGGTCATTGAATAGCCTCTTCTCAGGCATGCTCACTTTAGCTTCTTTTGCTATATTTAATAACAAAAGATGAAGCTAGGATGGGTGCAGAGGGGCCGCCTTGGTCACCTTGGTAAGATGGCCGAAAGTTACCCCTTTCTTCATGTTGTTACCAACATTCCGAGTCACTGCTGTTCACTCTCTGCTTTATTTCAGTTTCATTGCAAATCAGAAAAGGTTAGAAATCATCAATGAAGATGATGTCGAAGCTTACGTGGGACTGAAAAATCTGTGAGTATCCAGGACCTGCACACATTATCTCAGAGATTTTTCTTTCTCTCTTCCCACGGTCAGATGGGCATTCACTGGTTAGTTCTAATATATGTGCAATTTATGTGTTTTTCTAGGACAATTGTGGACTCTGGATTAAAATTTGTCGCTCACAAAGCATTTCTTAAAAACAGCAACCTGCAGCACATGTAAGTAGAAGTTGATTCTTTTGCTTCCTAGGACCCAATTTATTCAATATTCCCCCCCTCTGTTTATTTTCTTTTTTTCCCAACTCCAAACCTCCTTTTTTTAAAGTTAGCATAGCTGTGATAATAGCTTAGAAACATTAGCTTTGATTTTGTTTGATTGCTGAATAGCTTCAGAGGGGTACTTAGAACAGGCTGTTTATTCCTTTTCACAAATTTCTGGGCCAGTTCCATCTTGGATAGAGCAATAGGCCAGCAGCAAGGAGTCTAGTGTGAAAACTATGTCCTTGCACAGAGTCCTTGGTTCCTTTCCCTGGAATCATGACATGCTCCCTGGAAGACATCAAACTAGTGGAATTGAAAGAAGTTGATTGGGCCTTGGCCTTTTGGAAAACTAAAAATTACTAGTGCTCCCTCCTCAACCCCACAGTAGGTCTTCTTTTGAACCTTTGTTTTCTCAGAATCGTCAGTCACAGATTGATAAAAGTGGAGAAAAGTCAATCCTGGGATACACTAAAGATTCAGACAATTATTAAAAATAGGAAATGTTTTCCCCAAAGTTTTGTCAATGCTTTGTAGGCTGAAATCAAATGGAAATATGGGAAATGGGAGCCATTAGGTTGCTTGCTGAGGCATGTAAGTCAGTAAGATGGGGCCTTCCAAGAGGAGAGGTTTCTACATCGCTCAGCTCGGACTGGTGGCCTCCATCCCCAGAGTTTTTAGTGGGGGCATCTGCTGGGAAGTTGTGGCCTGCATCCATTGGCCCTTTCTTGCTGCACCAAATTCTCTTTGCAGCAGTAGACTATGTCTGATAGTCTATAGTTTACCTGTGGAACTCTCACCTTTATTATTTCACTTGATTTTTTTCTGACAATTGATAGAGAAGATCTTTTTTATTTCCATTTCATAGATAAAGTAAGAGTGAGTGAGGGAGTTCTAGGGCTTACACAGGTCTGTAGAGTGTGTTGCATGGTAGAATTATGGCTCTAAGGGCTAACCCTTGCCCCGATTCTCACAAGAAGAGTACAGAAAATAAAATTTGTACCATCCATATAATTAGAGGATCAGCCTTTTCTCTAACATTTGTTCTCTTTCTGTTCTTGGGGAGAACAGTTCCTCAACTGATTTCCCTGCCAGTTGTAAAAGAAATCGCTTAGAGCAGATCGCCTGGACGCTCCATTGAGATTTGTTGATATTATGGGAAATGTTAATTTCATAAAGCCAGTATCATGGTTTCATGCTTTATAGGTGGCATTAATGAGGAAGTCACTTTAAAAAGAAAGCCTGTAAATTAAGATATAAAACATTCTGCAAAAATGTGATAAACCTCCAAGGAACTTGATTAACACATTTCATTTACATGCTTTTTTGGCATCATCTCTGTAGCTGGTTTGCCTGCACAGATCTGATGTCTGCGTAGGCCTTGATAGCATAAACAAGACAGAAGCTGGATCGACGAAAAAGGCAGAATGCTCTAATGCAATCACTTAAATGTAATTAATGACCTCAGTGGTTAAGCTCTGGTATTTTCATTGCAGCTGACCTTAGGCCCAAATTACTCAACATCCACATTTTTACTGGCCCTTTCGTCATATTGCTGCTCCTAAGGTTGTGATTTAGACAGTGGCTATCGTTAATTATCGTTTTATTAGTATACTTACTTGTTACTTTTCTGTACTTTTAAATTTTTCTTGTCGCATGCTATTTATGTGACTATGCAAGCTACCTTGTGTATTTATTTCATGGTGATATGTGATAGGATAATTTTCGTGGCATTCTTTGTATAATACACAGCTTATACACAAGGTCAGATATCTGTCCCATTCTCCCAGAGAGGCATGTGTATTATTTGAAAATAGGAAACTACAGAGATGTACATACATAGCTACCAGAGGTGACAGTGGGATAGCAACCTTTGGTCAAAGTGCAGAAACTCGGTTGGTACCTGAAGTCATTGTAGGACAGTAAGACAGCAAAATCAGGCCAGTGTCAGGCAGTTATGAAAAATTTGCCGTATGTCTAATAAGCTTCATATATCACATGACAGAAGAGGTTCTTCATCACCAAAAGATCAAATTAAGTTAGTTTGCTTTTGCGGACAGGGAAGGGGGAAGACGTTAAGCCAGGTGTCTGCTTTTGCAGATTGTAGGTCCTGTGTGAGGAGGACCTGGGAATTGGCGTGGCTTGTTCTCCCCTGAGTGTCCACATGTAAATTGTGCTCTTACCTCAAAAGTCAACACAGTGGCGTACAAAGGAGCTGGTAAAGAAATGTGGATTAAAAGCTGTTTCTCTCTACCCCGGGGAAATACTAATTATCTCTCTGAGGTTCCCAACACTAAGAATGTGTACAAGGTCAGTATTTACTTTGGGTTTTAGGGCAATTCAGCTCGGACTTCTTTTTCCTTTTCACCGCTTCTCTCCCTACCCGTATTAGGATCCCGTGGAAACTGCCCAGAGCCTCAGTGACTGGTCACTGGGTTTATTTCCTGGTGCCTTTAATTCTTGCCCAGCCCCCAGGAACCCAGGGACTGTGAGAAAAGTCAGTGTTTGTGTTTTCCAGAGGCTTTGCAGAGGTGCTAATTAGCTCCTTTGCAAAGCTCTAGAATCAAACAATAAGAGGATTGTTGATCTTTTTCTCTTTCCTCTCTTCCTTCTTTTTGGCTTTTGGCCCCAATAATAAGTATGGTTCATAAGATTCACTGTGTTCTTTGGCCCATAACCCCACTCTATGCTGTGCTGATGGCAGCAACTCCCAGCTGACAGGGAGGACCTTTGCATTAGTTTCTTCTTTCTCTTTACTTGGGGAAGAAGAGCAGGTTACTTATTTATTATTTTTGTTAAGAAAAAAATGGGACTCTCTGATGACAAGGAAAACATTTTTTGCCTTGAAGACTGTGGAAAAGATAGGCAGATTGACTTTTCAACATATTATGTGTCAGTGACAACCATTTTTACTTGATGTTTCAAAAAAAGACCTTTATGTGGGCCCAGGTTACAACTTCTGGTGGGTTGTTTCCTCATGTGAGCGAGCACTTTGTCCTCAGTGTGAAGACAGAAGATGTGGGTGTAGAAGGTAGGAAGGTCCCTTGGGTAGGTAGAGTTTGGATGAGTGGAAGTCTCAGCATCGAATTAAGCTGCGAGTAAACACATGGCAAGTAACTCTACCTTTGGGTCATCAGATGCCAAAGCAGGATATTCTTAATTCAACTAACTGGCCTTAGCCTGTACATTAGCTCTTGTGTTTTAACTCTTCTCTAAAGATGACTGGTGAGATACACTAGGATTTTTTTTCTTTTTTTTATTGTTTGGGATTCATTGAAGGTACAAAGAATTAGGTTACACTGATGGCACTTGTTAGATACAGTCCCTCTTATAATTATGTCTTGCCCCCAAGAGGTGTGCCATACACCCCATCTCTCTCCTTCCTCCCCTCTCCCCACTTGCTCACTCCTCTACCCTGCGCCTTGTATTAACTCATCTACTGCCTTCATCTTAGAATGGAGTACATTGGATTCTTGCTTCTCCATTATTGTGATGCTTCACTAAGAAGAATGTGTTCCTCTTCCATCCAGGTTAATACGAAAGATGTAAAGTCTCCATCTTTTTTAATGGCTGAATGGTATTCCATGGTATACATATACCACAGCTTGTTAATCCATTCCTGGGTTGGTGGGCATTTAGGCTGTTTCCAGATTTTGGCGATTGCAAATTGAGCTGTGATAAACAATCTAGTACAAATGTCCTTATGATGAAAGGATTTTTTTTTTCTTCTGGGTAGATGCCTAGTAATGGGATTATAGGATCAAATGGGAGGTCTAATCTGAATTCTTTGAAGATTCTCCATACTTTCTTTCAAAAAGGTTGTATTAGTTTGCAGTCCCATCAGCAGTGCACATCCAAGCCAGCTTCTGCAGCGTTGAGACTTTGTGATGTGGGCCGTTCTCATTGAAGTTAGGTGATATCTCAGGGCAGTTTTGATTTGCATTTGTCTGATGATTAGGGATTATGAGCATTTTTTCATATGTTTGTTAGCCATTCATATGTCTTTTTAAGAGAAGGTTCTGTTCATGTCTCTTGCCCAGGAGTATATGGGATCATTGGATCTTTTTTGTTGTTTAATTTGACTTTTTTATACATCCTAGTTATCAAGTTTTTGTCTAATTTATAATATGCAAATGTCTTCTTCCCATTCTGAAGGTTGTCTATTTGCTTTGGTTGTTGTTTCCTTAGCTGTACAGAAGCTTGTCAGTTTAATTAAGTCTCATTTGTTTATTTTTGTTGTTGTTGAAATTGCCATGGAAGTCTTCTTCATAAAATCTTTCCCAAGGCTGATATCTTCAAGTGTTTTCCCCACACTTTCTTTGAATATTTTTATTGTTTCATGCCTTAGGTTTAAATCTTGCATCCATCTTGAGTCAATTTTTGTAAGTAGTGAGAGGTGCTGGTCCAGTTTGAGTCTTTTACATGTGGTTATTGAGTTCTCTCAGCACCATTTATTGAATAGGGATTCTTTTCCCCAGTATATGTTCTTCTTTGGTTTATCAAAGATCAGGTGGCTGTAAGAGGTTAGTTTCATCTCATGGTTTTTTATTTGGTTCCAAATGTCAACGTCTCTATTTTTGTGTCAAGACCATGCTGTTTTGATCACTATGGCCTTGTAGTATAGCTAAAAGTCTGGTAGGGTGATACCCCCAGCTTTGTTTTTATTACTAAGGATTGCCTTGGCTATATGGGTTTCTTCTGGTTCCATACAAAATGAAGAATTGTTTTTTTCCCAAATCTTGAAAGTATGATGATGGTATTTTAATGGGGATTGCATTGAATGTGTAGATTTCTTTGGGTAGTATAGACATTTTGGCAATATTGATTCTTCCTAGCCATGAGCATGGTATGTTATTCCATTTGTTAATATCTTCTGCTATTGCTCGGCACCTGTGGCACAGTGGTTATTGTGCCAGCCACGTACACTGAGGCTGAAGGGTTTGAAATCAGCCTGGGCCAGCTAAACAACAATAACAACTACAACAAAAATAGCCAGGCATTGTGGTGGGTGCCTGTAGTCCCAGCTACTTGGGAAGCTGAGGCAAGAGAGTTGCTTAAGCCCAAGAGTTTGAGGTTGCTGTGAGCTGTGACACCATGGCACTCTACTGAGGGTGACATAGTGAGACTCTATCTCAAAAAAACCAAAAAACAAAAAACCAACTTCTACTATTTCTTTTCTTAAGGTTTTATAATTTTCTTTGTAGAGATCCTTCACCTCTTTTGTTTTGTATATTCCTTGGTATTCATTTTTTTTTTTTTTTGAAGCTACTGTGAAGGGAATTATGTCTCTGATTAGCTTCTCATCTTGGCTGTTATTGGCATATACAAAGGCTACTGATTTGTGGACATTGATTTTATATCCTGAGACATTGCTGCATTTTTTTTTAAAATCACTTCCAGGAGTCTGGGGTTCTTTAAATATAAGATTATATCATTGGCAAAGAGTGAGATTTTGACCTCCTCTGCACCCATTTGGATGCCCTTTATTTCCTTCTCTTGCCTGATTGCATTAGCTAGAAGTCCCAGAACTATGTTGAATAGTAGTGGTGATAGAGGACACACTTGTCAGGCTCCAGTTCTAAGTGGTAAAGCTTTCAGTTTTGTGCCTTTCAGTATAATATAGGCTGTAGGTGTGTTGTAGATGGTTTCAATCAGATTCAGAAATGTGCCACCTATACCTATATTCCTAAGTGTTCTAATTAGAAAAAGATGCTGAATTTTATCAAATGCTTTTTCTGCATCTATTGAAAGGATCATATGGTCTTTGTTTTTGCTTCTTTTGGTATGGTGTATTATGTTTATGGACTTGCATATATTATGGACTTTCGTACCAGCCTTACATCACTGGTATGAAACCTACTTCATCATGATGAATTTTCTTTTTTTTTTTTAATGTGTAGCTGTAATCTACTGGCTGGGATTTTATTGAGAATTTTTGCATTTATGTTAATTAGTGAAATTGGTCTGAAGTTTTCCTTTCTAGTTGGGTCTTTTCCTGGTTTTGGTATCAGGGTGATGTTTGCTTCATAGGATGTGTTGGGAAGACTCCTTTCCTCTCTCCACTTTTATTGCCTTCTGGTCTGAGAAGATACAAGGTATAATATTTATTCTTTTAATTTTGCTGAGGTTTGATTTGTATCCTAGGATGTGGTTGATTTTGGAGTATGTACTATGGGCTGATGAGAAAAATGCACATTTTTTGGGATGGTGTGTTCTATATATGTCTATTAATTCCATTTGTTCTAAGGTCACATTTAAATTCTTTGTATCTTTGTTTAGTTTCTGTTTAGAGGATCTGTTCTGTTCTGTTAGAGGGGTGTTAAAGTCCCCACTATTATGCTGTTATGGGATATCATATTGCTTAGACCTCTCAAGGTCTGTTTCATAAATCTGGGAGCATCTAATTTGGGTGCATAAATATTTAAAATTGAAATGTCTTCTTGTTGTATGATACACCAGGATTCTTACAATGGCATTTTCATTGGGCTGACACCACAGACTAGCCTCTCAGGTAAGGGATGAGGATCACTGTCACCCTGGCATCTCATGTTTTATTCTGATCTCAGCTCAACACTTGCTTTCCTGGGCAGGAAGCACACACTGAAAGGCTCATTGGATTCCCCTGGATTTTTAAGGTCTTGTTTGTTCCTGTGAAGTTGATGTTTGCTATACATTCATGTTACTTATCAAACGCATGTCTTGAGGCCCAAGCATTGGACTCTTTTTAAATAAATTCAGACAAATTCACAGGATTATGGCTCTGAATTCCCCACCCAAAATCTCATGGCCCAATCATTGGAAACTCCCATTCATCGACTAAAACTATAGATTTGGAATATGTCAATAAATTCATTATTACTTTTTTTTTAATCACAAATACGTTTTTTCATTGACTGGCTGGTCCAAATCTCAAGATGGTATGTTGCTAGGATAGTTTAAGATAAAATATGACTTATGCCCTGTTATTTGATTTTTTGTTCTTCTTATTTTTGAATTATCTAGTTATCTAGACCGTATGTAAATAATCTCAGCAGTTTTTCCATCAATAACTGTGTCCTTTCCTATAAACGTATATTAAATTGAGTAAATACTCAAGAACTTTGTCTGCTACCTAATTTTAAAATATTCATGATGCTGTTTAGTTTTAAAACATCTTTTTTCTCTACCGAGTTTAGTTTTAAATTTTATCTTATGTTACATATACTCCTAGTAATTGTTTCAAAAGTTAGGATCTGTATGAGGTATATAACTTGGCTCTGAATTAGTATCTAAAAAGGCAGGTAAAATAAGGGACTAAAAACAGACAAATGGAAAGTAGTTTCCCCTCTCCCAAAGGCAAGGACTGCAGGCAAGGATAGAGGCAAAACTAAGCTATCACTCCCGGTGAAAGAAGGAGGTGATTGGATCTAAGTAAAGCATGGATAATGATCAAATGCATTATATTTGGAAAACAACCTCTCTATTTGAATACTTTGTTTCTAAAATGTAGCATTTTAAATTCACGCTTAATGTTTTTGATTCCTTTCAGCAATTTTACCCGAAATAAGCTGACGAGTTTGTCTAGGAAGCATTTCCGTCACCTTGACTTGTCTGAGCTGTAAGTAATGATTTTGTGTGGCATTTGGGGAAATGTTTTCAAAGGAAAGGGTAATTAAGGATTTTTTTTTTTTGAGTGAGTGATGTTGCAGATCTATTTTCATATCAAAATTCTTGAAAATGTGATGTCTCAAGTTTGGGTCTCTTGGTCTTTTATTCCCTCATGAAGACATGATTCAGTAATTGAAGAAAATAGAGCTCTCAATAGTAACATCATGTGTGCTTAGTTTAAATATCAAGCTTAGCTTCACAGCCAAACAAACCCATTGGAGGAGGAAATACCAAGGGCATAACTCTCCCTGCTTTTGTCCATCCTGGGGATAGGGAGCCTTGGAGGAGGAGAGGTAGTTTCCCTCTCCACCCACCTTTCTCTAGGTTTGCCATTGCATTTAATTTTTATCCTGTGTTGTAATTCCTCTGCTGTAAAATGATAAGAAAACATATTGAAATGTGTTCTTGACTAACAGCTAGCATTTCCAGGTGGGCCCAATCCTCTGCATTATCACAGTTAAGCAAATGAGAACTATTGTTAATCTGATGGTAATGCAGAGGTTTCGTGGGGCAGAAGGACGTGTAGATCAGACAAGGCTTTTGTGTCCACTGTATGTTGCCTGAATTGTGGAGTCTTTCGTATGAAGGCCCCTCCCTATTCCGAAGAAAATTGTGTGGAGTGGAAGACGCCCTGCCTGGAGAGACAGAACAAGTTGATAGGTAGCCATAGGGGTTAATGATGAAAGTTTCAGCAGTTGGCAATTATTTGGAATATACTTAATTCAGGGAGTTGAAGCACAGGAATGGGAAGGACAAACAAAAAACAGATGAAATAGAGTAAGGTACCTGGTGTAAAAATTTGGAGCATCACTGCATAAGATTTTCTTGATGGATTAAAAATTATGGAGTTCTAGTTTCAAATTCATGTCTTAATATTCCCCCTGAAGGATGTTTAATCAATTTATTCAAGAATGTTAATTGTCTACCTGTTATAAATCAAACTGACATGGCGCTAAGCCATGGGGAGGTAGGGAGAAAAGCGTCTGTGTTCTAGGATTCCGTCATCCAGTGGCAGAGGGAGAAACTGAAAGGGAGAAGTGTACCGTGCCGTAATAACCACTGTGAAAGGAGTCTGCACAGTGAGCTGGGGAGGCCCGCGGTCTGCCAGGGCTGTGTGGTCGCAGGAACATTGTTTTATTGATAACTGAAGCAACCCTTCACCTCTGCTGCTTTACCTGTACCTTCTTTTGACAAAGACTTTCATTTTTCATGTACTGAGACTCTAGGAAGCATCTTGGATCAGTGGGATTTAAACCGGTTGTGGGTCCCTTCTGCATTATGTGCCATATCTCATAGTTCATGTTGTATTTTGCTGTTGGAGGGATGACTTGGAGGCAATCAAGCAGACGCAAAGTAAACGGGATTACCATGACCACATTTCCCCCGAAAGAAACTCCTGGAAAAGTCTCTGGGGGATCCCTGGGATGCTTAGAACCCAACCAGAAAACCACAGGAGTAAATGGTGTTGCCAAAGCCCAGGTCCTGTCCCCGTAGTAATCTTAAGTCTTGTGGTTAATGCCAGGCAGAGTCTATGTAACGATTTTAAATGGCCTCATTTAAAGGCTCATTACCATAAATGGAATTCATCTTAAATAGGCCACTGAGTATTATAAATAAGCATTTAAAGATTTTCTTCCTTGTGGTTTTTATTTTCCTCTTCACTATTTCCTCTTTTACTCATTGCAAGGCACCGGAGTGCAGGCAGCAGGGCTGAGGTCTGAACGGTGGTGGCTTGCTTTTTGCAGACCCTCCCACAGTGGGCTAAGCAGCTCAGTCTGGAGCTCAGTTGTCTCGCCCTCACAATCCCTGAGCGGGCCTGTGTGCTGCACGTGTATATGTGTCTGTGTGTTCACACGCGTGCACATGTGGGAGTCCCTTCTGGGTTCTCTCTCACGTTCACACCCACTTTTCTGCATCAATAAAACTGCCTGGGGTTGCATAATGCAGAAAGCTAGGGGTGCCAACCCCCTGACACTCACATTTTAGTCTTTGCTTTGTACTTACCATCTCCTTTTAAATTGAGATGAAATTTTCCTTCCCTCCCACTGAAGTTCGAGCTTATTAAATGATAGCACTCGAGTCTCTAGCCTGGTCAGAAATGAGCATGCCAGCGTTCCTGAGAATGTGCTACCATTGTCACTGGAGACCTTCTAAATGACTATGTAATAGCCACGCTAAATTCATCATGGCACCTATTTTCCACATATTATGAGACATTTTTTTCTCTCCTATATCTTGACGACTTCTGTTCCTGTCTTACTTTCCCTATTAATTCTGTAAAGATCTTATATTGCTGACCTACAGTGGTGTTTGCATATAACAGAAGCTCAGTAATTATCAGGTGAGTAAATTAATAATAAGTATTATCAAGCTCTGAAAGAGGTGTTATTTTCAAAAGTGGCTGGCTAGAAAGAATTCAGAGTATAGTAGTTCATAAATACTAGCGTATTTAAAAGCGAAGAAGAAGGCTGATCATTGGCATTTTTGTTCCACGTAGGATCCTGGTGGGCAATCCATTTACATGCTCCTGTGACATAATGTGGATCAAGGCTCTCCAAGAGACTAAATTCAGTCCAGAAACTCAGGATTTGTACTGCCTGGATGAAAGCAGCAAGAATATTCCCCTGGCAAATCTGCAGATACCCAATTGTGGTAATTTATTTTTAAATCAATGAGTTCTAGTTGCTATTAATTATTCTAATTGCCTTGCTGTGGTAGAGAGTCTGGGAAGATTACCACTACCCAGATTTTATATAGGAAAACCATCGGTGCCTCCAGTGAATCAGACAACATTTCTGTGCAGTGTGGAGAAATCAGCTGGGAGCAATGTGGTGGAATGTTGTTTGCAAGGAGAATATCATTTGGAACGGATGATTTTAAAGTCCACAGAGAGAAAAGTGTATGGTTTATTCCTTTGTTTGTTCACTCGTTTGTTTATCCATTGTCCATCCATCCAAAAAATACCTGCTGAGAGTGTGGTACTTCCCGGCCTCATATGCACTTGATTGATGCCCAGGCCAAGGAGCTCAGGGTTGTGGAAGCAAATGCAGTCCAAGCCAGCACACCTCCTCCCTCTTGTCCTCCTGCCAGGGGTCTGTGTCTCTTGATGGGGTACCCTCAGTCTGTCCTGCCATGTGCTTTTCCCGGGTCCGGGTTTAAGGTCTCCTAATTCACCATCACCCCCTGCTCCCCTCTTCAGCGTTTTTATCTCTAGCATTAAAAATGGGCACCTTATGGCTAAAGCAGAGCTCGTGTGAGGGCCAGTGAGGTACAAGGCTGGGAAACGGAAGTGCTGTGCTGGAGATTTTACCAATATTTAGCAACTTACCTCTGTAATACATGTCCATGTTACTCCCGTGAAATTTGAAATAGTCAGTCAGGTAACACCACACACAATTAGTTCGATCTTCTGACCTACTGATTACTTACACGACAGATGGCCATGTAACACCTGGTTCCTCTCCATCAGGAATGTGCCTGTTCACCGCAAACAATAGCCTCTTTGTGTTTGGAAGAATCTATTCAGTGGAGGTCTATTTTTATTTAAGAGTAATATAGCTGCTGTTCACACTTAGTGAGCGTGTAATAAAAATAAAGATAAGTGTTTGTTTCTTACCCTGACGGGCCTTAGAAGACAGCCATCACCCTTCCCACAGATTTTTCTGTCACAAATAGAGCCCCTTGGTTTCATAATGGGGGAATAAGTCTTTGTTCTTCTGCCAGCTTCCTTCAGCTTTCTCTGCTAGCTAACACTTTAAAACAGAAACTTTTAATATATATATCTTTTCCTGATTGGGGAGAGGGCGACTGGGCTCTATTCTGGTACAAATTTGCCTCACTGAGAGACATTGCTTAGAGGGACAAGAAATCCAACATTGAGTCACCTGGCCTTTTGGCTAGCTTCCAAATCCTCACGGCTGTTGGGACCACATTGGTTCAGCAACCACTGAGAGGAAAAGAGTGAAAGCATCTGAATCCTAATTTCACAAGCTGCCTCTTAATAGATGTCTGCTTTAACCTTGCCTGAAACCAATTCTGTTTTTTTCAATTGTAATTTTTGGTCATGTCATTTTGGCAGCTTTCTGGTAACTCACCCCACCTTACGTGTTGTTGATAGGCCACTGTGGCTGGTTGGTGGGGGGCGTGGAATGTAGGGAGTGAACTGGTCCTCATCTCTCCTAATCAATCTGTCTATTTCCTGTAATTTTTTATTAGTCAATGAATTACGTATATGAAAGTGAGATTTTCAATCCACTGTCAGGAGGGCATGAATTTGATTGACTAATTAGGACTGAATTGCTCCATTCATGGTAACATTCACAATTCATTTCAATGTTAATGATGCTTTTCAAAAAGCAACCTTCTAGAAGTATGTGCCAGGGGAATCGACAGACTTATTTTTCTATTGTTTTACTTTTTTTTTTTTTTATTAAATCATAGCTGTGTACATTAATACATTCATGGGGTACAATGTGCTGTTTTTATATACAATTTGAAATATTTTCATCAACTGGTTAACAGACACAGTTAACCTTCATGTCATTTTTTTAGTTAATGCGTTAAGACATTTATATTCTACATTTAGAAAGATTCACATGTACCCTTATAAGATGAACCAAAGCCGTGATCTCACCTATCACCTTCTATTGTTTTTCATGCTCTTAAATTATTTCATTTTTTCCCTTGTTAATTTTTGTTTTCTTTCCTACTGTTTTAACTTATTTATAATTGAACAAATAATATTGAGACATTTTGCTGGAAAAATACTTTGCTATATTACAATATTCCTATGTATTTTTTTTTTCCTTGCTTTTGACCTTTTCAGGTCAATAGTCATGGATCTCATATTCTTTTTAAACATTGCATGGTATTATTCAGGATAGAATATGTCTTAATTACATTAAAGGTTCCATGTTGATGGGCACAAATCATCCTTCCCATTATTCATTACTACAAAAGTGTTTCAGGAAGCCTTCTGATCAGGCTCTTTGTACATGTGTACAAGTACAAAGTCTTTTCTAGAATGCACAGTAGGAACTAGAATTTTTGGTGTATATGGTTTGTACATCGAAAAATGGCCGTATCAATTTACAGCTAGCTACCTAACAAGATAGACCCTGATATTAGCAAACATCTCAGTTTTCCTCTTTTTAACTGGTCCTCATCTCTCCTAATCAATCTATTTCCTGTAAATTTTTATTAGTCAATGAATTACGTATATGGAAGTATCATTGCTTTGGAGTTCCATTTTCCTGATTACTATGGACCATTTTATACGTTTATTGGAGTGTATTTATGATTCCACCAACTGCCTATCCATATCTTTTTATTTTCTGCAGGGTCTTTCTTTTTCTTTCCCTCCCTTTCCTTGATAACACACTGTTTTTCCTTAACTGTTTGAAAGTTATAGATTCTATTTCTAGGGTTTTGAAAATATATATGAAGCAAAATATTTTCGGCATTTATTTAAATACGTATTTTCTCCAGATGCCTAAAGATAATCCCCCAAGAACACACAAGAAATGACATTTTTTTCTTCCCTTCTTTTCCCAACTCTCAGATTGTTATCATCTGAGATTTTATTTTTAGATGATTGTTACCTGCTTTTTTTTTTTCTTAAGATCTCTAATTTCTTTGAATGTCCTTGACTTTTGTATCCTTTGTCTTCTTGGAGTGTTTTTTCTTTTTTGCTGGCGTATACCTTCTGATATTTCTTTCAGAGAAATTAAAAAATAAAATCTCACCTGATAGAAAGTCCGCCTGCATCTTTCCTTCTCAATGCAATTGGCTGAGTGAAAACTCAATTGTCTAGGCTCAAAACTCTAAAGACTTTGCTACAATTTTTTTTTGTATTCAGCCTTGTTGATGAGAAATCTGAGGTCAGTCTGACTCTAAAAGCTTTGAGGATTTGCTTTTTATTTGTGCCATTTTAAAATTTCACCTCAATATGACTAGTGTGGGGTTTGAATTTTTTTTATTCTGTTTCCAGTTGAGGGATGCCTTTTCTTTTCTTTTTTTTTTTTTATTTAAGAAATGTGTTTACTCCACAGCTGAGTGGGTGGTTTTTATTCTTGTAAATTATTTTTTTTTAATTGAATGGTAACTATGTACATTAATGCACTTCTGGGGTACAGTGTGGGGTTTTCACATGCAATCTGAAATACTTCCATCAACTGGTCAACACAGCCTTCATGTCATTTTCTCAGGGATGCCTTTTCAATGTAAGGACTCAGGTCTAATGTTCTGCAAACATTTTCTTATTAATTTGCTCTGTGTCATCTTTCCATTTATTTTTTCATTCAGGAATTCACACCGGATGGACATTTGCACTGCTGGCCCCACCCTCCACCCCTCACAACCTTTCTTCAATTCTTGCCACCTGCATGTACTTCCCTGCTGCATGATGGGAGAATTGGTTTACTCACCATTTTGCTTTTCAGTTATTTCCTCAACTCCTGGATTTTTTCCTTTCAACCATTGATTTTTAATTTCTGCAATCTCTGGTGATTCATTTTTTTGTGCCTAAAGTGCCTTTTTTTTTTTTTAATCGGGGTTCACCATATCTGTAGGGTGGTACCAGCACCTAGCAAACTCCCAGGACTTTGCAGCTATTGTGCTACATTCTTTCTGTATTCAGTGTTTTCTTTGCCATGAAGTTCCAAAGTCATTGCTTCTTTTGGGGGTAACTACAGCTGTAGTTGGATGCTATGCTTGAGGTGAGAGGGCGGGGCGGGGCGGGGCGGGGCGCTGGGAAGGTTGTTCATCCTGCTGCTTCAAATCTTTTTCTTACCCCACAGCTGGTGGCTTGACCTGGCGGGCCCTCACTCTGTCCTGCAATCCTCCCCTGTAGTTTTAGGTCCACCTGGAGCTGCCTTATTGGTGCAGAGAATACATGCGCATCAGTCTGGGGCTGTGCTGCTTTTCTTTAATCCTGTTCTCCTATGTTCTCTTGTTCAAGGGTTCTTCATCGTCTCTTACCCACTGACAATATGCCTTCTCCTTTTCTAACATCGTTCTGGATTTTAGCAAAAATATTATACATCGTTTCTAGATGTTTGGGATGAAAGGGGAAGTCTCCGATTCAGGGCTTAATCACATGCTAATTTTCTTTTGATGGTTTCTCAACTTCAGTTCATTAAAGTGAAGTTAGACATATACAGCAGAAAATTACACTAGAATATACTTTTGGATTTTAAACTTTTCTCTGAAGTTCCATGTTGAAGAAACCAGATAATACCATGCCAAGTTAGACGTCTTATTTTTTTAAAAGAAGGGTCAATGGTCAGTTGGCTTTTTCTTTTAGATAAGTTTGAAAACTATGTCATTCTGTTTAGCTTATAGATTTGTGGAGTTCACCTTATTTCTATGCTTTTTTTCCTTTGCATGAAACTTTTTAGTTAACTTTAAATCAGCTGAAGGTATGGTGTATGTTTCATTACTGGACACCAACAGTTTGCCAGGAGCATGATCATTGCAATTAGTTTGCAATTTTCATTTCAATAGGAATAGAAGAGTTATCGAGCATTTATTCCTTTGTGAGAAGAGTTTTCTTCAAAAGCTTCCCTCAGATTATGAAAGTATTATTGGAGAATGAGTTCTCTACATTTTATATGCAAATATGCTTCCTCCACGGTTCCTAATATACCTCTTGATCTTAATAGGCATTTGATGAATGTTTGCTGAATTGGTCAATTAATAATACATGAAACATATTAATGATCAGATTGAATGAGGTTTTTAATATAATGGGGCTATGTCAATTAATTAAAAATAACTTAAATATATTATTTTCACTGAATTATTCTATAGTTTGGCATATTCTACCTCTTTTTGAAGTTTCTTTTTTTTTTTTTTTTGAGACAGAGTCTCACTATGTCACCCTCAGTAGAGTGCTTTGGTGTCATAGTTCACAGCAACCTCCAACTCTTGGGCTTAAGTGATTCTCTTGCCTCAGCCTCCTAAGTAGCTGGGACTAAGGCACCCACCACAGTGCCCAACGATTTTTTTTGTTGTTGTTGCAGTTGTCATTGTTGTTTATCTGGCCCAGGCCAGACTCAAACCTGCCAGCCTCTGTGCCATAACCACTGTGCTATGGGCACTGAGCCTCTTTTTGAAATTTCTGTTCTTATTGCATTTTGAGAGAATCTCATTTCTTTCTTATGCCTTTAGAGATTAATTGGGCATGGTAGGCGGGGTTGGGAAGTTTAACTGCTCTGTTCTTGTTAATAGCACAGTCAAAATGTTTCACAATATTTTTTAACAGTCCCCTCCTGCCGTGAATTACTGTAAATTTACCTCTGCTGTAAACCAAGTTGTGGTCTGTTTCATCACAAGACCCTTTAAGCCTTAGGAAAACTTTATTAATTGTTAGGGAAGAAAACATAGTCGTATAAAATTTCCACATTAGCTGCAATGAAGGAGTGCTATGAACAGCGTGGTTCTGAGGACTGAGACAGAATCCTGTAAGTGGTAATGAAAAAAGGTGATTTTGCCAGGCTGTGCTAATTCATCATTCCTTATAAAAATGTTCCTGCTACTTCTTTTAGTGTTTTTAATGAACTTATTTGTCACATAGAATTCAAAAAATATATTTTTCTACTCAATTCCTACACATGTGGTTGGTTTTCAGCAGTAGGTCTGTAGTATAAGCCTTTCAGTCATTTCTCTTGGCTGAATGGGATTATTAAGAAGCAATGGACTTTACACTTTAATTTTTTTTAATACTATAATTATGATTTAAATCTTGTCTGGAAGAGAGCTTCTTCAGGAAGTGTTAATGGTGGATTAAATGCCCTGTTCTAAGTAGATGGTGGTAAGAAACACGGTATTCCTCTGGGTCATATCAAAACAATTCTTCAACCCACTTTACTAGTAACCAGGTACCATAGAGAATGAGAGTCCCACAGTGAATATAAGGTGGCAATTCACTCGATGGTTGAAGAACTGAGCAGTTACTGTATAAAACACCCTTAACAGTCCCATGGACAGAAATCAGGCCTGCCTTTGGTTTCCTTATTGTTTTTAATGACAATTTCAATTTTCTACTTTTCCAACCTTCAGACTTTTAGTGCAGAAATGTATAAAGCCATACTGACAAAATGCTGTTAATATTTACAGTAGTGAAGGTTTGTTCATAAGTACCCAGGAGGACAGGCCTGGGTCCTCGAGTTCAATTGATTTTAATGACATTTTTGATTTACTTTTGGTTTCAGCCAGTTTGTGGCCCATTTGCTTGTGTGGCATATTTGTGCATATTCCTTCTTTTGTTTGCTTTAAACCAAGAAAACAGGCCGATGGTAATTCTACTTTGTTAGCATTTACTGCTGATTAAAAGGAAATGCTGTATTAAAGCTCTGTGTAGAGGTTAAGAATGATACAAAACATTATTTTCTTAGCATCTTAGCTGGAGTTTTTTTTTTTTTTACTGAGAAGCATATACTTTAGTGTACCACTTTGCTTTAAGTTTCTTAGAGATCAGGTTTTATCTCCTAGAATAAAGTAAACCACACGGTGGGTCACTGTTTTTCTTTCTCTTCTCAGAATGCCAAATGAAGATGTTGTTTTTTCTTCTAATCTGTCAAGTGCTGTTTAAGTTTTTGTGCTGAGAAAGTATGCGGTAGCTGTCATTATCATGACATGGCTCACACACACTTAGAAGCACAATTTCCAACTGCAGCTTGGAGAGTCGTTTTGCTAATTTTCTGTCATTTTTGCAACCAGGTGTAAAGCAGTCACTTCTAAATAGGTCGGGCTCATCTTGGCTTCCTTCCCAGCTGTGGAATATATCTGTTTAGGAGACAAAGAAATTGGGAGACTTGCCAAAAAAAAAAATAGAAAGGTAGCAGGGGAGGTTGTAGAATTTGAATATTCTGTTGAGAGAGAATTAACAGGTCAAGTATTTATTTGTTTTATGTTCTTTATATGGGCACACATAGAAGTGAGAGAAGGCAAGAGGGCAGACAGAACCGTAATTTATTTGAATATTATTATACACATGGAACGATGACCCAACATGAAATGAATAGAGCTCATAAGCACTGAAGCAAGCTGAAAACAAGCCAGAAAATAAGCCAGACTCACTGGTGATTACTGAAAAACAAAAACCAACCTTGACCCATTTCATTTGTTGCAAAGCTAAGTTAAGAATCCAAAACGTCTATAGGTTAGTTTTTCTCAATTATTAGAAAGTGAGGATCTCCATACTCTAGTGAGCGAAGGACCAGGTCAATTTGGTCAACCTTCAGGAAGTGTGCACTACTGGGGGGAAGTAGAGACATATTGATAGGCGATCCTAGCAAAGAAGGTGGTCAGTGATGAAATGTTTAAGGCCACGGACTGACAGCTGTGGCTCGGGGCCAGCCCCCCACTGATTAGTTGCTTAGTTGTGACCTTTAAGCTTTATCTTCTTTATCTGGAAATAGGGGAATCAGGGCACTAGGGTTTTGGGGATGACTAATAAGTTAATAATCGGAAAATATTTAAAATGGAATCTATTAAGTACAAACATACACATATTCACACATCAAGTACACAGTGAATATGAGCTATTAATGTTATTACTATCAATGGGAATAGTTTACTTCAAATATATTTTATATCAGAATTTTAATACATGCGTATCTTATATTTTGTCCGATTGCTTCAAATAAAAATAACAAAGCTACAACAGACATTGGAACTCAAAGAAATTATTATGTACTCAAGCCTTGGGAATGTCAGATCAATGGAAGTTAAATAAACTTACTTATAGCAGGACTTCATGGAGTTTCTAAGCTAATGTGCACTGTGAACATCTATAATTTCCTGTAGGGTTTTGTTTGTTTTTTTCCTTACAGCGTCTCCAGGAATAAGAGTTTGGTAGAGAACACTTTGGGAAAGTTTGGTAGACTAGGTAACTACTCGGGCTGATGTGAGGTTTAAGAATAACAGTTGTTGAAACAAAAGCCCAGGGAACGATTGTCCAAGACCCATTGTCTAAACTCCTGCCACTCAAAATGTGCAATGTGTCTGTGGAACAGGGAGTTTGTTAAAAGTGCAAATTCTCAGGCCCCAACCCAGACCTTCTGGGAAAGAAGCTAGCTACATTAATTTTTTTAGTTTTTTGCAGAGACAGAGTCTCACTTTATCACCCTCAGTAGAGTGCTGTGGCGTCACAGCAACCTCCAACTCCTGGGCTTAGGCGATTCTCTTGCCTCAGCCTCCTGAGTAGCTGGGACTACAGGCACTCGCCAAATGCCTGGCTATTTTTTTGTTGCAGTTTGGCCAGGGCTGGGTTCAAACCCACCACCCTTGGTATATGGGGCTGGTGCCCTACTCACTGAGCCACAGGTGCCACCCAGAAGCTAGCTACATTATTAACAAGATCCTCCTGGTAAATCATATACAGGTTCAAGTTAAGGAAACCCAGATCTAAACAAAGTCAGCTTTTCACTCTGGTTGATGATTTTCTGTTAAGTTGTATAGGCTAGGATGTCCTACCTGAATGACTACAGATTGGGAGACACTGACAGGGTGGTGTCCTTCTGCCTGGGAAGGTCGTCTCTTATCTCCAGTGAGGTTTCCCAAAGGAAGACAGCGGTGGCACTTAGTATCAGGATTCCATTGCAGTAGTGCTAGCAGCACCGGAAAGCACTGTGGGGCATGGCTCTATATACTATGCCGATTTCAAATGTTATTAAGCCAGGAAGTAGTGCCTGGCAAGTGGTTTATCCTGCCTTGGCTATTCATGCGTCCCAATTTATTTTTATTGTGCTAATTAAACCTCAAGTGATATTTCAAGTACAGATTGTTTTTTCCATTATTGAATCTTTGACCAGCATATTAATGCTGTAGCATTAACGTGAGTCAGATGCTTAGTCATTTGTGGAAGACTTTACATTGACAAGAACTAGACTTGGCCAATTTTCCAGATTCCTTTGGAAATAGCTATGACAGGGTGATATAATTTCTCTGTAAACAAATGAGACTCACTTTTCCCTCGCAAAATATACACAAAATTATTATTTTTTAAATGAACTTAATTCCTAGGTCATGAACGTACAGTGGTAATTTATGTTCTGTGCTAACGCGGATATGTGCAGGCTGGGAGGTAGCGGTGAGACCCTGAGCTTTGGCTCAGTGCTAGATGCACTGGGGCAGTTTAGGAAGATATATTAGACTTTTCCAAAATTCATATATTTCATTAATTGAGTATAAAATATTTACCTTCAAGATTGGTTATAAGGATTAAATAAAATAAGAACGTCCTAGATAAGAGTATCTCATTCAGATGAATGCCCAATAAATGCTAATATTATTATTACTATAATTAAACATTTTAGAGCTATTAATTGTATAAGCTTAAGCTTGAAAAAAAAATTAGAGTTTATTGGAAAAAATAAGATTATGACATAACATTCCCTACTGACAACCTCTTTGTTTTACTCTCTCTGCTCAGAATTTCCAAACTATTAAGGACATTTATAGAAGATAGCAAATTTGTCCCATAGGTTTGTACTTGAGGTGCTAAGGGGAGTGTCTTCATCAGTGGAGTCTAGCTGTGCGTGTGTATGTGGGGGGGTGGATTCATAGCTTGAGAAGAAGCCCCTCAAAAGGCCCTGGCCCTGGGTCAGCAGATAAATCCATAAGTACAAAGAAGATGGGAGAGAGTTGACTAAGCACAAAAAGTTACAGACTGGTAACTTCTCTATAAAAAGAACATTCAGGAACAACAATACCAAAAAGTTTCAGAAACCAAAAATATGACAGAAGAATGAGAAACCTCCAAAGAAGCTTTGAAAGGTAAAGCTGAAGAGATCTCCCTCTAAATAGGACAAAGGGAGATAAAGGTAGTACGAGAGGAAAGATTAGAAATTTAGGTGGGCTATCCACAAGGTCCGACATGGGATCAATAGGAGTTCTAAGTGGCAAGAGAGCATCGAATCATGGTTGAATTGGCTTCTTTTTCCCTTAGTAGTATCTATAACCGTGTTGCATTTAATAATTAATACTGCCTTAAATTTGATGAGTTATAATTATTACAAATGAGATGGTTCTGCTGTCTGTAGGGATAATATACTTAACCCTTAATGTAACAAACTTTATACCTTTAATCTGGACAATGTAACTTCACAGAATGTGGCAGGCTATGAGGAGAGATGTGGGAGGGCTGGCGTTTTGTGACCCTGAGCCTGGTTCTCATCTTGCACAGTGGAAGGTCTGTCAATAATGCTGAAGCAGAAAAACGAAGAAGTGGCAATATAAGCATGCTATTTAGTGATGATCAATTTAATGGAGAGGAACACCGAAAGAATAAGTTAAAAGAAATGAAATGGGGTCTATGGGAATAGGAAATAGTGCCACATGGGTAAGGGGGGGGGGAAGTGTTTTTTACACAGCAGTGTGAATATTTTTCATAGGTCTTTTTAGAATTATAAACTCTTCAGATATGTGCCTATATATTTGTCTAATAAAAACAAAATGAATATATATTTTAAAAGTCATTCAGATTGTACCACTGACTTCAAGGAGATTTTTTCTTTCTTTTTTTTTTTTTTTAACTAAGTAAGCCTGTTTGTGATATCTTGCCTTGACATGCTTCTTGATAAATTAGGAACTGTAATTGTCACAGAAATTGTGACAAAGAACACATTAGAGAGGAAAAAATGACTCACTGCAGGCCACACAGTTAGTATGTGTCAGGTATATGGTCCAGGGCTTATTCCTATTTGCGGGACTCTCTCTTAATCATGGCTGTGCATTTCATTGCCCTGTATAATTCTGGGCACTAGGGGCCTTTTTGAAATCCTGTGAAAGATGTAACATATTCTTTTTTGGATGCTTGTGGTAGGGAAGAGTTCTGAAGGGGCCTTACTAGCTCCTAAAAGCTGGATCTTATTTGGTAGTCCTCTCCCAAGGGTGGGAATACCATAAGACAGAGTGTATAACTCATATTCCAGTCTGCTTTCAGTGATAAAGAGTGATGGCTTTGCCAGCAAGAATTGCATCATAAGAGAAGGGTTTGTGCACAGTCATATGAAAGTGATGGGTGAGATGCTACCAGTTGAGTGGGTTAATTGCTGTCAAAGATGAATAGCTTTTTCTGACTTGCAGGTTACTTCTGAGTTAATGATGTATCAAGTCTGAGGGACATACCATGCTTCCCCGAAAATAAGACACTGTCTTATATTTATTTTTTTCTCAAGAAGACACACTAGGGCTTATTTTCAGGGGATGTCTTATTTTTACTAAGTATAATATAACAATCTACATTTATTCAAATACAGTTAAGTCATCTTCTTCGGCGACCTGACAGAGGGAGCCGACCTTGTTGGTGGGGCTGGCACTAGTGATGCGTGAACTCCTTTCCCCTAGCCATTTGCACGTGCGCAATAGGATGCCTGTGACTGGAGTTGCCACACGTGTACCCGTGCAAGTGCGAACGGCTCAGAAAGGAGCTGTGGCAGATAAAAGGTATTCCAGTCTTCCTTACTGCTCCATGCCAAAATGCAGGGCATGGCTATGCAGCATGTTTAGGTCTTATTATCGAGGTAGGGCTTATATTTAACTAATGCATAGAAATCCTGCTAGGGCTTATTTTTTGGGTAGGTCTTATTTTCGGGGAAACACGGTAGCTGTTGGGGTGGATACAGTCCCAAGCAGATTTTCTGATGCCAAGTGAGAGAGATGGTCTGAACTAGCAGAACCTGACATGTTGGTGTTCCCTCTGAGACCCATCTACATGTCAGAGATACCGTGATTCATATGTAGTTAGGGCACGTACTCAATAGGTGTGATCATTTAATAAAAGGATAGCAGGATCAGTACATGACCACATAGCCTTTGAAAGGTGAAGGTATGAAAACAATGCTCTACTGAAATATTTAAAAATGTTTAGAAGGTTCAAATTTTCATCCAGTAACAAATACATTTGCAGGCTTTTCTAATGAAAAGAACTTTTCACTGGATGAAGAATCATTATGCTTCTTTCCCATTATATTTTAAATAGGATGACCAATTTTACTTGTAATATTTAACTATGACTTATATAACTTTGAAACATTCTAACAGTACAATAGTTCAAGCTTCATGTCTTTGAAAAATGCTTTGAAAGTACATTTTCTTTGACAGTCTGACTCTTTCAAAATCTAGGTCTTGTAGTGTGTTAGAGGCATAAATTATTTAATGCAAAGAAAAAGATTTTTGCAAAAGAAATTTAGATGCATCTCTTACCCTTTTGTGTTTCTAAGTATATAAAAGTGGAGGGGAGAAGAAGGAGAGGGAGAGAAGGGAGGACAAAAGACATACAATGGTAGCTCACAGGTACGATGCCTATTTATGTGCAAAAATGGATTAGTATCTATAGAACAGAAAAAGAAATGGAAGACACGTCAACATGCTAGTATTTTTTTTCCCAAGGAATGTGCATAATTTATTTTCAGATCTGATTACAGCACATTTTTTGCTCCACATTAAATCTCTATAAAGCTTATCAACCTGGTACTTTTTCAGATCAACGTAAATCAGTCCCAGAAAGTAAATAATGATTGATTTTAAAGCGTAAGGAGTTTTCGTAGTTATTCTTTTGATACCGGATTTAACTGTTTATGTATGTCTCTGCTTGCTTGTCTTGTTCCACAGGTTTGCCATCTGCAAATTTGGCTGCACCTAACCTCACCGTGGAGGAAGGAAAGTCTATCACGTTATCTTGCACTGTGACAGGTGACCCGGTTCCTGTTATGTACTGGGATGTTGGTAACCTGGTTTCCAAACATATGGTAAGGCTTATGCTTGTCTGTGTCTTAATAGACAATGAGAGGGTTTCAGAACTTGAGAATGTATTAAATCTAGCACCGATTGTTTGATACTTCATTAGGCCCTGTGTAGACGTTTATGAAGAGTTCTTTCTGTTTATTCTTAACTAACAAAGGCAGATTTCCATTGTAGTTATGCATGCCCAATAGACTGGAGAGTCTTTCCGTCCCTAGTGAGCTCTTTGAGTCTTTGTGAACAAATCGAGGGACTCTCCCTGTGGTCTTTTCCCTTGGAGGAAGGTAGATAGGAGTTTGAGGTTTAAGTCAACCTCACACACCAAGCAGTGGAAACTTAGAGAAATAGAAATACTTCTGATTTACTTCTTTGCCTGAGCCCAACTCAGGCAGAGAAGTTTTTCTAATGTTGTATATATTTTTTCTCTAGTTAGGAGAAGAAATGCCGAATTCTGTCACTTCGGGATCAATCCTAATCAAGATTATTGTTGTCTGTTAATTCATTTTTAGAATGAAACAATCAACACACAGGGCTCCTTAAGGATAACTAACATTTCATCTGATGACAGTGGAAAGCAAATCTCTTGTGTGGCGGAAAATCTTGTAGGAGAAGATCAGGATTCTGTGAACCTCACTGTGCATTGTACGTAATCATACCGGCATGTGTTTTTACTAAGCCAATGACCATGGACATGCCTACATTTGGTGCTGGGGCGCTCTGGGTGTTGTTTAAGTTTGTTAAAAAAATATATGCAATGTTTCATGAATACTTAATTAAGAATCAATCTTTCCTTTGTTTGATTGCTACTTAATGTCTCTTGCTCATGTGCTACCTTTCTTTTAAGCTTCTTTTTTGATCTTGAGCTGATCATTTGTGCCTTCTGCTGTCTGTTTTTCTGAAAGAACATATTTTGAGCTGGTTGTTCCCTCTTTTTAATGTTTTAGCTTACATTCTCATAAGCCAGCTTCTAAACTATTTTCCCCTATAAAAGCAATTGATGTTTTGAGGTTATGATACCTAAAGTATTTTTCTGGCTGTTCACAAACACCTAAGTGTACTGTTAACACCATAAAACCTCATTAGTTTGATAGTAAGTTTCTGTGAGGAGGTAGGAGAAGCCCTATTTAAGTTATCGTCACCTGCAGAAAACTGGAATTATTGTTTTAAATTTCTGCATACTTTTAAGCTAAGATAAAAGATATTAATGCTTCTTCTTCATTAAACATAAGAACATTTATTTTTCATTATTATAAATAATACAACTTGTATCTTAAAATTTTGGATTGTGGCATTCAGTGGTGGCATACAGCGAATGTATATTCAGTAAAAATCATATAGATGCTTCATATCATTGCAAATTCTGGGCTGGCACAGTACAAATTAATGAGGTTTTACCCTGTTTGCATTAGGATTTGGATGAGAAAAACGTGAATTGGCATGTGTGTAAGTATTTGTCCAAATTTAACACATGTAGACTGATAGCCATACACTGGCTAACACTCACGTAGCACAAATTCAAGTGTGTGATTGTTGGATGAATGATTGGCATCACCAATTGTAATCCTCTGTCACTGTAAATACCAGCACTGTGTCCAGTGGAAACTGGACTCATAATTTCTCACTATTTTGACCCACCCAGAAGCCTGAAGTCAGTGTTATCCCCACCCGTATGCAACCACTTCCAATTTTATGTCCTCCAATCATCACCTCACCCTAAACTCATTTGAGCATGGTGGAAGGAATAAGTGGGCCCTGGGCGTGGGGGCCTGGGCTGGTGGGAGGAAGGTAAGTGTGGCCTCTGCCCCACTGTGGTCCTTGCTGTGGTTGGTTCTTAATGCACATCTTCTAGTGGGTGCCTCTAAACAGACATGCACCTTATTTTGTGTAACAGATGCAGAGTCCCCCTAAATTATAAATATGTAAATGGCTCCTGGCCTAAAGAATTATTCTTATCTGTCACAGTATAGCTAAAGAATGGAAGGAATAGGGTGGGTGCAGTGGCTCACTCCTGTCATCCTAGCACTCTGGGAGGCTGAGTGGGTGGATTGCTTGAGTTCAGGAGTTTGAGACCAGCCTTAGCAAAAGCGAGACCCTGTCTCAAAAATAGTTAAAAATTAGCCGGGCATAGTGGTGGAGACCTGTAGTCCCAGCTACTTGGGAGGCTGAGGTCAGAGGATTGCTTGAATGTAAGAGTTCGAGGTTGTTGTGAGCTAGGCTGATACCATGGCACTCTAGCCTGGGCAATAGACTCTATCTCTCCCCTTCCCCCCCAAAAAAAGAGAGTGAAGGGAATAAATGATAAAAGTTACTAACAACCAGGCTAACCACTGTAGAGACCCTATTCAGACTGTGGGTTCCCAGGAGACGAGGCCATGCAGTTTTTACTCCTTTTATGTGATGAACACATATAATCAAGGAGAATAAGGGAGGGAAGGGCTGGTGCATTAAACACCATCCAGGACTTTTGCTCCAGATCCGTCTCACTCAGTAATCTTGACCCACTCACATAACCTTATCAAAGATTGGTTTCTTTATCTGAAAAAATGATGTTATTAGATTTCAAAGATCTTTTCCAGTCTCTGATTTTATAATTATCAACATTAGGCCACATTTAGACAAACAGTGATGAGGGATTTTAAATGCTTTCATTCAGGATAAGTACTCTGTTAAAAGATAGTACTTGATGTGTATTTCCCCCAAGCATAGAGTGAGTTATTTGTACTTGAAGTTGGGAGTAATTTCTAGTCTGTATTGGAGCCCAGACATTTAAAGGATCAAAATATTCACATCTAGTATTATAACAAAAATGGACCAAAAATGGACCATCACAGTAATGAACTGTGATGCTTAAAGAGTATTTGCAACTGACAACCAGTAAAAAAAATTAGTTTATCATAATAATTATTCTAATAATTAATCAGCAGAAGTGGTAGTCATTGTACTGATAAGTTTGATCTGCTTTAGAAAAGTTATGTGAGATTAAGGCTTCATGTACAATTTCTAAAGTCATTTCTGTTATTATGGAGGGAAGAAGTACTATAAAAATAGTGTCCTTCATTTTCTTTTTGATGAATCTACATAATATCAAAGATACATATATTTGAAGCCAAAGTCAACTTCAAATGAACCCTTTCCACTGTAGGAAATCCCCTGGATCTGTTAGGAGCTGGTTCTTGTTTACACTGAACAGATTTGAAAAATGACTGTGAAGCGTGGGTCTTCAGTAGAGCAGAGAAAATAGTCTTTCTGAAGCTCTCTGTAGGGAGTTAAATCTACCTTGATGATGATACATAATATTGATGGATTCCAGACTTGCTAGTCACGTATTTTCTTAAACCAAACAATGTTTGTATAGAATCCCCTGTCAATAACACAGAAATCTGGAGACGGCGAGAATTCTGAGCTTTCTGATGCTATTAACTCTCTCTTTTTCAATTTAGTTGCACCAACTATCACATTTCTCGAATCTCCAACCTCAGACCACCACTGGTGCATTCCATTCACTGTGAAAGGCAACCCCAAACCAGCGCTTCAGTGGTTCTATAATGGGGCAATATTGAATGAGTCCAAATACATCTGTACTAAAATACATGTTACCAATCACACGGAATACCACGGCTGCCTCCAGCTGGATAATCCTACTCACATGAACAATGGGGACTACACTCTAATAGCCAAGAACGAGTATGGGAAGGATGAGAAACAGATTTCTGCCCACTTCATGGGCTGGCCTGGAATTGATGATGGTGAGTACCTGAGGCTTTTGCATGGGGGAGAGGGTCTGTTGTCTTAAAGCTCTGTTAGTCTTGCTCAGGGGTCTGTAGGTCACCTGGAGCGGATTTGTTCCCTATGTATTTATTCTTGGACAAAAGGTGAAGAAGCACCAGCTGCATAGGAGACCTGCTTCTCATGCAAGCACAGAATGAAAGAGGACAACTGGAAATATGTGAGGCTTCTTAGGACAGGTCCAAGGCTGGTGACATGTCTCTTTAGCCCATATGAGTTGGCCGACAAAGCAAGTCATGAGGCCAAAGCCAAATCAAGGGGAATAGAATCATACTCCTTCTAAGGAGAGGATGAGGGAGTGAATAATTTTGAATAGTAATCTGCTATCTATAGGATTAATTACTGTAGCATGCTTGAGTATTTCATGAGAAAAGAATTATCATCATCATCATCACAAATATCTAATGAGATTTTACACCCATAATGACAGCACTCGTGCAAAAACATGAGCAAATGAACTGTGTTTGGCTGGCTTATGCAATATTTAGGTTTTAATTTCTAGCCCTTTATCCACTGGAATGGAGAATCCTGCTTTCTTATCCATAGGCAGGAAACTGGTATTCTAGACTATTTTGCTTACGTGGGTTGACTGAATTGAGCCACTGTCTTGTCCTGATCCATTTTTCTGGGAGTGATGATACTACCTATTTACAGTTTGGACTTGGGAAGGATCACTAGCATCAGAGGTCTAATCTGTGGCCACCAGGAGAGTGTCACTGTGAGCTAGCAGTGAGACAGTCATTGTGCTCTCCCTTGCTTCAGATAATGTCCTTTGGTGGAATATTCTTACTTGCTCAATCTTGTTGTCCAAATGCTTGCTGTCACTATAGAGGCTGAGGCTGGGGTTTAGATGTTAGGACCTGCTCATGAGTCCCTCACAGTAACAGCTCTGAGTTAGTCAAAGTCACACAGAGATGACTTGATAGAGAGAAGGGAGAATAGAAACCTGGGACCTGTGGGGGGCAGGGGCTGCTTGGGCAACATGTAACTGTGTGGCTCACAGGGTGCACTGCAAAGGCAACCCATGCAAAGTCATCTCTGCCACAGAGTCATTGAGAATGCAGGACCTCCGTTACATAATAAGTTCCAATATCCTGGTATTTGCTAAACATCTTTTTAAATGCTCAGGCTTCCTTAGCGTGTCCAAAATGTGATTTGAATTATGTAAGTTTGATTTACAAACAGCCATTCAGGAGCACATCAAACAAACTATGTTTGGATGCAATACCCAGACACCCCTGGCTGCTGTTGTCTTTTGCATTAAATCTTCCTCTTAATCTTCCTCCATTAATCTTCCTCTTAGTTGGGAGTTTAGAAGCCCTTGCTGCATAGGAGCCCTGCTTTTTATGCAGTTACTTGGCTCCAGTTGCTGTTGTGAGTCTCTAGATTACTGTGTTTTCTCCTGCATGTTTGAGGGAATAATAGCTTCATAGTTAGGTCCAGAGACTCTGACTTGGGACAATGGCTGTTTGTCTGTTATTAAATAAACTTTTTATTTATGAATAATTTTAGATTTGCAGAGACATTGCAAAGGTAGTACAGAGAGTTCCCAGATATCGCCCCACCCCCACTGTTTACATCTTCCCTTACTGTAGGACATTTGTCACAACTAATATACTAATAAGTGTACATTACTGATAACTGAGCTTTACACTTTGTTTGCATTTCACCCATGGCCCTTTGAAACTATCAAGGGTGAAACTTGATTTAGGGTGAAGGACTGGAGTTTAAAAACTATCAGAAATGATCTGTGTCCTTTCATATATGCATAGAACCTACTGTTAGCGTAAAGCCAGTAGCTTCTGTTTTTGGTAGGATTTTGATGTATTTTCTTTTGAACATTTCTATATAGCACTAATGTCTAGGAGAGTTGCACTCCTATTATCACGTGTCCTCGTTTTTATTGATGTCTCTGTTCATTTTAACTTAGTGATGGGAAAAAATTACTGTCTGGTGTAAGAATAACTTGGAGTCTCTCAAACGTTCCCTTTAAAAGGCATAATTTATTTTTATATAAAATAAAAATTAAACTAAATTTTATAGAGATAGATTTTTCCTCTTTTTTTCTCTTCTTGTTCATTTATTCATTTTTATTGTCCTTAAAGTACACATTTGCCTTTAGACAAGAAGGATTTCTTTTTCCCTTTGACTATTTACTCAAATACCATCCATGTAAGGAATAATAGATGAAAGTGGAAATGAAGGAGACTTGGCCCAGGGCGCAGGTGGATGTAAATTACCCTACTGGGCTGTAAACCAGTGTGACCAAGTAGATGTTGGTTTCACTTGCCTTAGAGGGAGGATCTTTGTGGGTATTTATGAGATTCACAGCCATAGCATACAGATCATGACCTTTCTTAGAATCACTTCTTTTCTCTCTTGTCTGCCTTTAAAACTAAAGGAAAATAAACAAATAGCAAAAGAAGAAGAAAAAAATGCTGGCCTACAGCTACATTTCATGTTAAGAACAAGTTGGGCCTTATGTTCCAGCAATATTTCTGCTGTCATCATGTAGTAATTGATGAAGAAGTTTGGCTCTCACAAATATTTTTGATAAAAGTTCCACTTTTACCCCCAGTTGTTTTGATGAGATCCTCCTTTTTTTTTTTTTTTTTTTTTTAACATTGCAAGTTTCCTGTCCTGGCTTACAAGGAAGCAGGCAGCCTGGCCTCTCCTGACGCTGGTTGCCTTTTCACACAAAGCCAGAAGAATCAGTGTGGCAGCTCTGGGGTCCCTTAGAGTGTGCGTGTCTTACTCAGCTTAGAACCAAGATTTTCATGGGATGGCCACTTGGCTTAGGAACTTGTTCTTGAAAACAGAGAATGAAGAATATTGAAAGAAATGGAAGCGTGAATAATAAACAGTAAAGCAGAAGTCTCTAAAACAAAACTGGTGAGGATGGAGGAGGTGGACTGATCAGACATAATGGCTCCTGATAACATTTACTGCCTCATGCGATCACTGGCACAGCTTGGCAGACCTCTGCTTTCCACTTGGAGGAAGGCTGAGCTTGATCCAGCATCACTCCAGGCCAAGGCAGTGCTTTTCATAAGGTGTGAGGATGGAGGCAGGTATTAAAGGAGAGAGGTCCAGCAAACCGAGACCCCTGTGTGATGTTTTCTGAGAGAGCTGGGGCCCTGCAGACTCCACCACTGCCCCATTGAGGGCACTAACATGGAAGGACAGGTGCTAACAGAGCTTTCGATGTCAGCAGGACCCCCGACACCAAGCCAATGCCGTCCTCATCTGTTGATCACTGGAAACCTGGCCAGTAGCTGAGAAAGAGAGAAAAGACTTTCCCAGACTCCAGACCTTAAATTGATCATTTTGGATTCCACATTTAAGAACTTAACTCAGTGGTGGTTAGCTTGGGGTTCTGTTTAAAGCAGCTTTCATCAGAATGAAATCGAGAGAACTGTAGTGTCTATCTTCCAGCACAATGCAAAGCGTGACTTATGACAATCAAATGCAGCAGTCTTATTTTATTTTTCTTTTCCATTGTCCCTTTACAATGGACTCACTCACAGTCGTCTTCCTGGGCTCCCAGACGAGTAGCTTCTAGCACTTCATTGCACATTAGAATCAACTGGAGATTTTTCCTTATTATTTTATTTGATTACATTTTTAATACACATTCTGGTACCTGCCGTTAGCAAGTCTGATTCAGTGACTCCAGGATGAGATTGATTTAGGTTTTGGCAGTTCTTGGTTTTGAGATTTCCCAGTGTTTCCAGTGAGTAACCAAGGTGAGCCTCATTGCCTTAGAGGAGAACTCAGCCATGTAAAATTTTTTTGCTCACGACTGAGTAATAATCTTTTGGTCATTTGAGACTGCAGTCAGAAGCTCAATTGAGAAATAGTATGGCTCATCTGAGCTAGAAATTGACTTGACCTCCTGACCAAGTTCAGGCTGGCAGAATGGGCTGGGGGCTGGAATTTGTCAAGGTTTCAGCCCCTCTGCTGCCCAGGTGGCAGGGAATGGGGTTGAGAAGTGTCAGGGAAGTTTGCTTGCTAATGACCTTGTGCTCTTGGGACATGGGAATTTTCAGTGCTGATGCTTGATCTGTCTTTCCTAGATACCTTTGTGAGTTCTTGGAGATTCCTTTCTCTGCTGTTTTCATAACGAGAACAAACATACCTCTACTGGGGCTGGTGGAAACAACTTCTTTCTCCAGGAAGAAGCTTTGTGTTGTTGGGGGGTCCCTCTGCCCCCACAAGGGGCCCTGTTAACAGGACCTAAGACTCCCGACACAAACTCATCTGGTCCATAGGGAACACTCATGATCCCTTGTCCTCTGGGTGTAAGGTTGAGCCACATGCCAGCTGTCTCCCCTGTTGCTGCAGGGTGCTTGCCCTTTCTGGGGCAGGAGTCAGGCTTTGTCCTCTGAGCCTTTCTCCTGTAGGGAACATGGCTCAAGCTCTCAGAGTGGCTCCATAGAATTCCTCTGATGGGGTTCCTTCTAAGTCTTTCCTTGCTCTCTCTTCCTGGGAACCTCATAAAGTCTCATAGTGAATGAGGTATTTTGAAGGACACAGGTCCAGTTCTCAGCCAGTTCTTTTGTGAATCCCACCGCTGAGTGCCTCCCATTCACTTTGGTGTCAGTTACCAAGGTAGGAAGAGTCTCATTCAACATCCTGTTATGCTAGAATCTGAGGATGTTGAAAAATGCATCAGCTCTCTCTGAATGTAGGAGAAACACGGGGTGCTGGGCTGTCCCTTATAGTGAGTTACAAAGCTCCGGACTGTATGGATCCTACTTCGTAGGAAGGGGACAGGAGTGAGGTACAGGACTGGGGAGTCAAGCCCAGCCCTTCTCCTTGTAAAGAATACCCTGACTGCTGATAAAATGATGAAAGGTGGAGAAACACTTGGCCTTTTATTCCTGCCCTTTGCTCCTGTTTCAAGTTTGCCTTCATCCTGGCTTAATGGCATCAGCCAGCTTCCAATTCCCGGAGGTATCCCTGGCCTGGTGCTAGGCAGGAACTGGCTGAAGATATGCAGAAATCACAGAAAATGAAGAATAAAGGCACCCCTTAGAATGTTTTCTTTTCTGCAGAAGCGGCTGAATAGAGACTTACATGGAATAGGTGGAACTGCTAAGATTTTACTTTTTAATGAGATAAACTCCCGTTACTTGTTCTCAATCCAAATGACTCATTCAGAGCTGATGTTTGAACTTGGAATCTTACGCACAGTTAGTCCCCACTCTCTGCATTATTTGAAGGGAAGTTCTGATGTAGAGGGAAAGATTTGGATTTTGGAATCTACTCTGATTTAATTTCAGATCTGAGTTCCACCCCCCATGACCTGTGTGGCTTTGAGTAATTTTCTTCACACCTGGGAGTGTGTAGTGCAACTTTCCCTCTCCATAAAATGCAGGGATCTAGCACTTACTTAGATGGTTGCTGTGAAGCTGAGCATCTCTGTGGTGCCTGCTCGGTCAGCAGGTGCTCAGCATTGCTCTCTTCCTGGACAGGCTTGGAGACTACCAGAAAGTGGGGGCACGCGCCTCACTTGCCTTCGTATTTATACTGTGTAGCCATTAGAGAGGGACAAACTGCGCCCAGAAATGCTTTATCTCAGACCAGCTTTTCCCTCTTATTTGGGTGTTTGGGTTTGCAGAGAAAATGGACCTTGGGACTCTGCTATATTATGTTGCGAGCTTCCTCAAGGTTCGGTTCTAGAGAAGGTGGGTAAACGTCTCTCTGCTGTCTGAGCTCTTTCTCTTCCCCCTTCTCCTTTGGAATGGGGCCCAGAGGGATGCCTTTGGGAATAAAACCCATCTTCTGCCCCTTCCCCTTTTCTTTGCCACCTGGTCAGAGATAGCCTGCCTCAATATTTGGTAATATAGCTTTTACTTTTATGTTTCCTCGAAAAATTGTCATCCTTCACACCCACTGGGATTTTTGGACTCTGGTAAAACTTCTTAGTGAGTTGTCAATCAGGGCTCCCAAACTTTAATGTACATGTAAAACTCCTGGGAACTCTTAAAATGCAGACTATGATTCAGTGGACCCAGAAGAGGGCCTGAGATGATGCATTTCTAGCAGGAGCCCAGATTATAGGGATGTTACTGGTCCTGGACCACACTTTGAGTCATGAGGATGCCCCACAGGACCTGGGGGAGCCACTGGCAGAAGTGGCTAGGCATCCATCAAGCTGATCTCACCTGATGCTCTCTGAGGATATCACGTAGTCATACGATAATAGAAAAGAGTGTACAGAGATGTCCTCTAATTGAGTTTGGCAAGAAGTAGGATGAATTCAGTAGATGGCTTCAGAAGGTTTGAGAGAGGAAATAAAAAGTAGAGACAGCAGTTGCAAGGACACACATACCAAGGAGAGGGTTATCTGAGGATTCTCCAAAGATCCTCGTGTATCCTATTTAGCTTACAGGCCAAAAATAAAGACTTGTGTAAGATGAAATTGATCCACCAGGTGGCTGTCATTGGAATTCAATCCTACATATAGCAAAGACCTTTCATGAACAGGAAAGTGAGCGTGGAAGCTGAGTGGTGAGTAGAAGTGATGAGGGTTTCTTTTAAAGCAGACTTTGAAGCCTAAATTAATGGCGGAGAGATTACTTATGATTTATTATGTGGAAGGAACCTAGAGCCCGTGTTAACATCTTCTGATCAGATAGCCCAAGTTCCGTGAATTTTGAAGGTCAGTCAGATTATTTCTATAAATAGGAGCACATTGATTAACAACAGATTCTCTTATCAAAGTCATTTCCCAAGTGATTTAACGCTTTAGGCTTGGAGCAAACCTAGCCGGAGCATTGGGTGATAAAATACCCTTGTTTTAAAAGCTTACCATTCTTTAGGCAGAGCATAAAGAGTGTCTCTGTGGCCCACTCATTCAGGAAGAATGTCACAGCTCAAGAATGCTCATTCACACAAGCAGTGGGAGTTAGTGACTTATGCTTCCTAATTCAGGAGCGCTTGTCTCCTATGCGAAATGCACGTCAGGAACAAACTATAAATATTGGAAGAGCTTTTCCCACAGCTACAACTTTCCTGCTGTTTAATCCAAAGATTCATGACGTCTGGATGAACTAGAGCTCTCTGCAGTGCTTAGAATCACCCCACACTGGCGGATTTAGATTTGGGGTAGTTAGGCCGGAGAATGTAGAGAGAGGACAGTTCTCCAAATGTTACACGTCAAGAAAACATAAAACCCCTCTGGCTTCACACTGTTTGTTCCTCAGGCCCTTTGTCAGGACCCCTTTCTCGTCCTGGGTAGGGGAGGTGAAAGGAAAGAAAGTTCTACCCGCTTTTCTTCCTTAAATAACTGAGGAGAGCACAGTTTGGCCATTGACTCATAATAATCATGATAATTAAGATTTATACTTAAATAGCTCTTTATATCTCAAGAGTACTAATGTTAATTAATTATGCTTCCCGAAGCTCCGGCGGAGTTGCCAAAGCCAAGGCTATTATCCTCTCCCGTCTTAGGGAAGACTCCTTTGTTACAGAAAAAGCGAAGAAACTCCCAAGGCTGCATAGCAAATTAGTGGTTCATGGAGAAGTGAAACCCAGACATCCGAGTCCCCAGTGTTTGGGGGCCCTGAGTTCAGCCTGCTGTTCCGAAAGGAAAGAGGAGATGGACTAAACATCAAAAGGCTGACCCCTTTGTGGTAGAAAACACTCTAGGCAAAGCAAGGGCGATTTAGCAGAGCAGATCTTTTGCTATTGCTTTATCATATGGAATGTGCTGGGATATTTTTCAAGATCACTCTCAACAGGGTCTGCAAATAGAATCGAAAGAAAAGTCTTTTCTTTCTTTCATATATATATATATATATATATATATATACTTTTAAGAGCATTAGAGAAAAACTAAAAGCTGAAAGGAAGGAAACAGATGTGTCTTTATGGCCTCCCCATTATTTTTATCTTGGTAGCAGAATGGAAAATGAACCATACTGTCAGGCTTCTTCTCTTCCCACAATTTATTTTTTTATTCTGCAAGCGTGTTTTTCCTTTAACTGTAGAGTCTTACAGTTAAAAAGTCATGAAGATTTACTCACGGAGATTTACATAAAGTCATAAGATCCACTCATGAGCTATAAATGAGATGAGAGGGGTGAAATAAAAAGGCCCCACTTTAGGTATTTTGAGAATGGAATTAAGAGCACAAGGAAGTGCTCAGGGTTCATGCTGTTGAGAAAAGAAAAGAAAAATGTGATTCTGTCTTTGCTGTCTAGAAGCCTAAATGCCCTAAGGGTTCCTCTCTTGGAGGTTGGACCTCACCTGCTCACTGGGTCGTGAGGGTGGCCATGGCCAGGATCCAGTTGCCTCTGTCCTTTTCAGTAGGGATACTTCAGGCTGTGCTCTGGACCGGCTCCTCCCTTTCTAACATTCCTTAGGTCAAGAGCAAGGTAGAAGTGTATGGACCACAGGATGCCCAAATCTCATGACAGAGCAGCTGTCCGCAGACCTTGGTCCCGGGTGGGCCCTCATCTTCTTCCAGCTGGGTAGGAGTTTCACCTCTACCCTTGAGTGAGCTGTGGAAGGGTCTGTCAGTCTCCAGTAATTTGGAGCACCTGTGGGGTGAATGGAGTTCCCAGATTGCCATATTTTATGCCACAGATTCCCAGCTTTACAGCTTGATGCTACTGAAGTCTGAGAGTTCTGATGTGATGAGAGCTACTAGGGCAGCATTGAAGAAAGCATAATAATGCTCCCTACCAGGGCATGGCCCAGGCACAATGCTGCTCCTCTATCTTCTATTCATTCTCTTTCTCTTGGATTTTTTTCCCCTGTAGAAAAAATGTTTGTCCTTCCTCATTGTCCTTTTGGTTCTCAATGTCTTCAGCAAGTCTTCCTAACTTTAGCCCAGAACAGTATATAATGGTATATGAACAAACGTATTTACACTCTGTAAAAGAAACTAGTTAGAACTTAGACTTAAACATGATGACATACGTTTAAAATTTGACCATTGCTAGACATCTCAGAAGGAAGTGGTACTTTTTTTTTTTTGGTCTGCATTGACAGTGATATTAATAATTACCTCGCGATTGGAGTGTAAATGTCACGGGAGGTTTTGCTTGAGTGGGAAGTTGCTAGCAGGAAAATACTTGATGGGCTGGGGTCAAGTGGAGTCTTGTGGCCCTTGTGTTTCTTAAACTCTAGATTTGTGCATGCTCCTCTGTGCCAGTCTTCCTAAACCTTTTATACTGACTGGCATTTGCAGTGGTGAGTAGACCCTTGTCAGACATAGCACAGTTTGTGAGGGGGGAAAAAAACCTGTTATTGTTCCTCCCACGTTGTCTTTCTGTGAGTTTCATAATCTTACACTAAATTTGGCTATTCCTGACAACAAAAGTAAAGTGACAGTATTTCTCATACATCTGGGAAAATGAAGTTAGGAGAAAATGGTGCTTTTCAGAAAGTTTAGCTCTGGCCTAATAGCTTTGTTGGTGCACCTGGTAAGAAAGACATGCCCCAATCTGAATTGTAAGTCTGGAAAATGCCCTGTTTTCGAGATTATAGGCCTAACCTATTTGGTTTTGATCCCACCCTGAAGCTCATTTTTCCATCCCTGGCATTTGCTACATGGGATTGATTTGACATTCTTGGATATTCTTAGGGGCTTTGTGTGGGTGGTGTGTTTGGGTGTTCTCTGTCTGTGATGAGGCGGATTAAACCTGCACGTTTTTCATAGTCACTGATTAAACCTGTACATTTTTTAATGTGTGGTTGAGAAGAATCTGGCTCTGAATCTTCAGTCTTTCTACATTCTTATGGAATTGGAGGCGTAAAAGTGGTGGTGAATGTAGATGCTTCTCTTACACATATAGGTGTCCATGAAGGCGTGAGGATAATTCAGAGTGACCAGCTCCTCCCAGGTTAAGCTGGGAAGTCCCATATTTAGAGAAACCCTCAGTCCTGGGAAAACAGGAAGGCTTGACTGGGAGTGCCCTAGTTTTAAATCTTAGAGGGAGGGCAATTGGGGGGATCTCACATAAGGCACACAAAGTAAGGGTGTTTAGCACGCCCCCTGGGGGAAGGGCTCAACTATAACTTGAACTTCACCTTAGAATTGAAAACAATGTAATCTAAACATCTATACCCTAATATTAATTTGTAACAAAAAACATTTTAAAAATACAGAAAAAAACTCTTGAAGTCCAGGGTCTCAGGAATGAATCTCTTCAGTCCCAGGCAATCTAGGGACCAAAGGTCACTAGGCCACCCTAGTACAAATTAAGATTCACATATTTATATCCAATTATTTAAATGTTATGTATCAGGTAAATGAATTGTGAAATACAGTAGGTTATACCTTCCTGCCTGACAAATATATGTTTATACTGATGTTGAAGGCTGAAGTTAGAACTCTCAGACTGTATGGAGGGACCTGGAGAGAAGAGGGCAGAGTGAGATCTTCTAAAATCATAAATTACCGAGTAGTTCAAAGAGTGCTTTGCTCTCTTGGAGTTATAGAACCTTTCCTTCAGCAGGTGTAGTACATCCCCATGGTGAAGGGGACACTATTGGTCTAAGGCTTTTGCAAAGGGAAAGGACTTCAGAGAACAAGTGAGTGCCCTGCAAGTGACATTGGATGGGCTACCACTGGGGCTTCCTGCCGCTTTATTCACTGAATTAACCCCTTAAACTGCAGGGCAGCTCTCAAGTTTCTTCTCAGGCTGTCCTAACAGCTACAAATAATTCTGATAATACATATTAACATATCGACATATCATAACTCAAAACTACTTTTAAATGGTATTTGGGACAGTGAAGCTCCTCAAAATACAACCGAAAGATATTGGCATCAATGACTTTGTATGAATTGATACAGCGCCATCACAGGTGGCTGCCCAGGTTGTGCACTGCCCCATTTTGGGTGGTGCCATTCACGTGGATTGTAATATGAAAGGCAACCCCCACCCACCCCTTTGTGCCAAGTGTGGATTACACGGCAACTTGCAGTGTCCCTGAATTGAAGTACACAGCCATTCATTTCATTTGTTCCCTGCTAAAATAGATATTTTTCTAGTCGAAATGTATTAGCATTCTAATCTGAACATTGGGGCCACTTTTGTTTGGTTCTTCATTTAGACTAATCTTGATTATTCACTGGGGAATGCACGAACAGAAAATTGGCTCGTTTCACTCTATTTTAATGGCATTTTCCTGCTAAGGGTTCAGAAGTGAAATGAAAACTGAGTAAGCTTTATGGTTTGCAAGTTTTACTGTTTCACATGGCAAGTGAGGACTAAAAGCATAGGAAATAGCTTTGGAATTTCATTTTGCAATCATTTAAATGTTATAACAAAATTTAATTTTATTTCCAAGTCGACTTTCGTGTGGAGACCTAGTTAGCTCTGATTGGAGAATAAGGAGTGAATGTTTTTGTCACCAGTTTTTGTTGATGCTGAGTTTTTAAAATTTTTTTAAATGTTTCTGGTGAGTCTCATGGGAATACCTTAAAGCTGAATATTCGGATCATTTCAGTCACCGCAGAGCCAACCAACAAAATTAAGTTGGTACACTTTTGCATTTCTCTCTGACATAATATTTATTTCTAACCTTTTCGCTATAATTGTTTTCAATATGGGAAGTACAATTTCTGTGTTGCATTAGGACATAAAAAGAATTTCTTCAAACTAAGGACTAGAACCCCCCTCAAAGACTGAATGGAAGGTCACACTATGGTCTAGATAACATCATGTAGGGTGGTTAATAATATGCTCCTGAATGAGATGGCCCTGCTACGTGGAGTTTGACAGTAACCCCCAGGGCAGGAAGAGAATAGCAACAGTGGTATGAAAATTATCTGTCTCTGGAATAAAAAATACCCCCAAATTGCAATGAAAATGGTCAACTGTATAATAGAAACAGTACAAAAAAAAAAAAAAGAAATAGTTATAGTTCATAGATTGCTGAAGTTTTTCCAAAGTGATTTGTAAGTTCTATTTAGTCTTTTTTTTTTTTTTTTCTTTTTGGAGGGATGGAAGTTGGGGGACTGGGGTAGGGAATAGATTTAAGGTGAAACAAAGCAAGAACATTGGGTTTATTTACCATACCCTAAAAACAGTCTATTCAATTATAAAAACCTTCAGTGTCTATTTAGCTTATTTTACTTGGCATAGGTTATGCATTTGTAAACACCAAATTCATGCTTACAAATCTTTTCTGTGTTTTGCTTTTTAGGTGCAAACCCGAATTATCCTGATGTAATTTATGAAGGTAGCTATCATTGTTTCCTTTACACTGTATTTTTTCTAAATGCTTGTGTATTATGTAATAAATCAACTAAAACAAGACCGCTAAGCTCAGATAAATATATCCACTTTGGGCATTACATAGTCCAAAACAATATTTCAAAAATCATTCAGTATTGACGGCCAGATCCCCTTGACATTTGCAATGCCTGTAAATAGCACTTTCTCTCTCATGTTCTGTTCTTGGAAGTAGTAAATCCATTTTGCTGGCTGTAACAGACATTTTGTTTCCATAATTGGGAACTAATTACCTGTTTAAAAGCCATGACTACCAAGAAAAGGGAAGTGTATCAGTTTCTGGCTGTGACAGTAAACCCAATTCAAAATTATGTTTCTTGTGCAACGAAGAAGTTTGGCTTTGAAAAACCTGGAAGTTACAACTTGCTTTCTTGCTCTAGGGTTGGTTAAACCAGCCACTTAACCCTGTCATCAGGAACCCAAATTCTCTTTGTCTCTACACTCTCTTGCCCATCTTGCTAGCTTCAGTGAAGGCCGATTCCCCTGTGGTTAGAACAGGATGTCAGCAGAGAGGCTGCCGCCATTCACATTGATGAGAAAATGGGAGAGCTTCTCAAGGTGTCCCAGAAGAGAACTTTCCCCCAAACTTCAACCAAGCCCTGTTTGTATCAGATTCAAGACCCCATCAGGTCATGGTCTGTTCTTGCCCTCATTATTGATAAGAGAGAGGCGTTACCCTCGACTAACTGGCCCCACCCCTGGACTTGAGGTCTGCTTTCCCTGAGGTGGATAGGCTTAACCCCCTTGAACAAAATGAGGCTCTCTTGGGAATGCAAAAGGAAAGAACCAAAGGTCCACTGTATTAGCTTTTAACAGAACAGCTCACATCTCCTTAGCTATTTTTTTTCAATACCAAAGACATTTTACAAGGTGGGAAAGCCCGTCTTTGATTTTCAGACTGCTTTCGTGATCAGGAAGCCACTGAGTGGGGAGGTGGCAGGCTACATTTCAACATGTGGCTTGAAATTTAAGAATGATTGAAAGTCAGATCAATTAAAATATGTTTATATATTCTATAAAATATTCCATTCTTTGATTTTGTATATATATGAACTTACTCACTTTTTATTTTTTTCTATAAAATGATTCTGTTTGTGGGCTTATATGTGTGTGTATTTAACTTGAGTTCCTTTTAACTGGGGAAGGAATTTATATTGTCTTTTCCTGCTTATGTACATTAACCCATATTTCTTCCATGCTTTTGTTTGGTTGATTTTATGCATATGATTTGTGTTTTGGTCAGGAATTATGTAAAAATCACAATTCAAACCTTTCTCAAATTCTATCTCAGCATGATGTGTTTGAATTATGATTTTACATTTTAAAATTGGGTTTTAGAACCCTTTTTGAATGTCACTTTCCCATTGGCTTCAGACCTCACTTGGATCTGTTAAATTGTAGGCACTTCAATGATTTACATTTTGCATGATTGGTTGGCTCTAACCTGAAGAGGGAAAAATAAACAAATTAATTATATCTGTTAGTGTTTGAAATCAGTAAGTTTTAAGATATTCATAATAAAAATTATGAGAACATGATTTTTGGCATTAAGAATGAAACAGCAAACAGAAAATAGGTGTTTTTTTCTGTTACTGTTTATGCAGAAAGGAACATTCTGCTAATAAAAATACAATTTAAATTGGGTGCCCCGAGGCCAATACAATGTGAGTCTACCTAGAGAAGTGTAGCCAGGGCTGAGATAATGAGGTAGCTTCCCCGAGATGGAAATTGAAGACACTATAACTATTCACAATTAAAATACAAACACTATAAACAACATTGTCTGTAGTAAGTTTTCTCAGAGTTTTCTGGAACCTTTCATATGTGATATTAGTAATAAAAACTTTTGACTACCCTCAAATAAAAATCAATCATTATTTCCATCCTGATCCGTATAGATTAAAACTGATCCAGAAGGAAGCACCTGCATTTGAGAATTGATGAAATGAGACCCAAGCTTTATAATTCTAAGTGTTATGTTGGTCTTTCCAATAATACTTCTGAAACTGAAATATTGACAAATTCAGAACTCTTTTAAAAAGTTCATGCATGGACCCAAGTTCCATCATCATACTGATTCCACATTTGTCTTAAGGGTTTGCCTTTTACTCAAATAATATATGTATTTACCTGCCCTGGGAATCAGTATTTCTTCTTTCAAATCTGGAACCATGTCTGGGCTTAGCCACCGCCTTGCTAGGTGACCCCTGTACTAGGCATTCAACTTTCTTCAGCTGATATTCTTCAGCTGTAAAACTGGCAGTTAGGCTCAGTCTCTAAAGACTCTTTCCCGTTTATGAATCTATGACTCTTAGATGACTGATGCCCTTTTGCACTATAGATTTGTTTTCAATATGCCATTGATAAATGGGTATATTCATCTGTGCAGAGAAAAGACCCTGAACCAGGTTTAAGATCTGACCAAAAGAACAAGGACATAAAGATCTGGATTGAATGAAGTCTTAGCACTGTGAGGCTGAGTTAGTGGCTTGGTCATGCTGTTCCATAGCCAGGCTGTTTAGTGGTTTAGAGTCTTTGGGATTTGTGTTGGTTCATTCCGGATCTTACTCTGGCCTCAAGTTTGTTGGCAACCTAATGACAACTTCATGTTCCTTCTCTTTCTCCCTTCTCCAATTTAAGATTATGGGACTGTAGCAAATGATGTCGATGACACTACCAACAGAAGTAACGAAATACCTTCCACTGGTGTTGCTGACTCAACTGGTCGGGAACATCTCTCGGTGAGTGGAATTAATAGCTGGTTCCTAGATAGGTCCTGAGCATTTTGGGTACTTACATGTGAGAGGAAGGTAGCTGCTTCAACAAGACATTTTTATTATGCAGATGTCAATAGGGCATTAAAATATAGAATAAATGTCTCATATAATATCTATTAATCTAATTAATTTATATTAATGGTTAGGTTTAAAGAAAGTGATAAGGATGCCTTTGATTTATTTGCTTCTCCCTTTGTGTACCACTTTATTTATTATTATTATTTTTGAGACAGAGTCTCACTTTCTCACCCTTAATAGAATGTCATTGCATCACAGCTCACAACAACCTCAAACTCTTGGGCTCAAGCAATTCTCTTGCTTCAGTCTCCTGAGTACTTGGGACTACAGGCACTGCCACAATGCCCAGCTATTCTTAGAGATGGTATCTCACTCTGGTTCAGGCTGGTCTTGAACGTGTGAGCTCAGGCAATCCACCCACCTGGGCCTCCCACTGGGATTATAGGCGTGAGCCACTGTGCCTGGCCTGTGTACCACTTTTAATTGTTAGTGGTTTCTATTTCAAGTATCTGTCCTTTAAAAGAAGAAGCAAGAAACTAGCAGAGCAAGAAACCAGTTTTCTCATTCATCGACTAGACTTTTACACCCCTCTTCTTAAACTTGCAATGAAAGTTTGATGGCTCACCAAATGTAAGCAGTCCAGTAGATTGTGGAAGGGACTGTCAGTGGGCAAAGAAAAAAAAACATGAATGCATAGACATATACATGTCACATAGACATATACATGTCAGTCAGAGATCTTAGACATGAATACTAGCAGCTAAAATACAAATAGAGACAGAGAAATGCAGTGCCAGAGACAGAAGCAGAGGGATGAGTGTTCGGTCTCTCCAGCTGTGAGATTCAGAGGAGCCTTTGTGGGACAAGTGGCATTTTGGATAGCCTGTGCTAAAGGGTTGGGATTTGGACATAGAGAATGGAAGGGGAGGCCATTTGAGGTTTACAAACAAGAGCTTGCAGATGGGGAAACGTGGTGAAAGGGCTTGATTGGAAGGGAAAGTATGTGCAGGTCAGTAGAGTTGGAGATGTACGTGGTGGCCAGGTTGTAGGACTTGAAGCACAGTCTCAGGTGTGTCGATTTATGGTGCAGTGAGGAGCCATTGAAGGGGGAAGTCACACAACTTCCCAGGGGTCTATGGTGGGATTCCTCTATCAGTTGCTGTGGTCAGAACTGAAAAGCTTCCTCCATTCTTCTGTTTTCCTCACTGTCATGCATGCACAGTCATCACTTTCTATGAGCTGTGCCTCCTTATAAATTCCAAATCCATCCACATCTCTTCACCTCTACTGCCACATTGCAGGGTAGCGTAGGGTTGACAAACTGTAGCCTATGGATCAAGTCCAGCTCACCCCCTGTTTTTGTGCTGTTTGCAGACTAAGAATAGTTTCTACATGTTTAAGTGATTTAAAAAAATCAGAAGACTGAGTACATTGGATACTTTTTCTTCTAAAGCTATAACCCAATTATAACCCAATTATAGCCCAAGAATATGGGGAAAGGGAGTGGAGGGGAGAGGAGGGGGGAGGTTGGGTGGAGGCAGGTAATCAGTGGGACCACACCTATGGTGCATCTTACAAGGGTACATGTGAAACTTACTAAATGTAGAATATAAATGTCTTAACACAATGACTAAGAAAATGCCATGAAGGCTATGTTAACCAGTTTGATGAAAATATTTCAAATTGTATATAAAACCAGCACATTGTACCCCATGACTGCATTAATGTACACAGCAATGATTTAATAAGAAAAATAAAAAAAATCAGAAGAATGATGTTTCATGTCACATGAAAATTTTATAAAATTAAAATTTTGAAATGGAGTTTGAACTTGTTTATTTAGGTAGAACCACTCTCTATTTGCAGACATCTGGGATTTAATAATAGGGCAGAGAAATTTATAGCTAAAATCTCTTTTCCATGAAAACATTAGTTAGAAACAAAGATTTAAAAAAATGGGCAAATCCTTTAGGGAAGTTTGAGTGAAATAATTGCTTATCCATAATTAGCTTTTTAGGAATTGCCACCATTCCGTTTGTATATAGTCTCTGCAGCCTACAGATCGAGTTAAGTCTGTACCTAAATATTTGCAGAAGCATTTTCTAAGAGGGCCACTCACAGCTAAAGTATCAGAGAAGAGAACTGTCATATCGTACCTTTGCTCCACACTTTTTTGTGCCTTGTGACTTATTTCATGCTGTTTTTATCTGATGTCAGAGGTGGTGAAGTGGGAGGATTAGCCTACTTTTATTTTTGTACCTGAATTCTCAACCTCTCAAAGAGGCAGTGCCATGGATAAATCATAGGTTTTATACTTGCCTAGACTTGAGTTCAAATCCCCAGCTTGTAAGATGTGACTTTAAGCTGCTTATTGAATTTTTTCTAAGTTTTATTTTTATATCATCATTATAGCAAACACTAATTTATTATCTATTGGTGTAGACACTATTCCAAGCCCGTTATCTGCATTTGCTCCCTAAGGATTTCCAAAAACATATAAAGGTAGAATTATTAAATTTCCCATTTTATTCATGAAGATTATAAGATGCAGAGAAATTAAGTAAGCTAATAAGTGGTAAGTCTGAATTTTACACTCAGGAAGATCCCATGTGCTTCCTCAGTGTCCACTCTATACTCCCTCACACTAGGGGATGGGTGTATCAGTCAGTGTAAGTTACACTGTAGTAACAAATGCCCCAAATCTCAGTGGCTACAACCAACAAGAGTCTCTTTCTTGCTTCATTATGTGTGTTGGCTGGGAGTTCTGTTCATCTTTGTCCTCATTTCAGGACTAGGCTGACAAAGCATCCACATTTTTGAAAGTTAGCATTTTTTAAATAGAGAGAAAAAGATTTCCAGAGCAGGATGGAGCAGGCTTTTTTAACCTTGGTACTGTTGGCATTTTGGAATAAGTAATTCTTGGTTTGATGGGCCTGTCCTGGACACTGTAGGGTATTTAGCAGCATCCCCAGCCTCTACCCCCTAGGTGCAGAAGTACCCCTCTATACCCTAATCCTGATGGTTGCCAAATGTCTTTGGGTGGCAAAGTGAGCCCTAGTTGGGAACCTATGCTTCATACCGTGATCTCAGACTAGAATTGAAGTTCTACACCCTGGAAGCAACATGTCTTAACTAGTCACAGAAACCCACCTAACCACAAGCAAACAGGAGGTACATCCTATGAGAAGAAACACAGAAAAAAACAGAAATATTAGGTGACTAGAGCTAGTCATTACCAAAGATGAGGATAATAATATCCATCTTAAGGATTATGATGCAAATTAAATGAAACAATGATGCTTATGCATCTTAAGTCACTGTAAACATCTCAGACATTTAGAGCAGAAGTTGGCAAACTATGTCCAAGTCGTTTTGTAAATAAAGTTTTATTGGAGCATAGTTATGCCCGTTTGTTTACATATCATGTGTGGCTGTCAAGCTATACCAGCAGAGACAGTAGCTGGCAAAGCCTGAAATATTTACCATTTGAAAGTTTACAGCCAAACTTTGCCAACTACTAGTTTAGAGACTTGAACTTTTCTTTGGAAGCAGGACCTTGGCTGAGCAAGACTGGAAAGAGATACAAGTGCTGCTTATATCTTTGTTTTGAAAATGTTAAGATACTCTTAAAATAGCATCATGCCTTGATCGGCAGCACTGGTGGCAGTGTGATCACATTGCTCCTTGGACCTCTGTCTTTCCCACCTCAGGGTTGTGATGGGATTCACATATATGTGCCTCTAACCCCTCCACTTGTGGAACCCACCTTGCAATTAACACCTTTACATTTACAAACACTTTTCTGGGCGGCGTGTGTCATACCTACAAGATAAGTGCGCATGTCACAAGTATGCAGTTCGATGAGTTTCACAAGTGGAACTCATCCCACAGTGCCCTCCTGCTTCCTTCCTGTCAAACTCCCTATTCCTAGCGTACCCTGACTTCTAACGGCAGAAACAGCTAATCTAAAAAAAAATTCTTTTTATTGTGGACGGTTTCAAACATGCACTATAATAGAATAGTAAAATGAACCCCATTGTATTCTCCAACAGCTTCAAAAATCAGCCCCATTTTGCCCTCCACGTTTCACATTCTCTGTCTCTCTCTTTCTCTCAGACGGGTGGATAGATAGATATTATATCTATACCTATAACATATCAGTTAGAGCTTTATGAACTTTATGCGCTTTAACTTCTATTATCAATTAACATATCAATTAGAGCTTTTGGTGCCTTATGAGCTTTGACTTCTATTATCTCCTTGCAAAGTAGACATAATGGCAGGTCCTACTATTCTTGTAGGGGTTCTAAGGAGTGAGTTGCAGAAGATCTGTTATAAGAAGGCGCGTTAAGCATTCAGCCAATGTTAACTGTCATTATCATCATTACCATATGATTATAGGGAACTAATTAGCAAGGTTATAACCACCCTCTCGTCCTTTCTCTAGGTGTATGCTGTGGTGGTAATTGCATCTGTGGTGGGATTTTGTCTGCTAGTAATGCTGTTTCTGCTTAAGTTGGCAAGACACTCCAAGTTTGGCATGAAAGGTAAGAAGGGTTCTGTTTATTTTGCTTCTTATGTGGAACCGTTTTTGGCTTATGACTAATGCTAATTACTGCTAAAGAAGGAAGCAGCTAGATTTACGATGATTAGGTTTTTAAGGCTGGAAAAAATAGCAACAAGGATGTGATACTACAAATCCAGACAGAGCAAAATAATGTTGATTACTCAGCACTACCCGCTTTCCCATGAGGACAGTTGTCCCACAAGACATAGAACTGGTTTCCTGAGTATCGAGTGACTAGCAGTGATAGGGACTAATAGCGCTCTATTTTTCCTTTTGCTCTAGAAAGGCAAGGGACGCACACTGGTGATAGGATAGTCTGGACGTGGACTCGGTGCAGAAAGGTCTTTTCTGCTGTACATTTGCTTCGCACCCCTCAGTGGTGTGCTTTTGGTTGCTACTGTTTCCCTAGATTCTCATTCTCTGACATTTCAAACAACAGAGTTGAGGAGCAAAATAAGAATAGCTGTTGGTGCGACCCGGGAGCTTCGTGAAAGAGTGGCCTTTTCTTTTTAAGGTGGAAAACCTCTCAATGCTAGATTAAAAATTAAGGCTATATTGCCTGAGGATAGATACTTGGCCCTTTTTTTTAGAGGATTGAAAATTAATTTGAAGTGGGGAGAAACTTATATAAATGTAAGTGAAGAGTTTCAATCATTTAAAAGTGTCACTCTGAAGTTTACACTTACCTATTGGCTAATTTGTACAAAATATGTTATATTTTGTGTGGTCTCTTATAGAGAGATAGTATTTTAAGTGAGTGGGAAAGAGGAGAAGGTTTAGTGTCTTAGTTGTGTTGGGGAACAAGTCTGGTGGGTTTCCTTATCTGTAGGTCTAGTAGAATCACTGTTATGTTGCTTGTTGACAGGGAAGGGAATATTTAAGTAGCACCAAGTTCTCCAACATACACCGGAGTCTGGGGTAGATCAGATCTTAGTTCTCATGTTTCTTCCTTTCCTTTTATTGGTGTCTGTGACCAAGATCCCCAAGCCAGAGATGAACAGGGAGAGGTAGTAGTAAATTGGGGCTTTAACAACCCCCTGGAACCTCGCCCTGATTCCTCCCTGGCCCGCTCATACTTGACATTTCTTAAAGAGGAGAAAAGATCTTTCATTCTCTAATGATCAGTAGCCTTGAGAGAGGGACTGGATTTAATTCATGCTACAGTGGTGGTTCTCAAACTTGATTGTGAGCCACAAGCTCCTGTAGGACTTGTGAAAATGTAGATTGCTGGGCCACCCCACAGAGTCTCTGATGTAGTAGGTCTGAGCTGGACCTGAGAACTGGCATTTTGGGCAGTTTCTGGGGGATCCTGAAGCTTCTATTGCCTGAGCATTCTTTAGGATCACTGTTTCATGTCATACAGTAACGTGGGCTACTGTGCTCTCTTAAGAATGTGGCAGGGCTGGGGGAGGCACTGCAGGCCAAACTCACCCACTGCTTTGCAAACCTTTCGGAGTCCCCAAGTCTCAACTGGCACCCCAGCCTGCTTTCGGCCACTATCTACCACAGCATTTAGTTTTTATCATTTTGTCAGGTGCTTTTTTTCCTTATGGGCACTGGGAGTGGATATCCCCAAGCATAGATTTCAATGTCTTAAAGCGCTTGTTTGAGATCTTTTATTCCTTGGGCCTCTTCAGAGAGAGGATGTGTCCTCATTCTTCCAGGAGCTCAGCAAAAGCTTTGGCAATCCTTGAACTAAAATTTAGGAGCCCCTCTCCATCCTTGGTTTAGGAAAACCACTGGCAGAATTACCAGTAAACAACAACCTACTCCCTATACTGAAGCAATGGAAGAGAAAAAAGATAGACATTTAGTTTCAGAGAAGATTGCATTTCATATCAGACAACAGCTTGTCCTGGAGGCAAAGACTGAACCGGTATTTTATTTGGATAATTTGGGCGTGATTACCACTAAAGCACCTCCATTTTCTGTGTATGACCTGAGGGTAGCCTTAATGAATTGGAAGAAACAGTTTGCTTAACCTTGCCACAGGATTGGTAAATGACTTCCTTCAGGCAATATGTACTATATATATTCATATATATATTGTAGGTTTTTCCTTCCTTATTCCTAAACATAAATAAAACCGGTTTTAGAAATTTTGTTTCCGAGACTCATGTTCCTGCTTGGAATAGCTTATTTTTCTATTTTTAGCTACACGTCTATCTGTGGCATGATTACGAACAAAATGAGCCTGATCTGGGGTTATTGTTTTACAAGTCAGATGCTGAGTTGATAATCTTTGGGGATCTAGAAATTAAGATGTAGCTCATGCATTGAATGCAAATGAAACTGCATAAAAAGTGACATTTCAAAATTAATGTAAGTTAATGTACGCTAAGTGCTATTAGAGCTGGGATTACCACTGAAAAACATATGTCTTAAAAAGGGAAGACTACGTAAAAACACTGTTAGACTTCCCGAAATAACCAGGCAATATGTCAGTCGTGATTTCTGAGTATGAACTGTGCACAGTGTTGGCCAGAATTAGACAAATGTGAGAGGCTGATGGCTGGTGTGCATCTGAGCTATTCGGAATGCAATTCCTGCCCTCATAATCATCTTTGTGGAGGTTGTAAGCCCATCCCTATTCTCTCGTCCTGGAGACAGATTGAGACAGAAAGATGGTGATCAGCTCACCCATACGTGCTTACAACTTTTTACCCATCCTTAGCATTTCATGGTTTATCTCAAGTGTTGACTATTCTGCTCTGTAGTGAAAGCCTTAAAATTATAAATTGCCATTTAACACTGTTGATTCAGAGGGCCCAGGTTAACACAAGCCAGAAACCTCTTAAGATCACACTACAGCTGAATGCAGGTCCACTTAAGCTTTGTGGATTGACCTAATACCCTAAATATTATAACACTGCTTCTGTGGAAAGGTGTTCTCTAAATTCTTCACTAATGAGTTAAACCTGGACTTGAAGATCAGTGAGCTGTGCTGTTGACTTTGGAGATGGGTCTAAGGGATGGTAAACTCCATTAGGTTTTGTTCTGTGGATTCCCCATAAACCCCATAGCTGACAGTCCAACACTGACTAGGAAGCACAGACTGTGAGCTCCAAGGTGACAGTGTTCATGTTTGCGGTTCATCTTTCTTGACCTCTTGCCTAACTCAGAATTGCCACTCAATAAATATTAATTGATGGAATGATCAGAGAGAATTTTTAACTTCATCCACTTCAGCTTGGTAACTGGAAAACATTTAGTATTTGGAAGATGCCTAACATGTGAATGGTTGAAGAGAGACCCTGGGACTTTTCCAAAGTTTCTGTAGGGAAGAAAGTTCCTTTTCTAGAATCTTCTTCTTTTTTAAAAAAATTATTCCAGATAAGTAATGGCCATAAATAAGAGGTCTCTTTGTCCAAGTTTTGCTATAGGTTATATTGCCTTTTATACATTGTTTTAAACAATTACTTTTGTTTACGTTTTGAGGATTCCCTTTGGCGTTTTATTTTGCACATGGACATCCTCAGTTTCTACCTCCCTGCCTTTGAATGTATGACGGTGGAATCTGTGTCTTTTTCCAGTTCTGAAGTCAGCAGAAGGGCCACACTGGGATCCATATTTTCCTGTTAACCTAGACTTTATCTTTCATTACTGCTTGATATAGGTTAAGCTCCTGTTGTGTCCAGTAGGCTTCGGGGCCTGTTACAATAAAGATGTCAAGAGGTAGAATTTCTTCTGGTCCATTTTCTCCTGTTCATCTCTGTACCTTAACACTGTCCTATTGCTTTTTGGTTGAATATCTAGCTACCGTAATTGCAGAAGCCCCGACTAATGCCCCTGTGTTAGTGCATCTGTATAGGGACCATTCATATACGTGTTTAAGATGGAGGAGTAAAATGTGTAACACATGGATCTAAGTCTTTGTCAGCATTGCTATCCCTGTATGTAAATGCAGAGCTTTATCCCTTTTCTTCTAAGGCTGCCTCTGATTTATTTTAATTTTAGTTTTCACTGAAGTAGGGCTTAAAGAATTTTCCAGAGCGGCTTTATTGCCAAGGACTAGGCAACCAGACCCTTGAATGCTGTTGTGCTGTAACCAAGTCTTCTGTTTAGCTCTCACATTGCTTCCTGGCTCTTTCTCTTTATTGAAGACGTGCATATGAAGGGGAAATGGAAGCGTCTATGAGCACAAGGGCTGCCAAGTCTTTAAAGAGCGCTCCACGTTGGGAGTCCTGCCCACGGCATTAATGGTGTACACGGTTGCAAAAAATCTAAGGAAGCCAGCAGGGAGGAGGAGGCTTGGCATTCTTTGCCCTGATGAAGAATAGCTTCGGCTATCAGCTTTGTGTTACTTGCGTTTCTTGGTTGAAGTCCACGTGTGATATTTATTCCCTAAGTACTGACGCATCCTTTGTCCCTCTAAGGTAAAATGTCTAAGTGACCCTGTAGAAGGCGCTAGAACAGGAAGCCTTTCTCTCCTTCTGTGTGGACAGCCTGCACAGATTTTCTCTGCAGCTTGGGATTCTTGTACATAAACCGCCTTATCTGAGTTCGTTTCTGCTAGTTGAGCTCTAGAGGTTTCCAATTAGAAAAGACTGAAAAGCTACACGGCCCCAAGATGCAGAGCCAGGTTTTCCTGACTCCAGAGTCAAGGCCCACAGTGTAAGTTCCTGCTCTTACAAATGATCTTTTAAATGTCTTTCAACAGCAACCAAAAAATCTGGGTACTTAAAAATAGTCATAAACATAGTGGGGCCAAAGCTAAAGGGGTTGAAGGTTAAAGCCTTTTATATGAGCTGAAAACAATTCTGGAAAATTTAGGAGGTTGAGTTTAACAGATATTTGGATCAGCTTTTAAAAGAGGGGAAAACATGTCCAAAAGCCAGAAACACAGTTGCAGAAACATCTGTAAGGACAAACTCTTTTCCATATGCACCCTCCTCTATTTTTTTTTTTAAAGAAAAATAATGTCAAAAGTAACAAATGGTTGCCTCCTCGTTTTTCAAAATTTCAAGCAGTTTAGAAATATATAAAGTTAAAAATGGAAATTCCCGTCACTTTGTTCTCTTCCTCCTATTGCCACTCCTGGAGATAACTCTTCAGATGCGTAGAGTATGTATAGTACATGAATCATCAAGTACAGAGTTTCATCTTTGGTTCCATAAAGAAATTATACTGCTAATCTAGTTCTGCATCCCTATAGATCTTTCTGGATCAGTATCTACCTTTCTACTGTGTTCTTTTGAACAGTATTTCCTAAGTGTCTAATACCAGGCCGCTTGTCTCTGAAACCGAGCTTTGCCTCTGATGAGCTGTGTGACTTGGAGTAAGTATTTCGTCCTCTTTTGCCCCAGCATTTGGGGCGATGACAGTACCGACTTCACAGAGTTATTACGAAGACAAAGTGAATTTACAGGTGTGAAGCCCTGGAGAAAGTTCCTGGCGTTTAGTAATTGCTCTATGAGTATTTACTGTCATGATGATGATGAAGATTCGTGATTTATTTGACTTTTCTTCTTTTAATGAACGTTTAAGTTCTTATCGTGTTTTCAGAACAATCACTTCAAATAAGACTTTCTATATAGAGATAGATACTTGGGGATGTACTGGTGAGAGAAAAGACGTGTCTGTTTCAAATGTGAATAGCTTACCTTGCATAAATTCTCTTTCGATTTCCTCTCCCACTGACAGTGTGGGAGGATACCCTTCTGTTTATTACTCTCATTCATAGTGGCTCCGATGATCGATCTTTTGTATTTTTGTCATTTTAGGTTAAAAATGATACCTTAATTAATTATAAAGTTAAGCATCTTTATTACGTGAAGAATGAGAAAAAAAGGTTTATTTATATTGATGTGTAGACATTATTGATTGTGTATTAATTTTTTATTGGTTATATATGTTGCTCATAGTTTCTAGTAGTTTCTTTTTGCTTTTTGATACTGTATTTTGGCAAACAAAAAGATTTACCTTTTTACAGAATCAAATTGTCCATATTTTCCATTTTGTATCTTGCTTCGGAATGCCTTTCTCATGCTCGAGTAAACGTATTTTAAATATTTCTTTTGCTAGTTTTGTTTTTTAAAAACGTAGCTCTTTAATCTTTCTGCAATGATTTTTTTTTTAATTTGGTGTAAAGTGCTGGTGCCTTTTTCAGAGACATATAGAATGAAGACCTTTGAACAAATTTTAGTGTGACATTCTCAGAGAGAACAAATAGTATCATTTTCAATTCATGGAATCAGGAGGCCAGTAATAAAAACAAAACTTTTAAAGAACTAAGCAATTAGCTCTTTGTGAAATAAATAATGAGTTTATTGTTTTTTTCTTATAATGTGGGAATATAAACTTCACAAAATAGTGTCAGAGAAAATAAGTTTTCACAGAAACCTTTTTAAAAAAAAAAAAAAAAACTACCCTCCTCCTAGCTTCAAATTGAGCTCCGAGTTTATCTCAGCACTCTCTTGGTAGAGAACAAAATTTATCAATACCAATCAAATCCTCAGAAATTTCATAAAAGACATTCAGTTGAAAGGGACACTGAGTAATTAGCCAAACTGAAAATGTAACTAAAGAAAAGAATTAGCCGTAGCCTTCCTTTGCTGTTGTTTGGAGGTGTTATGCAAAGCTCTTGGCCATGTGTTTGTGAGGGTGAAGACTGACTTTCCAAAGTCTCTGACTTTTGTGCCAACGTTTGGGTTACGCCTGTCTGAGAACAGAAGATACTTATTGTTTGCAGCATATTGAAAAAGTGTGTAGAACTTTTAAGAATTGGCTACAGAAGTGCGGACAGGATGCAGAAGAATCGGCCTTTCTCCCTTTGGCCTTGGAAGTGAACTTAACCCTACCTTTTAATTGCCTGTCTCACCTGGCATCCCCACAAGCCTGCTGTGAGTCAGCGGAGAGCTCACACTGGCTGGTAATGTAGAAAGTGGATGTACTATTCTTTGGGGACTCTGCTGCTAGTTTCACTAAAAGGTAAAAGATCCTTTAAGAAAGTTGATTTTATACTTGAACGTCAGAAAGAACTATTGTCTGTAGATCTTTGGCCTTCTGTGAACTTTGAGGTGAAGTTCAAGCTCCTGTCATAGAGATCATGGATGGCCTATTTGAAAGAGGACTTTCAGACTCTGAAAACTGCCTGGTTTTCCTCCTCTTCTCCCCGTTTCTCCTCTGCCTTTTATCGTTTTTCCTGCCGTTTTGTCCCCCACCTCTGTGCTTCCTGACTTCATCTTCTTCCCTCTCTCCTTCGCGTTTCCTCTTCCTCATTCCTAACTTCTGATTTTGGTGGACAAGCTTTTCAGAATTTATGAAGAGGACATAATAACTTGGCTTACATACTAACATATGCTTTGATTTTATCTTACTTTATTTTGGGCAAGAATACTGAACGACTGTGGGAATACACTGAGCTCTAACTCAGCAGAACTATCACGTGGCGTTTGGGAAGCAGCCTGTTTGAATAATGCACATCTTTTGGGTTCGTAAGTTATTAACTCTTAAGTCTTTAACCTGGGAAGCATTTAGGAATATGATATGGGGGACTTATGAATCCAACAAGCTTGGGTTTAAATTCCAGACTTCCCATCCACTAACCATCATTTTGGGGAAACATTTTACACTTTAAGTCTTAATTCCTCCTTGATCAATTGAGGGAGTTACACCCATCTCTCAGGTGATTCTAAGAATGAAATCAGTGCTTAGTTTAGTGTCTGGCTGTTGGAACTAATTCCATAAGAGGTATTTTTAAGATTTATGTTTAATACGTCATTAAAGAAAAGATTATGGAGAGATACCTGTCTGAATTTATATTGAGTCTGAATTATACAAAAATGTCACAAATACAGAGTGTGTGTCAGTGTTTCCAGGGTTATGAGTTGAATTTATAGAAAAAGTTGTAATTACAGCGTGTCTCTACTTTATGGGCATGTATCATGTGTGCAGATTTGATGAAATTTGTGCCTTAAAGACAGTACCTATGAGTTAATAAAATTCTTACTTTTATTGTCCTCTGGGCAATTCCTCAGCTTAAAGTTCCTTGGCTTAAATTGTTCTGGGGTTTATGAGAGACTGTTCTGGTGGATTGCTTGACTTGGTATGTAGGTTTCAGCGGTTTCTTTTGGGAGGAACATTTGCGGAAGGAAGGGGTCAGAAGGGTCAGAGGTGGGATGGGGATGGGACAGCCGCCACTCATTAGCTTACATGTAGAAACACGGGCTCATGGCCACTTCCAATGTGCTTTCTTTTTGCATGGAAAGTATTTCAGTTGTTAGTTAAAATGCTTTCTTTTATACAAAAATAGCTTTAATTTTGATGTGTTTACAGCTTGCTAGAGAGGAAAAGAGGGATTCTGGAGAAATTAAATTCTTCCTTATGTCATAGCTTGTCATTCATATTATTATAAACATAGACCAAGACACCGCATTTCCTGTGAGAGAAGCCAAGCCTCGGATAGCAGTGGAAGATCTTTGTTTTTATCAAAGCATCAACAAAAGTAGAAACACATTGGCTTTTTCTATGATCATCCGGGAACTTTAGTGACCTGAGGACAGAGAATGAGAAGGGCGGGGGAAGAGAGTGAGAGCGAGCTAGCAAGCCGGTGACCCTATCTCCACAAGTCCTTTGTAAGATATTAATATCCTGAATTGAAGGCACAAGAGTCATCTCAGCTCCAACTAGTGACAGTGGAAGGAAGGAAGGGGAGTTGAGCGCAGGGTTAGGGGCAGTGTGGGAGGGGAGAATGGTAAGAATTAAGTGGTGTTTCTATTTACAGTTGTGGTTGTTAACTTCAGTTGTCCTGGCACGACTTGAGTGGAGTCAACCACCCGATTGAGCCTTTCCCCCACTTGCATCTTGGATCATCTGTAAAAGAAAATTATGTAAAGATCAGAAATAATAATGCAGCACTAAAATCATCTGAGGTTCCCCTCCAGCTTTAATATCTACCATACTGTTACAAAACTACTATATACAATCACACACTCACTCAAAAGGTCTGCCATGAACTTTGGTGAGATCCTTTATTATTTTCGTATGTAACAACATAGTTGTTTTTTATTTTGTGTTTTTTTTTTTCCCTCCGTTGTGGAACCACAGTCTCCTTACTGCTAACATATGAAGTGTTGGATCTGTATGGTCAACACTAAATATCCCTGGATACGTTTTCAGACTTGGGGTCACCTCAAGAAAATATTCCCTCTAAATTAATAACAGAAGCCTTATCTTATTTTGCTGGCATTCCCAGTAACTCTGTTTACTATTAATTTGCATGTAGCATGCATCCTGGCAAATGTACCCTTGACATCCGAGCTTGGGAGCCAATCCCAGCCTGGCCTTGGCTATCTCTTCCAGGAGTGGCGTGGGTTTCAGGGAACAGTTCAACAGCTGGGCTGCTTTCTGACTCTCTGTGCGTCAAACTTCACAGCGTGGCTCTGTCATTTTGTTTGAAGTAAATCATTGGAATTTAAGACTTTTCATTATTGGAATGCCACCTACCCTATAGCCCAGATAAATAATTTCTCTATTATTTACATGTAGCTTTTCCACTATGAGTATGGACAGTTACAAGGTGATTGAGGTAGATATACATTTATATGAATATCCCATAATAATCTATCCCTTATATTACACACACACACATCTTGTGTTGCTGTGGCAGAAGGTAGAGGAATTGGTAACATTTTTAGGATTGCATTGAGAATGGAGCAGGCACGTAATTTAGGCAAAGATGGTAAGGTCTGTGACTTTCTTTTTCTATACTTTAATAAAATACCTATTTTCTGGACTGGGAGTTAATCTTCTGCCATTCCGGGGAATCTCAGACAACTGTAGGTAACCACATAGAAACTGGGTATTTTCTCTGCTAGCTCAGGTCTCTCCCTTTCCTCCTCTTTCCTCAGGTTGCATTTCTGTTTCCCAGGAGGTAGTGGCATGTGTGTTTCAGGGTTGGTAAAGTGCCACCACAGCCCAGGAGGGCACGTATCTGTGGCCATGGTGGTCATTTCTGTGTGTTGGTGGCTGTCCGTCTTCCCACCATCTGTGCAAGTCACCAGCTTATATGAACCCACTTCTGCTGCTTTCACACGCCTCTTGGCAAAGGTGTCATTGCAGTATGGGGGACACAGGTAATGCTGAGCCTGACCCAGCCCTCTGCCTGAACACACTGCACAATGTTTGTGTAATATTCTGCTTTAGTGCTCCCATGATAGGCTTGGGATTTCTCTGGCTTCTGGACAGGACTTCTCAAAAAGGGTTCAGGATTATTCTTTAAACCCGACTCGAGGTTCTGTGTGTCCCCACCTTCCAAACATGGCCGAGGGACAGGCTGTAGGACTTTTCCCGCCCGTGTCTAATTTTTTGTTTCTCTTATACTTCCTATTTTGTAGGGGTCCAGAAAGAATATGAAAGGTGGTTCTGCCTGATTTCATCTTCCAAATTATTTTCATCGTTACATGTGGTTCTTATTTTTCTCCAATGTTTTATTATGACATTTTCAACACAAATAAAAGTTGAAGGAATATTAACAATTAACATCCATATACTCAACACACAGATTCAACCTCTGCTTAACATTTTTCTAGTAGCAAAAATCTTTCCCACCTCATGTTCCATCACTTCTCACCTCTCCAGCCTCTTTTCCCTAAAACTAAGGACACAGTATCGTGAAAGCACAACCACAACACCATTACCACTGCACTTAGGAAAATTAGAATAACTCTGTAGTAACAGATAATACTTGGTCTAGCTTCGAAATTTCTCGACTGTTCAAAACTGTCTTTTCTAGATACTTATGTTTCAAATCAAGATCAATGCAAACTTCATGTGTGGCATTTTGTTACTGTATTTCATTGGTCCCTTTCACTGGAGCCCAGTACATGGACACTTTTTTTTCCCCTCCTGACAGTGACTATTTTAAGAGACCAGGTAGTTGTCCTGTGTAATGTCCCTCATTCTGCCTCTGATCGTTTCTTTGTAGTATTCTTTAATTTGTCACTTACACTCTGTATTTCCTGTAAATTGGAACTTATTTCTAAAGGCTTGGCTAGATTTAGGTGAGAGGGTTTGGAACTCAGAACACCTCTGAGGAAGCTGTGCACTTCATCTTGGGCACATCTGAAAGCACACTATGTGGGGTTGGTACGCTGTCCGTACCAGTAGGATCTCTTTTTCAAGATGACAGCCACCAGGTCTTTTTGTTATAAATGTCACATTTTTCCCTTTGGTATTCCTAGGTCTTTTATAGAGTGTTAGTTTGACATCTTGCAAATATCCTTTTTTCCCTAAATTTGACCCTAATGGGGCTTACCATCCTTTCCTAAAAGTTATTTAATTTCCAAGGGTTGCAGAATAATATTTTTCTAATCCAATCATTCCTTATTCCTTCTATAGCTTGGCTTTCGTCCATTTTTTTTTTTAAAGCATATTCTGGTGTTGGCCATGGATTTCAACTTTTTCATTCCAGTTCTGCCTCCGTGGCTGTCCCTAAAGGCATGAATGGATGCGTGGTATCCAGCTGCCCATGACAGGGAGGCTGGCGAAGTTATAGAAAAGGTTATGTTGATAATGACTATATCAAAAAAGATATTTTATTGTAAGAGCATAATAAACCTAAGCACTTTGATGAGTCCCTGCTGCATTTCATGGTTGTTGGTAGAATCAGAGACAGAGAGCTGACCTCAAGCTGGGGAACCACCCAGAGCCTGAGGACCAACCCAAGGCTGCCTGGTATAGGTGGATCCAGGGCCAGAAGCCAGGCCTGGTGACTCCAGCTTTCATGTTTTATGCTGAGAGCCTCAGAACCATCATGAGAAGACCCCACAAAAAACTTATTTCCATACCGTATTTGCTGCTTGAGCTCATTGCTTGTCACTAGTATGTAATTGCTGCTGGATGACACTGTTTCTCAAAGCTGGGGACACGAGATCTGTAGTAACAAGACGTTTTTTAGAGATTCTTTGGGACTAGTGTTTTATTTTATTTTTTATTTATTTACTTTTCCTTTATTAAATCATAATGGTGTACATTAATGCATTTATGGGGTACAATGTGCCGATTTGATATAGAATGTGGAATGCTCACATCTAACTGATTGACATAATCATCTCCTTGCATACTTGTTGTGGTAAGACACTTATACTCCATTCTTAATAGTTCTGAAATGTACCATTGTATTATGCACATTAGGTGATGTCCCACCAAACACCCTCCCTCCTCCCAGCTTCCCCTCTCTTTCCCCTCCCCCTCTTCTTTCCTCCTTCTTTCTGGACTATAGTTATGTTTTATCATTCATATAAATGTGTAGGTGATTATATACTGATTTCATAGTAGTATTGAGTACATTGGGTACTTTTTTTTTTCCATTCTTGAGATACGTTACTAAGAAGAATATGTTCCAGCTCCATCCAGGTAAACATAAAAGATGTGAAGTCTCCATCTTTTTATGGCTGCATAGTATTCTGTGGTGTGTGTGTGTAGGTATATATATTTTATATACCACAGTTTGTTAATCCATTTTACAACAAAGACATTTGCACCAGAATGTTTACTGCAGCCCAATTAATAATTGCCAAGTCATGGGACTAATATTTTAAATTTTGATCTTTCTATTTTTATTTTAATTTGGGAAAAATATACCTGGCACATCATACTTTGGTTTCATGATATTATAGTTTAGGAAGTTAAAAGAATGGAAAAAAAATTTAAAAAATGAAGTAAAAAATTAAAAATATTAAATAAATGATGACCCTCTGGAAGTGTTCCCCAGTGTACTCATGGCCTGCTAGAGTTGTTACTTACCCCATTGTCACAGCCACTTGAGACCAGAAAGGGGTACAACCTGGGTTTTGAATTAAATCTTGACTTTTTCTCAGAATCCTTCTCATCTTTTCGGTCTGATTCCTTTTATCCAACCCAGTTTATTCTAAGACCTGAGTTGTTACATCATCTCTTGGCTGATACAATTTGAGCAAAATTCTCTCTCTTTGATATGTCAGTTGCTATTGACAGGAAAGTCGTAGCACTCTTTGAAAACTCAGTGTATTTTCAGAGTGACCAAACACATCGTGGGACTTCTTCTATTTTTCCCTCATCACAATGGTTAAACACTAAACAGAGCCCATTTTAGCTGGAAAGACAAGGCTAAGAGTAAGGGTATAAAGCTTCAGGATTTTGAGGCCAGGCATTTCCAGAGAGGGAGAGAGCACCTGACCTCTCTGGTTTATCGTTCTCCCAACACATTCCTCACAGGATTTGGCCGTTTTGGTCTGAATTAATCTTTCTAGAGTCACCATTGGTGGTGGTGGTGGTGATGGTGGATCTAGTTGGCCTGTGACCAGCTCTCCTTAAATGTCTTTTTCTATCTCTATGCTTCACCCCTCTTATTCTCTTCCTGTTTTGGAAAATTTTGATTGCCTATTACCTTTGGAGATCTTCTATCTTCTTTTCTTCTTTCTTCTTCTACTACTTTTCTCTCCTCTCTGACCCTAGGTGGTGTGGAATAGCATCTTTGCATCCTTCTCCCATAAGACCTGGGAATCTGATTCTTCTTAAGACTTCATTACTGTCATGTAGCTGTTCCTCTTTATGAATTGCTCGGCAATACATATTTATTCTGCCTTTTTTTCTCACATATCACTTGATATGCTTCTAGGTTAGCAAATTCAAGGATACTATTATAACTCAGCTATTACCAGCAAACAAGCACATTTGAAAAGATAGATCTGCCATGTACAGACTTGCATAATGGGAATCTAAAAGTAGAAAACAATGGCCACAGTTTTGGATAATCCCATGCAATTGGCATAGATTCTTGAAAATCAACAATGTTAATTTTGTTTTGACTTCTTGGTTCTCTCTCTAGCCAGCATTTTAGACTACATAACAAGTTTTTATCCATTTCGAAGGTTTTCAACTACAGAACAACGCATGGAAAAGTCGAAAAGAATTATAATCAGACTCTGAATTTTCAGAATTCAAATATGCCAAGTATAAGAGAGAAGACCAGAGCTGGATAGTAGTTAAAGCAGTACAAACAGATTTCATCCAGGACCATTGCAACAGGGTGCAAAAAAAGACCCCAGTTTAGAACTGGGCTCACTTCTGAATACAGAATGGGCAAGTGGGCATTTTTAGCCAAAAAGCAGGGTGGGGGGCCGTGGATGGAAAATTACGAAGTGGAAACATTCAGGGTAAGGGAGTTTCTGTCTAGACTGACCTACCAGGTTTCTTGCTGAAAACAGACCAGGAAGAGCAGATACACCTGGGGGAGAGAGGAGGATGAGGAGCCTGATCAGATGTCCAGGGTGATTGGATTTGGAAAATAGAGGATTTTGGCTACACTGACTTAGCAGGACTCTTATTAAAACTGGGCAATGCAGCTGAACACAGAAGTCCAAAAGTCAGGCCTGGCTGACAGAGAGTTCAGGAGGGCTGAGGAGACTTTGGTCAAGGAGAGACTCTTTATCATATAATAAATATATTCCAGTGTTCCAGAGGTGCTGAAATAATTGCCTTAAATTTTAAATCACCAAATTATAATCACTTTTGGAAGCTTTTAAAAAGGCGTGTGTGGAATTATTTATGACCCTTCAAAATTAATTACATGTGTTCTTTAAAATTTGTTTTTGATATTTCCTACTTCTATAAGCATTTGTAATGGTTTAATAACTATTAATAACTTAATCCTCAGGTAATCTCATGACCTAGTCTACCTACTCAATTGGCTACCTCCATAAAACCCTTGAGTGATAACCTGAAGTCTTAAAGTCAGCATTTCCCTTTTACAGATAAGAATGTAGAAGTATGCAAAATTGTATTTTTTAAATTATAAGAATTTGTTTGAGTAAGGCAGAGTTCTGAATCTCTGTACCATAGAGCTGTGTTAACCAGATGCATAGATAATACAACTCAGGTAAAATGCCAGGGCCTTTGAGCCTTGTGGTTGGTTAAATGCATGTGCCTACATGGAGGGTCCCAGGAGTTATTGCAGCCAGTTTTTCTCTTGGTGTTTGAGGAGCCCATCCTTTCCAATCCCGTCAGTCTGACCAGGGTCTATGCTCTGTCTTAGTGACTGGCACAAGTTTCTTCGGCAGAAAACTTCACAACCACAGTAGAGTAGAGGGCTCATTTTTTGATGCCTGAGGGCAAACCTTCAAAATTGAATCGATACTCCTTGGAAATATTGACTTCAAGCTTAGTTCTTTATAAATCACCAAAGAGGAAAAATGAATTGACTTATAGTTAAACATGGATCATTGGATGATAAGCAAACTCCAGTGATGTAAAGGAACAGCTGATGGACGCGCTCCACGCCCTTTGCTCCACCCACGCTGCAGATGTCCTCTGTGTCCTGCTCACCCGCGGGCGCCCTCTGCTGGTCGGGTGTGCTCACCTTGGCTCCTGCCCACATTTACTCTTAAGAACCTGGAACCTTGGGGAGAGCACTAGCGGGGAGCTGGTGGGGTTCCTTCCCTGTCCCCACCCCCAGCACACGTGCACTTGTGCACACACATGCACACACACAGCTGGAAGTGGAGAGCTGGGAGTTAAGGGTCCATCACTCAAACTTTTGCCAGTCTTTGCAGTGAGTGGTAGGTGACTCTGAAAGCTCACCTCCTTGCCTTAAGGCTGGGCAAACTCCATGGTATAATTTGAAAGTTCTCCTCAGGGTCTGCGGTATAATTTACATGCCAGAGCTCCTTATAGGACCAGGCTGAGGCTGACACTTCACCTGAAATTGCAGCCTTTCCTGGCTGCTGCTTCCTTTTCCTCTCCCCCTCTTCTGGGAGCCCGCCCTTAATAAATCACTCCTCGTGAATACTCCTCTGTGGGGCTGCTTTGGAGGGCCTAAGGCAATGTTAAGAAATTAAATATATTACTTGATGATTTTTTATCAACATCTTCAAAACTATTTTTAATCTTTCGTTTGCTAATTTGGGCTACACACGTGCACTTGGGAGGATCTTAACAGTCAGTTAAAAAATGAAAAAAGGTGTGGATGACAGTTACCATTTATTGAGGAGGCCATTGTGTGCCAGGTCCTTGACACATTTTGTCTAATTTTCATAATAATCTACATTTTAAAGGATGCATTAATTGAAGTCCAAAGAAACTTACTAAAGTGTGCCCAAGTTACAGAGCTAGTAATTGGTAGGTTGACAGTTCAAGTCCAGATCTTTCTGGTTTTAACACTGTGGCTCTTCCAACGGCTAAACTGCCTACTCTCTTTCTCTTTCAGGGCATTCAAACATCTAACTCTAGACATGTCATATAGACTGGCTAATACCCAAGTTCATGAGTTACTTAAATTGGAGGAGACTGTCTCTTTAGTAAGAGATAAAATATGTTACAAAGTACCAGACTTAATTTTCCAGAAGGCAGTAATTAAAAATAATTTCTAAAAAGTGTTGGAGTCTAGTCATAACAATTTGTTGTATATAGAGAGATCTTTGTGTGATTTTTGGAAGAATGTAGGTGGTTCATAGAAATACAAATTATTGAGAAGGTGACAACAGGGCTTTAGGAAGGAATGTGTTTTGGGAGCAGGAGATGGAAACATTTTTTCTGGCTCTCCCTGTGGGGTGGTCATGCTCAGTGCTGTGACTGTATCGTACCATAATGCTGTTTAGAAAATTATTTTCTCAGCCTCTAAATGGACCACAATGTCCTGAAAGTCCTCAGCTACCTGGGGCCTGTATGGATTGTTGTGCATTGCTGACGCAAGTCCTATACATGTGAAAACTTTAGCAAGAATACACAAAAACCATCGCAGAGACTTTCAGATTTTTTGCATGGTGACATCATTAGCACCTAACGCAGATCATAGCTCCACATATCATGGAGGTTTTCTTCTTTCATTGCTTTGCCTGACTTTTTCTGACTTTTCTTTCTAAGATGAACCTTGGGAGTCACCTCCTTCAGGAAGCCTTCTCTGATCTCCATTACGTGGACAAAGTCTCCTTTCAGTAGATTTGTATTTCTGTGCATAATCTTCCAGGGAAATGGTAACTTACCATACTGAAAGCATGTTTGTCTATTGATCCTCCCATGAACCTCTTTGAGATCAATGATTCTGTTTTATTATTTCTGTGTGCCTAGTTCTTGTTATGGTGCAGGGCACAGAATTAACCCTCAAAGTTTTCATGAACTGAACGGTACTGTGTAAACAGAAGTCTTTTTAGTATGTGTGATTTATTCTCATAAGTTGTTTCAAGGCCATTCAAGTAACTTAGGCAGAATAAACACTGAAAAACTAGAGTGACAGTGGAAGCACTTGGTCAGACTTTTGAGATGAGGGAATCTAAAAGAGGGAGGAATGAGGATCATGTCCGAGAGGCTGGGAGGAGTCTGGTAGCCAGATAGCATCTAAGGGCCACTTGGGAATAGAATTGAAGGTGTGAGAATTATGATGAAAGAGAACTGGGGAGAGAACAGCCTTCTGTAATGGCAAAGAGTAAAATGAAAGACTCTATTATTTTTTATTTATTTTTATTTTTCCATTTGAGGCAAGGTAGAGTAACATAGGGAACATGGATTGAGGTTTACCCCCAAGCTCTGCTGTGTTCTTTTTTCTGTGTCTCAACCCCTTGGAGTTTCATTTTCTTCATCTGAAAAATGGGTATATGAGAATGAAATCTTCAGAGAAGATTTCTGAGACTGACCTAAAGGTTAATAAGATATGCCCAGCCAGTATTTGGTGTTTTACAAATATTATCTAAGAGACTAGTGAAGTAAAATAGAGGGTTCGTAATAGCAGACCTGCACCTATTTCTTCGTTCTTCCAATCAACATTTTACTGAATGTGTTCAGTGTGCCAGGCAAGGGGAATTCATATCTGTGCATTATTACCTATATGATGCCCCTCTAGAAGTTTAAGTCTAAAGGCAGACGAACATACTCCAGCAGATGATATGACAGTGGATAATGTATAAGTTCCACAGACGAGGAGACTGATTTATTCTTTCTGGAGAAATCTGGGAATTCTTCACAGAGGAGTCCACACTTGAGTGGGATCTGAAAGGATGAGTAGAAGTTCACCACATAGATGAGGTGGAGAAGGAGGCGCTCTTACCAGCCAAGGCATGGAGATTTATTTGCGTTGGGGTGGCCTGGATATTAATGGAGTGTAAAATATGAGAGGACCGTGGCAGGAGATAATGGACAGACAGACATGGGTCTGCAAGCAGAGCCTTCCTCTGCTGTGGAGTTTGGAGTTGATAGGGCTCAGAAAAGCCACTGAATTTAGAGAGTGATAAGGAACTAGTTACGTTTAGAAGCTTAGAATGTCTAATTGTAGAGTGGTCACATTTATGTCAATTTCTTGGCTCCTGCTGAGCCTTTTTTACTTTATTCCTTGATTTGCTAATAAAGCCATTCATTTCCTAACAATAATATTACTATTTTTTTTATTCTGATCTTATGGCTTTCATATTGCTTTAATGAACTGTAAGTCTCTACATGGTCATGTGTATTAAGAAATTAATGTGGAATTCACTCATTCCTTCAACAAATACAGTAGAATCTCCATAGTTGATCACTTTCCTACATGACCAACTCCTTAACTTGACCTAATTTTCACAGACTGGACCCCCACCTCATGTATGTGTCAGTACCGTAGGCCTAGTTCCTTATATTGACCACTCTCTATGTTGGCCAGTTTGTTAACAGTCCCCTGGGTGGTTCTACTGTGTTTATTGAGAGCCTGCTCTGGGCCAGCCACAGATAATGTCCCTGCCTGATGAAGCCTCCACTTCAAGGGAAGAGATAGAAGAGACTAGTAAGGGGTGATAGAAATTATGGCATGGGAAGAACACAGCAGTGGGAGGAGGTAAGGAGGTCCTCTGTTAAGGAAGTGATGTCTCCACCTGACTATATTGAGCAGGACAGGGTGGAGCTCTCTAGTTAAAAAATTTGAAATTTTATGTTTTTCCATTGCTGACTTTATCTTTCTCGATGCCCACCTGGTAGTAAGTTCCCATTCTTTCTCTCTTCACTCTTTCTTTCTCTCCCTTTCCTCTCTCTCTTTCTCTTGCTCTCATACCACCCTTCCTTGGGTGTATGCTGGCAGGGAATGAAATTCCCCACATTGTAAATATTCCTTTGCTTGGACTTCCTCAGAAGATTGTGACAGCGAGTTTCTAATCTAGAAATCAGAGAATTGTATTTAAGAATAATGGCATCTATTTTCCCTTGTGCTCCAAGAAGAACTCTTAGCTCTATTTTTATTTTTTTAATTTCTACTCTGTCCTCAGTTTTGGGTTAAGTGCTTTACACATATAATCTCCCAACTCCTCAGCACGGCTTCGCGAGATAGGCACCATTATCATCTTTATTTTTTAACTAGGGCCACTGAGACTCAGGGAGATTTTGCCATTCGCCAAGGTCATGTTCCTCCTAAGAGGCAAGGCTGGGTCTGACTCATGATGGCCATGCCCTAACCACTCTGCATTCCTGCCCCCCTCTCTGACCTGGCCTCATTTCTTCCTTTGTTTATTCCCCATGACCTTTTCTGTCTCAGTATTTCCTGTTGTCCCCTCATTCACATGTCCACCAAGTTCTGACACACAGAGGAAGGCAGGCCCCAGGGCCAGTGGCCCCATACCCAGCTGCCATTTTTAGTAAGAAGAAAATAGTTCCAGCCCTCCTCAAAGGACAGGGGTTAATATCACCCCTGAATCCAAATGGACAGGATGGAAAGGGAGCAAAGTTAATGGCACCACCTGGTAGCTGTAATTGACAGAAAAGAGCTGTCGGCTCAGAGAGGTTGAGTGACTGGCCCAAGTCTGCAAGGGTGTTCTAGGTGGAATGGTTTCAACACGACAGCTTGGCTCCAGAATCCAAACTCTCAGTGTTGGAGGGAGCTCTGTTTCTCAAAGTGAATTCCTGAGAACCCTGGTGGGGCGAGGTGGGAGAGTGCTCGGCTGGTCTCTGTGGCCCAGTATAGTAAATGCAGCATTCTGCAGCCCCTCTGGGGGTGTCATATTCTACATTGTCATAGTAAAGACTTGAGACAGTCCTCAGAAGCCTTTGAGCACTATTTAACTCAGGATTTCCTAAGCATATTTGACCACAGAAACCTTTTCAAAAGAGACAGACTGCTAACACGATGAGAAACTAACGTGAAATACTCAAATACACCTTGCTGTTTCCCCAGTTGTCATTTTGGTAGAGAATGAAGAGGGAGAGGATAGGAAGGAAAAAAGAAGATAAAAAGGATAGGAAAGAAAAAGACGATGACGTTAGAAAAAAAAGCTACTTAATTCTAAAATATCTTCTCTGCCTTTCTTTTATATCTGAGCCTTCCCTTGCTTGTGCTTTTCAGATTGACACAAAACGTTTCCCCAAGTGCATAAGATGAGATGGAAAGATTAATTTCTCAGAGCTGATGGCAGTCTTAAAAAATGGTCCATGAGGCTGAGAAAGGCTGTCTGTGCAGGTGGCCACGTCTTGATACCAAGAAGTGAGAATTGAGAGTGATGTAGGGCCCGAGTCTGGGGGGCACCTGCTCACCCCGTTAGGGCTCTGAGAGATTGACTCTGCTTTCCTCGGCTTCCATGGCAAAGAGTGACAGAATGGGACACCTCGGGCCTCTTGACTCCTGGACCAGTGTGTTTTCCCTGCAGTGCGTTTTTTTCAGAGTCAGTCTGAAAAATTCACATTATTCTGCTTCCCTGCTACGCTTAGCCCGTCAGCATTCGCTTAGCCAGGGGTATCATTACTGGCAACATAAACCACAAATATTGTAACTTGCCTTATTTATTGCTTGCTACAGTCTACAGACTCTTGGAGTCTTTGCATATTTCCTTTGCTCCTGGTTCTTTGAATAGAATGTCTATATAATGTAGAAAAAAGGAAAGTTCACAATAGATATTGGTATGTTCCTTATATAAGCATGCAGACACTCCTAATCAGATATGTAGGAATTTTTCTCATGATCTTTACTTAACTGATAAAGAAATTCACTGATTTACATGCACTTCCCAGGTTGTTGAGAAGTCTTCTTTTTTTTTGAGACAGAGTCTAAAGCTGTCACCCTGGGTAGAGTGCCGTGGCGTCAAAGCTCACAGCTCACAACAACCTCAAACTCTTGAGCTTATGCGATTCTCTTGCCTCAGACTCCCAAGTAGCTGGGATTACAGGTCCCTGCCACAATGCCTGGCTATTTTTCTTTCTTTCTTTTTTTTTTTTTTTGGGTTGTAGTTGCCCTTGTTGTTTAGCTGGCCTGGGCCAGGTTTGAACCTGCCACCCTTGGTGCATGTGGCTGGCACCATAACCACTGTGCTACGGGCACTGAGCCTGTTGAGAAGATTTTTATTACAAAATATCAGTGTTCATATGTATAAAATTTATATTTATTTGCTGTTAGACCTTTACTCTCAAAGTGTGGTCCTGGGATCAGTGTTACTGATATCATTTAGGAACTTGTTAAAAGTACAGAAGCTGGGGCCTTATTTCAGACATGCTGAATCCAGATCTTCCTTTAGCGAGACTCCCAAGCTGATAGTATGCTCTTTAAAGTTTGAGAAGTCCTGATCTAGAGTACTCTAAAAACATTGAGGCCAATCATTGCTTTTCTCATGTTTATTTCGCCTAGCTTCATATTTATATCTTTAAAAGAATGCAACATCCCTGCAAGTTTTATCTTGGAAACTTCATTGTTTGCTGGCTTATATGTTAATTCCCAAGAGAGCTACAAATCATTTCTTTCATAATTGGTCCTTACTGATTAGATAGACAAGTATTTAGAGTGATAGATATAAATATAAATATATAGTTTTTTTAAAGCTAGGTAAGTAACAAGTGTCAAGGTCTGTGAAGGGTCTGAGATCTTACCCTACCTGTAAGCTAACAAGTTAGCCTGCCATTTTTATTGATAGTGGCAAAAGACAAGAGATGTTTAGGTCAGAGACAAAGAACTTTATTACTCATTACACAGAATGCAGCGTGAGCAGCATATTTGTGTCAGTTTTATCTGCCCAAATCCCGTGATGGTGATGCAGGTGGACTGAGATGGATGCCTGCACATACTCCGGACAGTATTTTAGGAGAAGAACCCTGAGTTTAGGGAACCTGACTCTTTTAAAATGGGTAATAAATATGCCTGTTCTTTGTTCCAGAGATACTGTATTTTCTAAGTCTATTTACTCTACAAACATCCTTGAAATGATGATCTGAAACAAAAGGCAGTCAGTGCCTCTCCTTGTAAGGATATGTAGAAATACTAGACTCATGGAAAACTGTCTCTCCCCAATGGGTATTAGAAAATATTAATCCTTTGGTTTTAGGACCAATAATTATTTCTTTGGAAGCCATGACACCTGTATTTCCTAATCCCTGTATTGTACTAGTGATTGTTTTTATTAGAAAGACTTTAAGAGGAAAATAACTTCTAGTCTGGGCATTCAGTTGAGCCCCTTATATGTAGAGAGAAGTTATGTAACCAAAGCAAGTGGGGTTGTATGTCATAAATAGTGATGTCACTTGTGGCTCTTCTTAGTGTTGGTTGTACCACTGTGGTGCAGAACCTGTTCTTATGCTCAAGTTTAAGAGATATGACATCAATTCAGAGAGCTCTGGAGAGACCCTAAGAGGTGTTTAAAAGATTGGCAAATAGTAGGAGGAAAAGCAGAGGTAAATTGCAGCTAATAATAACTTTCTAAGACAGCCGTTTTGTTGTCCGTAACTGGGTTCACATGCAAAGCAGTTGATTTCCCTTTGCCTAAATTAGAGGCTGAACCTTTTCAAAATATCATAAAAGAGATTTCTTTTTTGACTTCTAGAGTTTTTCTCAAGAATGAGAGAGTTTGGAGAAGGGAAAACTGGCGTGCTTTACAAAGCCGTTTGACAATGATATGTTGATGAATGTTTAACAACCTGTGCTCAGGGTGGAGTGGGGTTGGGCTGTAATATGTAAAGTGTGCTGATTTCTGTGGTATGAATACTCCCATCAGGGCTGATTTTAGGCTCACTTCAGTGTGAAGTGAGCCAGCTTGAAAAAGTCCTAAAAATTTAATAAACCAAGATGAGCCAGCTTTTATAAGCCATTGCAAAAACAGTCACAATTAGCAACTTTTTGATAGTGAAGGTGATTTGATTGCGTAGAGCTTTGCTTGTAGAAGCTTCTTTTTTCAAGGTCTTTTAAAATAATGTATGATCTGTTTGCCCCTGGCGATTCTTAGCTCGATTTACCTTAAGGCAGGATGACAGCCCAAATGATCTTTTGAAGTTTATTTCAAGAGCATGATTTGATTTTTCGAAAAGTCTTCCTTTATATTGTGGGTTTAACAACCCTGATTGTGTTTCCTTTAAATAAGTTGTCCACCAGCTCACTTATTCTTTTCTATGGAATGGCCTATTGGTGCAGTCTGATTGTCACAGATATTTTTTGAAGAATGGGAGGCTATTGAGGCTTGAGCCAACCCAAGATACATGAGTGGCCTGTAGAACCATAGTAAGTCACAACTTTGGGCGCAAGCACCTGCACCAGTGGTGGGGCTGGGAGCCTGGTAAATCTTCTTTGTGCTAATGAGACTTTATGCCTCTTCAAGAAACTTATCCTGGAAATTCTCTCTGGGATCAGTTTGGCTGCAGTTCTGTAAAGTCCGTCTCTGGGTTGCTATTTTGCTGTTTACAGCAGCATTTTCTCAGAGAATTTAAAAGTGAGCCCAGACACTACAACTTCACTGAGACTCATGGTGAATAAGCTGCCCTCCTGTCTGAGTGCCTAGCTCACACTAGTGGATTCTGCCTTCACAGGCAACCATGTAGTGTCCCCAGTTCTGGTGTGCCTGTGCCATCACGAGGGGCCTGGTAGAGTGGACTGATTTGCTCTCCTCTGTCTTCTCTGCACCCCTCCCCGCCAGGTGTTGAGGGATTAGTAGAAAGAGTAAGCTTGCTGCACTCAGCCTGTCTCAGTGAGGTGCCTTCCTACGGCCTTTGGCTTCAATAGGCCTGTGTCTTCCTCCCCCAGCATTTGCCAGAAGGAAGACTTTGACTTTAATGCAGATTTGAGAGCCTCCTTCCCTCTCCCAGGGGTCATATTGATTGAGAGGCTTCAATTACTTATTTATCACATTTATAAAATGCTTCTCTTGCCAAGGTCTCTGGGCACATGGGACAAGAGTAAAAATGCTAACAAGTAGTAGTAGTAGTAATAACAATAATAATACTAATAAAAGTACCAAACATAGCTGTTCATTCTGAAGGCTCTACATCAACTCCATTGGAAGGCTGGTGACATTGATTTAGAGCTTCCATTACAACTGGATTTTTTTTTTCCTTTTTATGAAACTCACTCATTTCTAAGAGGGCTGTTCTCCTGCATAAAGCAAGTACATTAACAGGCAAAGAGACATAGCTTATAGATTTGCTGTTATGCTAAGGCCCAATTGAAAAGACAACCCCTGTGCCACATTACAGAGATCAGTTTCCACTCCCCTCCCCATGCCTCTCTTCCCTTTTTTGATGAGGGCAAAAATAGAAGTGAATCTTAAAAGAGGGCTCTCTTTGTATTGTCTGTACCAACTTTTGTCTAGACACACTGAGACAAACTGTCTTTGCAGGAGTTTTCTTATCCTGGAAGAGGAGGAGCAGATTCTCTGAGGAGGGTGTGCTGTGGGTGCCAAACAGCGGCTGCACTTTCCCCTCAATTACAGTGGTGGTGGTTTGTTCAAAGCCTTAGCTAGGTGCTGCTGCTGTTATTTTTGTTCAACATCATGAGGCGTTTAATTAGATTGGAAAAAAAGTGTGTGGGTTTGAAGAACTTTTCTCAAGTGCATTGAATCTGAAATCCTAATGCCATTTTGGATCTCCTTTCTTGGAGAAGGCTCCCCCTCTATTTTTATCTGCTGGTGATAAAAGCAAATGCTAGAAGTGCCAAAAAGGAGCCATGATACTTCTGACCCATACCCCTGGCATTCCTAATCCATACCACTAGGGGGTTGGAGGATCCTCCGTGGCCTGCCTTTTTTGTGATCATAAAATAAGGCATTATATATGGAAATGTATGGTACTTTTTTCCTTAAAAATCTAATTATGATTAACATTCTTGTCCTTAGGGAACATTTGGACTCAGCTATTCCTTAGAGTTCCACTAGTATAGGAGAAGAAAAATAACTTGACCTATTCCCTTATAACAATTGTCAAACCATAACCCACAGGTGAAATCTGGCCCATTGTTTGCTTTTATAAATAAAGTTTTATTGGAACACAGCCCCACCCATTCACTTGTGAATTGTCTATGGTTGCTTTCATGATTTAGTGGCAGCATTGAGTAGTGACAGAGACCTGATGGTTCTCAAAGCCTAAACTATTTAGTCTCTGGTCTTTCTACAGAAAAAATTTGCTGACCACTGCCTTAAAGGAAACAATTAAACAAAATATCTAAGGAAATAACAACCCACTATGCAGATCTTCACATATTTTGTGACAGGTTGTGGAGATAGAGACGGTGTCTGGTTCTGCTTCTCTCTTTCAGTCAGGTCAGTCCTCAAACCAGGTTGGGTAGGGGCACAAGCACTGAGATGGGAGCAGAAGTTGTAGTTCAAGAGCATACTATGGTCCAACTGTTTGTTGTGACTTCAGCTTACAAGAGCCTGTGGTTCCTTCTGTGTATACTTCCATTGTATATATTAAGATGAGGACTGTCTAGAAAGAGAGTGCGCGAGAGAGATACCTTCAAAGCTGCAGTCAGGGGTAGAGAGTGGTGGTAAAACTCACTGGTTGATGGTACTTTTTGATTTATTAATTTTTGGTGAAGAGCCAGTACAGAGCCAGATGGTCTTATGTAAAAATAGAACCTATCATACTTAAAATTTTTCTTCTATATTTCCTATAAAGAAAAATATTAACATTTTTTTGGCTTGGTTGGGTCAGTGATAACTTCAGGGATATGCCAGACTTTATGTGATATGTTCTTGGAGAGTAAACAAAAAAAGATATGGTCCTGATATGGCTTCTCTCAAGAATTCTATAATCGAGTCTTTTTTGCCAATATTTATTATAGCTTCACACTGATTTTTTTTTTTTTAATAAATGACCATCAGGATTGAGGGTATAAAAGGCTGAATGTGTGGTCTTTGTATATCTTATTGTCTGTTCTTCCCCTTCTTATAACTTTTTCAAAGAAGGCCAACCCTGCTTCTGCCTTCCAGTGTCCAGCCCTTATGTGTGCAAAGCCACTGTGTGGTCTAGTGAGAAACAAGCCAACACAAGCTCTGAGAAACAGGCATTTTGAAAAAGGATAATTCCTGTCTTTGTGAGAGTCTTTGTACTTTTAAGATGGAGAAAAATCTTAGAAGAGCATCCAACCTAATACTCCTAAAATTAATTTCTTATAGTTGGGCGATCTTCAGATGATGTTTTATTGGCACTTCAAAACAATAACAAAGTTCAAACTTCAAAGATCATAACAGTCTCTAGTATGTCATACCTTTTGGAGCATAAAATAAAAATAATTTCTTCATACTCATAGAATATTTTATTACATACACAAAACATCTAATTTCAGAACTGCTCTCTAAAGATACAGCTTTTTCTGCTTCCTATTGAAAACGTGAATTTTCAGATTAATAAATATATTATTTTAGTTATTTCAGTATGACATTTTTTTTCTCTCATACCCTGACTTTAGCCAGTTAAAAAATAGTTATTTTCAATGAGACAAATGCCCCCTGGTGGAAACAGTAGCCAATATTTGCACTGATTTGGGGGGAGAGGGGTCCACATACAACAACTAAAAACAAATATATCGAGTACAATTATGGGATGATATAGGGATATAATTGATGTAGCTTAATTTTTAAGCCTATGTTTCATTTAAATGCAGTAAACAGAAGAAAACATCAAGTTGCAAGGGTCAAAAGATTCAATAAGGAGCTAACTAAACCCTTTAATACGGTTTAAATAATTATGGCAATTCCTCTAGCGTCTTTTTTCTCAGTTTAGCTTGGGAATCTCTTAGCTAGTAAAGTCATTTATAGCAGGACTCTTTGTAATGATTTTTTAATGGAGGACTTTTAGATAATACCTTGGAGGGTGTTTTAAAACTAAGTAGTTGTATAAGAGAGAATTGCTTAAAGGATTATAAGATGGCCCAGAAAAAAAAAAAAAAAGTCAGTGGGAGGGAAGAGCGGGCTTTGGGATTTAAGCTTCACCAAATGACAACTTTATGTTGTTTGTCTCATTAACTGCCAGACAATTCATCTTTGGTTCAATGGGGAATTCTTACCAAGCCAGGGATGTGAGCTTGCCAGGATTCATGTTTTTAAAGAAAGCTTTATTTTGTAAATTTCTCATCTGAACATACTTGAAATCTAGCTCTCAAAAAACTTTGTGAAATCATTTATAACAGTGGTTCTCAACCTTCCTAAACCCGCAACCCTTAATACGGTTCCTGTGGGTCGCAACCCACAGGTTGAGAACTGCTGATCTATAAGGAAGCAGAGAAAAGGGAAAGCAGAAGGTAAGTATGACGTTATGGCCCCTCTGCAGGGGATAGAGTTGTGAGAGAGTGGAGGTTGTTGGTAGAGTCTGCTGATCTTCCCTCTGCTCAGCCACACCTCGTTTTGCTGGGGCTGGGGTTCCAGCAGAAAATCTCTGGCTTTTTATGCCTCTGCATTTTCTCATTTGGATGAAGCCTTTGGGGAAAAAAAAATCATCAAGGACCATCTTGTATGGAAAGATGATGTTCTGCATATTTAATGGACTGAATCACCCTTTCCCTTCTCAGATATAGCTCTTGTCCATTAAGTTGTGGCTCCGGATGATAAATACCATTGTACTCATCATATCACCAAATGCCACATTTTCCAAAGCCATGATATTTGTTTGCTTCAGTATTGGTGAGATTGCACTCTGGAATATAACAGTTCAGGCTAACGTCATCTGTTAACTTCCGAGGACTTAGAGATATATTAATGGCTGGGCGGGAGTTGAGTTCTTTAGAAATTATTCTTCCTAAACTGATGCCTTTGCTTGAGCTGTGATGCTTAATCTTATGTTATCTATTGACTTATGTCCTGAAGTAGGTGGGAAAGGACACCTTGACTCCCCCAGGAGTATGAAGGTAGATCATGTGTGAGAGACCAAGAGAACCCAATGAATTTTGCTAAAGCCTTGGGTAGATCTTCAAGAACGTATTTTGGATAAGAAATATCAGGCAGTTTTCTCACTGTGAATGTCCTCTCACTGCCCACCCCCCACCAGGAGAGAACCTTAAAGTATAATGCAACAAACACTCTTGGTGACATTGCCTCTCACAAATGTTTTTTTAGAACTGCTGGACAACCTAGGAAGGGACATTCTGTACACCCAGAGATTGACTTTCCCTTCTTGCCAGTGGTCTTCATTGCTGTATATTTTTGTTGAAATGGTTTAGGACCTTAAATGGGGTTACCCAGATAGATCACTCACATTATTTAGTCAAGTTGGCTGTAAATAATTATCAGCTATTTCCCTGAGCTAGATTCACCCTGAAAGGTTGAATACCTACTATCTTTTCTTTCTATTTACATTTATTCATTTATAAACATGGATTAGCCATTGCTTACTAGGTCCCTTCTCCCTGGGGCATACATTTTACCGGGAATATGTGAGGTCAGAAGATACTTTTTCTTTTTTTATTAGATCCTAACTGTAATACATTACTGCATTTATGGGGTATAATGTCCTGACTCTATATACAATCTAGAATGTTCACATTAAACCGGTCAACATATCATTCACCTCACTTATTCAATTGTTATGTTTAGACATTTCTACTCTACTGTTAATATATTTGACATGTACACTTGCAATATACACAGTAGGTAAGTTCCCACCAAATACCTTCCCTCCACCCATCTCCCTCCTCCCCTCCCCTTGCCCTCCTCCTCTCTTCTTCTTTCTGGGCTATAATTGTGTTTCATCTTTCATATGAAAGTATGGATGATTATATATTGATTTCATAATAGTATTGAGTCCATTGGGTATTTTCTTCCCATTCTTGAGATACTTTACTAAGAAGAATATGATCCAGCTCCATCCATGTGAACATAAAAGAGGTGAAGTCCCCATTTTTTTATGGCTGCATAATATTCCATGATATACATATACCACACTTTGTTAATCCATTCATAGGTCAATGGGCACTTGAGCTTCTTCCAAGACTTGGCAATTATGAATTGGGCTGCAATAAACATTCTTGTGCAAATGTCTTTGTTTGAAGTTTCTCTGCAGAAGACAGGTGCATGGCCTACAGACACATGAAAAAATGCTCTTCATCTTTAACCATCAGAGAAATGTAAATCAAAACCACTTTGAGATATCATCTAATTTCAATAAGAATAGCCCTCATAACAAAATTCCAAAACTACAGATGTTGGCAGGGATGTGGAGAGAAGGGAACACTTCTGCACTGCTGGTGGGATTGCAAACTAATACATCCCTTCTAGAAAGAAGTTTGGAGAACACTTAGGGAACTAAAGTAATCCTGCTGTTTGATCCTGCAATTCCTCTACTAGGTATATATCCAGACAACCAGAAGATACTTTAAATATAGTTTAAACGGTGCCTAGAAAACAGTAGTAGGAGATGGGCATTGAAGGAGATGTTGGGGATTAGAGAGTGTGAGAGTTGGGGAAAGAGAGAAAAAAAGGCAGAGAGAAGGAGTCAGCTAGGAATTTCATGTCCTAAGACACGAAAGGGTAAGAAAATATGTGGCCTTCATATATCTGCAAGGAGTTTGGCTTGGCTGGAGGAAAGGAAGCAGATGAAAACTTGGGAGGAGAGAGTGCAGAGGAGTTAGGGAGCCCCCGGTACAGTGCACAGAATTTACCCTGAGGGACGTGGCATGGGGGAGCCCCCGGCACTGTTGAAGGAAGCCGTGTGGCCTGACAGGCAGAGTCAGGTGTGTCTGCGATCAAATCCTGTTGCTGTTAGTTACTAGCCGAGTGGCCTTTGGTAGTTTCCTCACCTCTTCTTTTTAATCAAAACTTTTTCTTTTAAGTTGACAGGTAATAATTGCATATATTCATGGAATATGTAGTGATCTTGTGATACACATAATGTAGAGTGGTCAGATCAGGATACTTAGCATATCATTATCTCGAACATTTGGCATTTCTGTGTGTTGGAAGTGGTCAATGTCTTCTTTGTAGCTATTGGAAGCTATATATTATAATATGTCATTGTTTATGAACTGTAGTGCAAGTTCTCACCTCTTTGCCAGCTATCGCTCTTCTGGACAGTGGGAGTGGTGCTCCTTCTCCATGGTAGTGGCGTGCGAGGGAAATGAGGTGATGTGTGCTGTGTGCCGAGTTAGGAGTGACTCTTCAGAGATACGTGAGTGTGTGTGTTTACATTTGGGTACGTGCGTGAGGACAGGAGAGAGAACCCTCATTCAGGCATGGATTTTCAGTGTGCTTATTTAAAACCATTCATGTAGGCTGGGTGCAGTGGCTCATGCCGGTAATCCCAGCACTCTGGGAGGCTGAGGCAAGTAGATCATTTGAGCTCAGGAACTGGAGACCAACCTGAGCCAGAGTAAGACCCCATCTCTAAAAATAAGCCAGGCGTTGTGGCAGGTGCCTGTAGTCACAGCTACTCAGGAGGCTGCAAGAGGATCTCTTGAGCCCAAGAGTCTGAGGTTTCTGTGAGCTCTGATCCCAGGGCACTTTACCCAGGGTGACAAAGTGATACTCTGTCTCAAAAACAAACAAACAAACAAACAAACCTCCCTGTTCATTTATATGCAGCAGACATCAGTGCCCCCCATACACAAGGTGCCAGCTAAGGACTCTTGTTCCTTTTAGTGACATATCCTCAGGGGGTGAGGGCAAAGTATATTTAATAATTAATGTTTATCAACTAATTGGTGTCCATATATGTTGACAGAAGTGTCCAATATCCAGTAGAAGTCAAAATACTCGAAAAACCATCCATCTGAGTTATTAACATTTTAATTTAGATCAATAGGGAAAAATAGGCCCTTGGGCGGTTTATTTATATTTTTAATGAGTAATTATTTCCTTCTCACAATTTAGTTTCCTTAAGAAATGAACATTTATAAAATGTTTTTGGTGAACCTACTTAAATAGTAGAATTCATTTTCTCTCGGAGGTTGGGAACTACAGGGAGGAACCAGAGAGTCATAAATCCTACTTAATTCAAGTTCATGCATTTCATGAGACAAGGCCCCTTCTTTATTCTCTTACTGTATTTCCCCTGAGACCTATAACAGAGGATGTGAGCAGCGATGTAAAAATGTGAGCAGTATCACAGAAGTTCTATAGAGGAGCGGCCCCACTCCTTTCCCCACCCCCACTGCACACACTTAAACAATAGGAATGGTACATCCAAAATGAAAACAGGCTGCATAAGTTGAAACCAACCACTTGATGAAATAAGTTGGCTGCTCCAGTCAGGCTGTTTTGATCATCCGTGCTAGTTGGAATACAGAGGATCTGTGTTCTGAATCTAATAAGTGTATTTACCAATTCATTAAATGTTTGAGGAAAGCCTACTGTAGGTTCACGTAGAGGAAGAAGTGCCATTCTAGGGCAGAGTAAGTAGCCCTGGAAGCCAGGTGGCTTCTGCATGGCCTGGGCCAACATAACTCATTTTCCAGATGAGGGGCAGAGGTTTTGCTGTGGGAGTTCAGAGAGAAAGATTACTCCTAGCTCATGTTACGGGGATGCTTTCATAGAGGCATTAGTTTCAAGTTGGACCCCCAAAATAGTGGCCTACAGAGCCTTCCATTTTGAGAAATCCCTAATTACACAGTGTTTATAGTGCATTTTTTTTTATTAAATCATAGCTGTGTACATTAATTCAGTCATGGGGTACAATGTGCTGGTTTTATATACAATTTGAAATATTTACACCAAACTGGTTAACATAGCCTTCATGGCATTTTCTTAGTTATTGTGTTAAGACATTTATAGTCTACATTTAGCAAGATTCACATGTACCCTTGTAAGATGAACCATAGGTGTGGTCCCACCAATCACGCTCCCTCCACCCATCCTCCTGGTGCATGTTTTTTGATTATTTATTTTGCTTTATTATTTTTCCTATGAGAGTTTTTAATTTATTCTTTAACAACTTAAACTATATTACAAGAGTGTTCTTGGGAGGCATTTGTTGTTGGACTAACTGTGCTTAAAAACATCAATTTCGGGAGTCAGGGATGGCTAGTCATTGCAGACAAAGGAGGAACCGGGGTTTCTTTCACGCCCAGCCAAGTTGGTGACTTGCACACAAGCACTGTGCTATCAGAGCCTCTCCCCAGGCAGTGTGCACCAGAATTTATTGCAACCTTGGTGTGAAAGGAACTGAGAAATATTTTAGAAACATGACCTGGGAATTCCAAAAGTCACACATGCCTTTGTACAAAACCAGGGAAACCAGAGCACGTTCAGCCACAGGGTGAGTGAGCCTCCAGTCTCGTACGCTCCTCCTGGCTGAGAGGCTCACGTTCCCACAGTCTCCTGGGACTTGTCCAGTTGGTAAAATTTATATGTGTTCCTTAAAATAACCATCACAGCATGAATAGCTGTTATTTGTGGTGGATTTGCTTTGTCCCAAGCATGTTTCTTTTCTTTTTTTTCCTGAGATGGAGTCTCATTATGTCACCCTTGGTAGAGTGCCATGGCATCACTGCTTACAGCAACCTCCAACTCTTGGGCTTAAGCAATTCTTTTGCCTCAGCCTCCCAAGTAGCTGGGACTATAGGCTCCTACCACAATGCCTGGCTATTTTTTTTGTTGCAGTTGTCATTGTTGTTTAGCTGACCTGGGTTGGGTTCGAACCCACCAGCCTGACACCTTACCCACTGTATGTGGCTGATGTTCTACCCACTGAGCTACGGGCCCTGCCCCAAGCATGTTTCCATGCGTTTCACATGTATTATCTCATTTAATGCCATCAACAACCTCATGAGTTAGATGGTGAAACTGAAATACAAAGAAATTAAATAACTTTCCTTGGGTCACTTGAGTACAGGCCATGAATGGCAATACCAGGACCTTGGGCAGATATGTGGCTATCAGTTACAAAGATTCAGTGATCTTTAGGATTATTTCTTTTAATTAATCTTTTTTTTCCTCTCTCTCTTTTTCTGTTGTTATTTTGATCCATCTGTCTCTATGTCTGGTTCTTTTTTTTTTTTTTCCCTCTCCAAAATAGGACATGTTGTCTTCTTTATCATAATAGATTTATCTCTTAATTATTTTAGCCTAATAATACTTAGCCAGAAAAGCAAAAATGCCATGAAAAGAAAGATGTTATCTCAAAAGTAAAAAAAAAAAAAGACAGTGGAAGAAAATTTTATCTTTGGAGAAGGACTGAGTATTGTTCATATTTGAATTAGGGGCTTTGGCTCCTGGTGGCCATCCTGCGGATGTGTCTACAAATGTGTGGCTTGTTTTGAGAAACTGTGGACATGATGTAAAGGTGGCGGTGGCAACTCTACCACAAAGAATTATGTGCAAGTGCTTTTGAAAAGCACGTCTAGAACTCACCATCCACTTTCATCTTTTTAATTGATACATCATTGCTTTTGAACCAAGAGAGAAGTAATTCTTTGTCCATGCTAGATTAGACTTTTGGAAGTTTGAGATGATACCTTCAAAGACAATGCATATTGAAAATGAGCAGGCTCAACATGGTCTCCTGTGTATTAACAGAGACCACTAGATGAGCTCAGCTCAGGAGACCTCAGACCCAGTGACTGAGTTAATCACTGACTCTTTACTTATCTGTAAGATTAGGATGATGTGAAGCTCACTTATTTGGGGTGCTTGGTCATGGTGAAATGCTGTTGCAGAAGCAGTAATGACAGTCCAGACGGACATGTCGTCATAAACTCTGTGTGCTCTTCTCACATGGGAGAACTGAGAGGTTAAGCAACACACTGGGTTTTCAATTCTAATGTTCAACTTAGTAGTGATACGACCTTTGGTGAATTTCTTAACTTTTCAAATCCAATTGCAAAGAATGGCAATAATAATAGCCTCTACTTCATAAAGTTATTGAGGATTAGCTAGGAGAATATCTATACATCCCTTAGTATGGTGGGCTGTGCAGTGTACAGAGAAGTGGTCCAGCACAGCCAGACTTCTCACGTTGGAGTGCTAGTGCAAGCATTCACCAACTTTGTGGCTTTTGGCTGTTTCTCAGCTGCCTGTGCTTCAGCTTTCTCATGTCTAAAAGGTGGTAACCATAGTGCTGCTTATAGGGATGTTATGAATATTAAATGAATTAATGCAAGGAAGGCAGCCAGAAGAGAGCTGGGCATATAGCTATTGTTATTGTGCATAGTAGGAGTATCCAGCGAGTGTATTATTACCATCATCGTTGTTATTATGTGATAATTATCGTCTGTCTTAAGGATCTAAAGTCAAGGTATTTCTAGAGACAAATAATAATACACTTTGTAGGAACATGAAAATGAAATGTTTTAAATTTGGGGAACTGGGAGGAAAATGAAAATCACATGAACAAAAAATGTAAATTTGGCAGATGTGGGTCAGATTTACTGACTCAGTCTGTCGCTTTTCTGATGTTTGGCCCCCTGTCTGTTCTAAGTGCTGGGAAAATTGAGAAGGGAGGGTCACCCCTAGAAACACCCAGTGTATTTGCCAAAGAGCAAATTTTGGAGAGCAGTGTGACTTGCTCTGTCCTTGATGTCTGTTTGAGTGGCTCACTCAGATGGTGCTTTTCTATCCCAGCCTCAGAGACTGGGCTGAGTAGAAGAGGCCACTGGAGCTTGGGTATTGAAGGTAAGAGTCCCCAGGCAGGGAAGTGGGATGGGGAGTTCTGTGCTGAGGTTTAAGCATGTGAAATGAGGTCAGGGTAGGGACATGGGGACACCTGTTGATGGAGACATGGATGAAGAGGAGGAACAAGTGACACATGGGAAGTGACCTTGAGTGGTCCCAGAGAGGATGTTAGGTGGGTGAGTTGTCTGGCCGGTGGCTCCCAGCCCAGGTGGCTCTCTCCTCTGTGTGGAGAAATGGGGGATTAGGAACCCACTAGCCTACCAGTGAGGGCCTATAATGTGCATGAGTTTCTAGAAAATGAAGAGACACTGGGGATAATCAGAACTATGGAAGAAGAGATGGAAAAATTGCCAGATTGAAGATATTTCAAAAGGCTCAAATATGGCATCGAGGAATCAGAGAGTAGAAATTTTTTAAGTACCTATGTTCACAAGAGCCAGAGGCCTCAGCTTGGTCATGTGGGGAGAAGACAGAACAAAAAAGAGGTCATTGAGAGATACTTTCAAAATCTTTGTGATGACCACTGAGGGACTAGTTATGGGAGTGGCAGAGCAGAAGGGTCAGCTCCAAGCTAGCTGAACAGCAGTCAGGTGTCCTAGGAGCTGAGAACGAGACATCTGTGCACAGCATGAAGGGAAGGGGAGAACAACGAGGGTCTACTGCCTGTCCCCAGGTGTGGCCTGAAGAGATGACCTCTGGGTAGACTAGCTCCAACCTGCTGAGCTATTAGGGAGCGCCAGAAGCCTCAGGCAGGTGAACTGAGTTAATTGTGCTAGATCTTGGTTGCCCAGAGTTGAGTGTCCAGAGCAGGGGTCCTCAAACATTTTAAACAAGGGGACAGTTCACTGTCCCTCAGACTGTTGGAGAGCCCGACTATGGGCCCTGGGAAAAGTTGGCTGCTAAGCAGGATAGGCAGTGGCTGCAGCAAAAACACCTGGTGGGCTGGATAAATGTTCTCGGCGGGCTGCATGTGGCCTGCGGGCTGTAGTTTGCCTTAAACTCCAGAGCATTTGCCTTAAACACCAGGAAGGCAGGATGCTTTGATGTCCTGTCCCCCTTCCCCAGATGGTTATCCACATATCTACCAGTCTGAAATGATGAGGCTGGAGATAGCAAACAAAGAAAAGTTTGAGAGTGTTAGATCTGGAAAGGACGAGTCTGAGGCTGCCTAGTACAGCACCCTTGAGGAAACTGAGGCCGAGAGTGACCCATGGACTTACCAAAGTCAGCCTGGAGTTAGTTCTCAGGCAGGACTTTAATCCTGAAGGGCTGGATTATCTTGACACTGCACAGGTGCTACTGCTCAGGCCCTGCACTCTTCTCCCTTCCCCCTTCTGCCCTGCCTCCCGCCTTTTCTTGCCCTCTGGCCACAGAGATTGTTAATCAAGCCCATCTGAACCGAAGCTTTTCTACCCTTTTGGTATCATCCTTCCCATAACAAAACTTCCCATTGTCCTTGTTGGGTAGATGGTTAACTAATCAGCCTGCATGTTGGGGTGTCAAAGGGTGCAGTGGCTATGACATTCTCATCCTCCCAGGCACTAGGCTTGCATTTTACAAGATATCTTCTTGCTGCATTGCTCTTCAGATGTTCCACTCATCGTCCTGTCCTCATTCCAAGCTCTATGGTACTGGTGATGAGGGGAGGTGGTGTGAGGACATTTTTAATGTGACTTCCCTCCTCAATGCAGAGACAAACTCCCAGTCTGTAAATCTCTGGAGTCTACATGCCAATCTCAGTACCCTATCAAAGAAAACTTTTAGTTAGAAAAATGAAGTCAAGCCAACTTTTAGTTTAAAAATTGAAATGCCTAAAATTATTTGCTTTGACGTTACCTGTTCAATAAATTTCTAAGGGAGGCTACTCATTAACCCCACAACAGAGGCACGAATTGTCTGTCTTTCCAAGGCCATTATTCAGTTTGTTGTGGATGAATTTTAGTCCGACTGTTCTCAGCAGCAGGTGAGAGAAAGTTGAGACTTCTTGAACATTTTTATGGGAGAAATTTTGCTGTTTCCTACCAAGACACAGGGATGCAGACTCCTGGCTTGGGTGATGGGTGAGGTTGTTGAATAGAAGAATATAAAAGGAATTCATTAATGATTTAGAAGACTGCTTAATTTCCCTGCTGCTGTAAAAGAGTCAGAGTTTGATCAATACCCTCAAGGTCACTGTTGGTATTTGCTATGTCAGCTACTCTTTTTTTGAGTTTTGCAAATCATTCTATGCATGTGTCCTGATAAGTTTGCTAGGATTTAGTGCAGGGAGATACGGTTTTGAGTGTGGGGTGGATGAGATGTTGAAGGAGGAAGTATAGCTACCCGTTCTGGGGATCTGCAGGAAATCTACAGCAAAGCTTCGAGGAGTTGAAAGGTGCATTTTGTTCAAGATAGAACCTGGGAATCCAAGATATGAACCCCCTTTCTGATAGCCTGTATGTTCTGGAAAGCTAATTGTTAGTGCTAAAATGAACCCTGCTTGTAATGTGGATTCTAAAGAATACTGATCAGTGTGTTTTCTCTTCAATTACTTCCATCTTATTTTAGCTCCTGCTTTCCTTCAAATGTGACATGGGCCCCAGGAGGCTTGCCTGGTAATATTATATCCAATTCTGTTTACTTACTTTTGTATTTGTCGACTAAGTCGAGATTTTTACAATAAAGATCCTAATTAGAATGAAGATCTTTTTTACAATATAGATCCTCACTAATGTCAGGGCAATGTGAGCTTTTTACCTCTGATGTTGTTCAGAGTAAGTGCAGTGTTTTTCTGGCACCTTATGAAAAATGTTTTGATAATTGCCCATTACGACATTCAAACAGTGACTGAGAGATGAGAGATGAAAGGGGGCCTATTCCATGGCCCCCATCCCTTCAAAAGGTGGGTTCCTTTGGTCATCTCATTATTTGAAGATTTTGACAGTACATCTAGATAACTCTTAGAGTTAACTGCTTTTTTCCAGTATGGACTTGCATTTGCTTATGTCTTGATCAACCAAGACGGAGAAAAATCGTCAAATCACTGTTCTTTCTGCAACATTCTGAAGCCAACCTTGATGCACAGGCTGACAGAGCTCATGGTGACAACAGTCATTTGATAAAGTTCATGGGTATAGAATCTCCAGGATGTGGGCATACGGCAAGGGGCAGGTAGATATCCTGAGAAGTTCCATAGATCACATGGTTTCTTGTCAAAATGCCATGCAAATTTTTCAAAATATTTCCTTGACCATGGTATTTACTCTGTAAATACATTGCCCATAGGTTGATATTTTGTTATTTATTGGATTTTATGATATTATGAGGCAACACCTTGGAGATTAGACTTTCATATTTTAGCGAGAAAGGCTTTTTTAGAATGATCTCTCAATTTGAAAGAAATTGTCTAAAACACAACCCAAGATTGAAAAATGTCTGGACAGTTTTCAACACTCCTAGCCACTGGGAACGTGGTAAAAAAAACAAGAGGTGGTTTTAGTTTCAGATTAGAAATTTTTCTTTTAAGCTTGACAATGAGCAGACAGGCATTTGAGGGGAAGTCTTTTTATCCTCTGATTCCCCAGCCCAGGAAAAGAAAGTTATTTTTACTCCCAGTTCCCACCATGGAATGTGAAAGAGAAAATCTGATTGTTTCTGCATTGAGTGCTGCTGAATTATTCTCCCGGTTTAAGTATGAACCACGGCAGCAATTCCGCTGTGGAATATTATGAGCAGAGTTAATTATAACTGTTTAATGAGGCAGATCCCAATTTTCAGTAGATCATGACCCATAATACATTAAAGAAGAGAGACAGTTCACGTTTCTATTCAACTGACATTTCTTAATATGCTTCAAATAAGTTTTGGATATACTGAGCTAATAATGAAATGGTAAAATGCTGGCAATCAAAAAGTATCAATGTTGTTTTGTCATTGACCAATGATAAAAAAAATCATTGTATTTCTCTGAAGATCACTAAGTTAGTGGAAAAAGCACTAGTCTTCCCATTAGTAAAATGCAGATTAAAATTCCTTCTCTGCCATTTACTTTTGTCCTTGGACAATACTGATAATACTGATAATACCATTTAGTCATATGAAATTGTCATTTTTCTAAGCTAAGCTGGTGGTCGAATACAGACATTTACAGGAGGCATCACACAAAGGCTTTATAGATATTATCTCATTTAATCCTTTCAACAGAATTTTAAGGAAGATATAATTGTCACTATTTAAAAATGAGAACATGTAGCCCTACATAAAGCTGAGACAGTTGACCAAGGTCATCCATTAGTAAAATGAAGGTTTATACTTGGAGGTATCTTAAGACCTCTGTGTTCTACAGCTACACTAGAAAATACAGTAGAACCTCTGTAAGTTGATTATGCAAGGGACTGTAACCAACTGGTCAGCATATGGAGGTGGTCAAAATAAGGAACTAGGCCTACTGGGCTGATAGGTACATGTGGTGCATATCCAGTCTATGAAAATTACGTCACCTTAAGAAGGTGGTTAATGTAGGGAGGTGCCCAACTTTAGGAGTTGCACTGTAGATATTGTATAACTCCCCCAAGTCTTGATTTCCTCTTCTATAAAGAGGGAGACCAAAAAATGCCATGAAGAGGTGAGATGAACTCTGTGACTTACTACCCATGGTACCCAACATGCAGTGATGCTCAACTGTCATTACCACCTGCATCACCACCACCCCCGCCACACCCAGTGTTTCAGTTGTGCAAGGCTGTGTACCGAGTGTGCACAGGGAGACATTAGGGAATGGCTCGTTTGTGTGTGTGTGTGTGTGAGAGAAAGAGAGAGATTGCAGAGAGGTAGGGCTGTTCTCTATTTACAGATACTCCTTACACAAACTGTGTAGTGATTCAGGCCGAATATGTGCACATCCATTTTGCCCACTTTGCTGTTTTCAAAACAAAAGAGAAACTGGGAGAAAATACCATATTGAGAACAGAGGTGTCTATGACAAATTGGCTTAATTGAAAACGTCCACCAAAAAAAAAAAGAAAAGAAAAGAAAAAAAATTGTCTGGGTTGTTGGAGGAGGAGGGAGAAATCAAATTAGCCATGGAGAATCTAAGTAGAGGATTTTATTGATTGCCGTAGGCATGACCTAAATTGCAGTGTAAGTGGTTGTGAAAGTACCCACTATGTCTGCATTACTAATTGGAAGGCCGCATTTCTCATATGGTAAAGCTGGGGATGGTGACTGTGGCCACCTGGAATCCTTTTCCACCTGTGTCCTGCAGACACTAGCTGCTTCAGGCCCATTTACCTGCCCTGTGCATTAGCTTCCCCAGGCGCAAACACAGATGATGGTTTTATGAAACAGAGTTCTGAATGTTTTTATTTTTCCTGAAGAGATTTGATGTGCAGCAGACATGAGCTATTTTAATGGGAGAGAATGAAGCCTTTCTGTTTTGTTCTCTTTCAGAGGGAGGGAAGGACAATTAGCCACCATGTTGTGGCTCAGAGAAATGAGTACAGAACAGGGGTCAGTACACTGTGGCCTGTGGGCCAAATCTGTTTCCATAAATAAAGTTTTATTGGAACATGGTCACGTCCACTTGTTTATGTATTGTCCGTGGCTGCTTTCACACTAAAATAGCAGAGTTGAGGGATTGTGACAGAGACCATATTGATGGCAAAGCTATAAATCCTTGTTATCTAGACTTTTATAGAAAAACTGTGCATACCTCTTCTATGCAACATGGGGTGGATTTAAACAACTCAGTTGGCTTTGTACAAGTTCAAGCTGACTTCTTTACGTGCCCAGTGGTGCCACATTGGCAGGGAAGTTTGGAGGTCTCAGGTGTTGACATGTGTGTCTGTCAGGAGGTCGAAACTGTCTACATCCAGAAATGTTTTAGCCTTCACCTATAGAGTTTGGCTTTAGATAAAAACCACATGTTCAGAGACAGAGAACGAGAGAGAAGGCAAGGGGATTTATCTATGAAATAACCAAATTACAAGAAAGGAGATTAGGGAGAAATTGACTAGAAGAAGGCATGAGTCATCCCCTCACAATGGGGGGATCCTTGCCCAGGGTCACTGGTGGATTTGCTTATGCAGATAAGGGGGAAAGCTGCTGATTGCTCATCATTTTCTGTTCTGGGAGAGAGAGCAAACAGGTTTAAAAGGCAATTCAGATGAGTTAACAGCCTGGCAGAGCAAAAAAAGAAAATAAGCACCATGCAATGCTCTTCGGAGTCAGATACTGCAGAATGTGTATCAGCTATTTGGGGACTGGGAACGTTACTTCTCTGCGGTTTTCTCACCTCTAACATGGGGATAAAACATACCTTAAATTAGCCAATGAATAAAAAGCGCTTTTCACAGTGCGGAATGTATTTAGGCACCCAGGACACTGTTACTTTCTCCCTTTTTATTGTCTTTCCTCCCACACACACAGGACTATGTCACCACGGTTTTGTGAAGGGAGCGTAGACAAAGGAGGAGAAATTCTTACCATAAAGGAATTTTGAGGTTCTACCATTAAGTAGGTCGGATCCCTTTCTCCATATCTCAATCCAAAACACAAGAAGCGCGTCTTTATTCACATTTATATTTCTCCATACTTGGTAAGATAAAATCTCAGTAAAGGAAAATGAGTGAAGGGCAGCACAATCTCCTAAGAGCTATGACTTGAGAAAATATTAAAACTCCTCCCTAGTCTGGGATTTGGAAACATATAGGGTCTTTGTTTCTCTCCCTGTGAACTGAATTTCTACCCTGAGTCCTCATCGCTGCCTGCGGCAGAGCACTTCACATAGTCATTTCCATTCAGGTTAAAACTGGGATTGTGTGGGGGCCTGGAATACAGGCAGGGTCAGGGAGCTTCTCTGGCAGCCTCCATTTTAGGCCTGCCCATGAGCCCCAGCATCAGGGCCATACAGGTCGTTCTGCATGCCCCTTACCCCAGCATGCCCAGAGACCATGTTACCCACTCTTGTGCCCTTCTTGGGCACGCAGGCATGGGCATATATGGATATTCTCACTGCCCTGGACTTTGGGGTGCCATGCGAGGTGCCTGTGCACCCAGACACAGGTTGACTTGGGTGTGGTTTTTCTTTTCCTACTGTTGCTGAAAAGAGGGGACACACATGTGGCTGCTGCTTCCTAGAGCACTTGATGGGGAACAGGCTTAGGTCTCCTCAATTCCCACATCCTCCAGGAGGTTCCGTGGTCTGTTACCAATCCCAGGGTTCAGCCTGGGGTTTGGACAGGCCCCGTATCCAGCTCACCGGGTTAGACGCCCACTGTGCGTGCATCTTTATTCAGTGCTCCTCTTGTGAACACTGCAGCTCCTTTATCTCCTTGCTTAGGCAACTCGGTGCACCTCTTGGCCACAGCTGTGACTCTTCGTGGGAGGTTTGGCTGCTCTCCCATAGGGCTGCAAGTATGGTTATCTTTAGGGCATTTTTGCCCTGGCTTCTCACCCAACCCCATATTACTGTAACATGGACCATTGCAGAGAGTTCCAGATGCCACACAGGTGCTGCAATGTCACTTGAAAACTGATTGCTTCTATTTAGTAGTAGCTAAAGTTCTTTAGTTTGTAGTCAATGACGTACCATCCACCATAGAAATGAGGCCAGCGCTTCCACGAATTGTGTCCCTTAGGATTTCATTAGTTGCAACAAACAACCACCCACCCTCCCTCAGCCACTTAAACAGATTTTTTTGTGTGTGTATTTGTTTTGCCCAGCAAGAATTCTGGGATCCACAGCTACTAGGATAGCTTCATGACGCCATCAGGGACACTCTGACTCTTGCCACTTTTCCCTCCTGTTGTCTTTAGCAGGTAGCCACCCACCTCGTGTTTGTGACCTAGTGGTCTCAAGAAGGCTGCTTTGCATCCTGACCTTAAATCCACATTCCAACTAGAAAGAAGGAAAAAGGTAGAGGAGGCCTTCTCTTGTAATTCAAGAAGAGAAGATGCTTCCCCTGGACTTTTAGCTATATCTCCATGGCCAGAATTTGGTCACACACCCACCCTTAGTTTTAGATGCTATAAAAAATTATGTTGGATCTTTTCTTCCAAAGATACAGGAAGGTGAGAAATAAGGGATTGTGAATGGATTCTGGATTCAGCCAAGTGCAGTGCCCGTCAGGGGTCAGGAAGAGTTTTTAGACAGAAGGAAGTAAGGCTGTTTCAGAAGATGCTATTACTCTACGGTGTCATTGGATTACAATTCATTTAGCTTTTCTGAAAGTTCAAAAACTCTTGCTGATTCAGATTATTCATTTAGTGAGGAGTTGGTGTGGTGAAATATTTGGGCATTGTCTATGACCAAAGGAATTTTCAAATCAATTAATAGTAGAAACAAGATGGGTGGTAGGCATTGTATTTCACCATCTCAGGGAACAAACCTTTTATGCATTCACAAAGAAATTTCATGAACACAATTGATGAATTATAAATTTTAACTTCTTTTTTTCTTGTGAGACTGAATTACCCCCTGCTTCCCAAAACAAGCTGGAAATGTTTTATTGGCTTAATTTTGATTCTTTTATGTATATGAAAACAATAAAGCTGCGTTTCTTTAAACATATCTCATAACTTAGAGCTTTCATCAATTCATACTAGCTTTTCTTTCTAGTCTTGATAAGTTAGATTCTACTGCATATTGATCTTATCCTGATAAGTATATTGAAACAGTATGAACATTCATTTAAGGAGGAAGCTTAAGGTGGGAAAAGGTAAAGAAAATAACAGAAAGACAACATTGGGCAGGTAGTAGTATTACTCAAAGGTCAGCAGACTACAGCCTATTATCCAAATCCAAACTGCTATCCATTTTTATAAATTTAAGTTTTATGGGAACACACTGGCTAACTTTTTTCATATAATTTTTAGTTCCTTTCATACTACAGCAGCAGAGTGGGTAGCTATGATGGAGACTGAATGGCCAACAAAGTTTGGTATTATTCATTATTTGGACCTTTACAGAAAAAGTTTGTTGTTACTTGCATAATGGCCATGGGTGATTCCATGAGAGCTGACCACAGTGAATGTGAAAATCAATTTTATGTTTGAGTAAAATTTTAAAAAAAGTAAAATATATGAAGAATTTAGCAGTAGTGCATTTAGGAGCTCCAAAAAGAAGCCATTGGCATAACTTAGTTTGTTCAGGCAGCTATGACAAGATACCACAGACTAGGTAGATTACAAACAGCAGAAATTTGTTTTTCACAGTTCTGGAGGCTGAGAAGTACTGTCAACTTCAGTGTCTGGTGAAGGCCTCTGCATAGACAGCGTCTTATTGTGTCCTCGTGGTAGAAGGGGTGGATGAGCTCCCTTGGACCTTTTTTATAAGGGCACTAATCCCATTCATGAGGGTTCCACCCTGAAGACTCATTAATTCCCACATGCCCTGCCTTTTAATACCATCACGTAGAAGATTAAGTTTCAAAATATGAATTTTAGGGAGACACAAACATTCAGACCATAACAGGGACATTTACTTTGATATCAAAACCATTGATATCTTTATTTCTGCCTTCAGCTCCAGCCTGTCATAAACATTTCATTCACGCACTTGGTCTATAGCACGATGACAGGGCTCTTCATCTGCCTTTGGTTGGCCCTGTTGCCCTAGAGCAAGTTATTCAAGCTCTCAGAAACTTACTTTCCTCATTTCTCAAGTGAGAAGGTGATATTGGCTGAAGAGAATGGGCTATGGGGTTCCTAAATTTCCTTCCCCAACGTTTTCTGATTCAGTAACAAGACTGCTCATTTCTTAGCTGACACAAGAAGTTTCTTTTTACTCACAATCTCAACTTGAGTTGTTTTTTCCATTTGGTGTGTGTGTTGACCAGTATACGCAAGTAAACTAGACCTGTATAATTCATTATTTGCAACTCTTTGTTAACGGTATGCATTAGTTCTGTCAGGGACAAAAGCTAAAACGTCAAGTCTGCAGATAGTGGGAACAGCTGATGTGTATTGAGCATATATTGTATGTCAGATATACTTCCAAGCACTTGTATGTATATGTATTAGATTTTATAATCTGCACAGGAGGCCCAAACTAAGTACTATCATTAGCTCCATCTTACAGGTGAGGAAACTGAGGCAGTTTGCCCGAGGTTATACATCACTGGTTGTTGTAGCCTCTGAGCCTTGCTCTCAACCACTCTTCTTTCTACCTCCCAGAGGATCAGGATTTTGCACAGCAGCTACTCTTCATCTTCACAGCAAGGAGGTAAACAGGTATGAGAGGTCAAGTTGGTATTTCTAGAAACCACAAACGCTCGGAGATTAGAACAAGTCCATCTTTCATTTACCAAAAACCTATTTTGCACCATCAAGATCATCCTTCCTGGTTCCTTTTCTCAGCCTCCTCCTCTCCTAAGTCAGATTAAAAAAAAAATTAGGATGATAGTTGTGGCAATACAGGTTAGAAACTGGGTCATTTTTATAAGATCATCTTTCTTTGCCAATACCACTTTTGAATTCCTTCTGAGAATTAAAAAATAAACAAGCAAACAAACGATGTGGAACAATCTGTGGCAGATGGTTATTTTGACTCTAGGTGAGTCTTTGTCATTATATTCTGGGAAATAGAAATTATGGCTTTCAATAATCATCTGTTATTTCAGCCAACTGCCAGCTAGGAACTATGGTAGCAATAATAGTTTAAGGTGGGGGGGAATCTATTTTTTTTCCCTTAGAGATTAGTACATAAACCATTTTCATTGGAATTCTGTGGAATTTTCGATGTCCAGTGTGAGGGGGTATTCTGCAGTAGTTCTTGCTATGAGAGTGATGCTACTGAGTATAAAGAAAAAATCCAACAGTGCATTTGGGGGTGGGAGAGGTGAGATGAAATTAGGCTTAAAGAACAACTTAGCCCTCTTCTCAAGGTTTAGCTTCCCCTGGAAAGTACAGCAGTAAACAGCTAAACCATAGTGTTCATTACCAGCGCAAGTCCCTAATTAATTTATTTTATGTTAATTAAGTTTATAATTATATAGTAAAACATTTACTTTCTCCCTCAAGAAATTGACTGAATCTTCTGAAGGGGCTTTGTGACTGTAATTTAGGTGCAATTAGCCAGTTAAATTTAGTTAGGGTTTGGTTCATTTAGCTGCTGCCGGAAGATACTAGAGAGGCAACAACCAGCATTGTCTTGGAAGGAGCCAGTCTGGGTAGAGGGGACGTGTCCCTGGAGGCTTTCCTTTTGCCTTAGGACAACTACTTTGGGTGTCTAGGACAATTGAAACCTGAATATCTATTAAGGTGTGGTTTCGTAATTATCATCTTTGTCTGTTCCTCAGTTGGGGAACTGTCGAGTCAGTTCCACAGTAAAGGATAAAGGCAAAATTATTTTGCAAGAAATGTTTTTGTGGTCCTGGAATTAGAACTGAAGCCAAGGAATGGCTCACAGACATATTCCACCACGAGTGTGAAGTCCTGACCCTTGCCAGCATTCAGGTGCCAGCAGCCACCGTTTTGGCATGGAGAATCATCTCACCTCCTGAGACAGCGAGGGGGGCACGCAGCCACCTGCAGAGCCATCAGCTGTGCTTCTGCACAGCCTCCTCCAGTGGCCCTAGAGCTTCTAACTCTCAGTTAGGGCCAGCCTTTTCCAGGAGGATGGATTTGGAATTTTTGAGCAAAATTCTCTTCTATGACTTGACTTCATAACTCATGACAAAGCATCTATTTGGTCCTGTGATTTAGAACGCAGTTGAAAGTCACCATTTGCAGTGGCTGCTGAGCTGAGTGCAGGCAGGGCTGGAGTTCACTGCTGGCGAGTTGTAATGGAAAAGTGGAAAGCAGGAAGGTGCTCCAGTTGGTTCTGGTCTTCGAAATGGGTAAGATTTTTTTTTCTCTACTCTAGAGTTGAATAACTAAGGTGCAGAGAGGTCTCCTGACATGGCCAGCATTTCACAGCTCAGGAGAGAAAGAGGTAGAATCGAAACACAGGTCTGTCTGCCTTTGGGCTGCTTCTGGTTATTTAAACAGCCAGCTAGATGGTTTTCTTTTAGACATCACTGTGGAATCACCAAGGAAGATAAACATGTGGGGGTGACTTGACTTATTAAAATGCTCATTCCAATGGCACCTGTAAGTCCAGATGGTCCCTGACTTAGGATGGTTCAGCTTAGAAGTTTTTGACTTTACAATGGTGCAAAAGTGATTTCCATTCTGTAGAAAGAGGTATGATACTCTCTCATGATGCTGGCAGTGAATCAGTCCCCAGTCAGCCCCCAATCAGGCGGGTGAACAACTGATAACTTGGCCTTTTTCTGTGTTGTCAGATGATTTTGCCCAACTGTAGGCTAAAGCAAGTGCTCTGAGTATGTTTTAGGTAGACTAGGCTGAGCTACAATCCTTGGTAGGTTATGTGTATTAAATATATTTATTTTTTATTTCATATTAATATGAGGGTACAAAGGATTACAAATGTTTGCATTTGTTAGGTAAGGTCCCTGTTGTAGTTGTGTCCCACACCCAGGAGGTGTGTTAAGTACCTTTATATTATACTTGTTAGATAGGAGCATACTAATCCCCCTCCCTCCTTCTCCCTTCTCCTTTCCCCCAACTTGAATTAAATTGAGTTTTTCTCTTGTGTGGGCCTATATTAGTTCATCACTAGCCTCATATTAGTATTGGGTACATTGGATACTTGCTTTTCCATTCTTGAGATACTTTACTAAAGATAATGTTCTCTAGCTATATCCAGGTGAGTAAAGTCAAGTCTCCATTTTTTTAATGGCTGAATAGTATTCCATGGTATACATATACCACAGTTTATTAATCCATTCATGGGTTGGTGGGCACTTGGGTTGTCTTATTAAATGCATTTCTGGCTTAGAATACTTTCAAGTTATTTAGATGTCTTAGGATATAACCCCATCATAAGTTGAGGAGTTTCTGTACAGTTTTGGGATCTTGTAAAGTTATAAGGATGGATGATAAATGGCCATAATTGGGAAGAATGAAAGAAAAACTAATTTATAATCTAGTTGTTTCTGCTAAACACATGTAATTACACACTATCCTTTCATCTATGTGACACTTTAAAATTTTTACTGCTTTCGCATGAGGAAATGCATTTGTCCACCACATGTTTTTCAAGGCATCGAGTGCTTTCTGTGGATGTCAATTCCTGTGTTAAACTAAGAATGTGCATAGGGTTACAAGGAAAATAGCCTTTCCCTCTTAATCACTTTGACTTAGCCAACAACTTCCTGTAAGTGTTGGAAAACATTCCTTGAAATAATGTCATATGTTTTGGATACATTAAATGTTTATTCTCTAAAAGCATCTAAAGTGCATTGTTTTTTCAGTGTCTTGGGTCCGGTTGAGTTTTGGTGTGGTGGCTATGATCCTTAACTAAGTGGTTATATCTGGAATGCCATAGTGCCTCTCTATCCTTTATTTAAAAAGGAAAATAAACTGTGAAATCTGCTGTGTGTGTGTAAAACTTCATGCACTTTACAATCCAGAGTTTTCTTGATATGTGAATTGCACCTGAACTAAAGAATTAAGAAGGGACCTGCTGTACTCCAACATGAAGGAGTCAGGGAAAAGAGGGAATCTTTCAGAAAGGGGTGTTGCCCCATAAACCCTGAGGTCAGCACACTGCAGCTTCTGTAAGATGTTGTTGAGCCACAGTAAAGACAGGGAGGCAGGACTGGGAGACAGCAGGAGCTCTTTCTAAAACAAATTCTTTGAGCAAATAAAAATTTCCCTGACAGTAGAGGCTTCTAGAACTGTGGGATTAATTTAAGTCAAGTTAGGGGTTTCACTGTCTGTCTCAGTCTGAATACATACAAGGCTGTGACTCTGGGATTGGCTTTGTGCTTTTCAAATTTCCTATTGAGAACCCTCTTTTGGATTGAGTAAGCTTTGCTTCAGTGGGTCTTTTCAAAGTGGGTTATCTGCTAAACCTAAGAAGCACGCATACTGATCAGCTGTTGCAGAACCCTGAGGGTCCCACCAGGTGTGGGGAAGCTTTAGAGTGTGGATGGTGTCCTTGGTGGCATAAAAGAGAGGCTACTTTTGCAGACTGATGAGCATTTCAGAGATCTGCTCTCATAAGCCTGGCTAGGATAAGACATGATGACTGAGGTTTAACTGGATATGGTTCCCCAAGGTCTGATCTGGGACTTTCAGTTTCTCTTTACAGAAAAGTATCCAGTAATGCTCAGGTAGACTGAAAAAGTGCAGATGACCAACCACCATTGCAACCTTCCCTTCCCTAGTTAGCAACAGAGTACCAAGTGAGCCTTTGGTGACCCTGCTGCAGAGGCAAGGCATGTTTTAATTCTTGTTCCAGCTAAGTAACATCTGAGATGATGGAAGCCCTGCTAATGGTTGTTCTGGGGAACAGGTGCCGTGTTTGGGTGAAGGACCACCTTTCTTCCTCGTCATCTTTTGTCTCTGGGTTTGGGTACATCTACTTCCCTGGATAAAATATTGTGCCCAGAGAAGTGTCTTTGAAGCCTGGAAGCTTCCTGCTCACTGTCCTCCCCCCGCCCCCCGCCACACCAAAGTCAGCGTGTGTACCTACAGCAGCCATGGGAAACAGATCTGCCGCCCTGCCTCAGTCTGGAAGCGGGACCCTGGGCAGTGGGTTGTTAGTGTCTTTGCTTGTGGGCGATTGGGGGTAGTGGAAAATGGCAGCAGCACATGGGGAGAGGGACACCATCGTGTGACCTGTGAGTGACCACATAGACTAGGCTCCTTGACAAGCCTTGGTTCAGCCTCCTGAATAAAGATTTAGACAGTTTCACCTGTGGGCTCCAGATCACAGGATGGCATCCTACCTTCCAAGAAGTCCCTGGCCAGACAGAACGCACAGGCTTTGCTTTTTATCCCACTCGCAGACAGACTTGGGGTAACTCCGTTCATTGTAGCATTCATGGACTTTATCACCCTCACCTGTCCCTGTTTTGCGTTCCAGAGTACTTGGTTCTTGGCTGAGGTTTTATTAGCTTTCCCACTTAGCTAGTTTCAGTGGAGATGGGATTTATTCAAGGGAGGATCATTCGTTTGACCGCCTCCTGGTTTAATTGGGAGCATCGGAGGATCTGACTTCTGGGATTTGTCACTGTCCCTAGGGATGTTGCCCACACAGAAGCCTCTCCGCTGTTGCTTTCCTAGCAAGAGCTCTAAATGTTGAAGATCTTCAAACTCCATTCCTGCAGCATTGCTTGGGGTTCCTAAGGAAAAAGTGTTGCTGTGTGACATTTTATTTTTATCTATTCTCTTCTTTCTAGGCTCAGCTTAAACTTGAACTTGGCTTAATAGTCCTGTTCTGGATCCTTAATTTCTCTATTTTTGCCCTTCAATAATTGTTACTCTCTTTGCCTGCTTGAGGTTTCTTGAAGTGCATCAACAGCAACTGATTTTTTTTTGTATTCCTCCTTCTCCTCTTCCTCCTTTCATCTCCAGATCTTCATCTTATCATCATCTTCCTCACATGCCACTGACTGACCTTTCTCCTGCGTCTTTTGTTGTATGTTATTTACTTTTGTAGAAATTTACTCCCAGATCTGTTGGGGTCTGTGGCCCACAGTTTCGTCTATAACTGAACAGAGCCAAATCACTCGCGTTATGTGTATTTGAGGTTCTTGGAGATTTTATGTAGTTATAGGATGATGTTTGGACTCTGTAGGTTCTAGCACTCTGGCTTCACATACTCTGAGGAATTCCTGGCTAGAGTTTTTTGGTACAAATTAAGTTAAACACAAGATCCATGGTGCAGCAGCAAGTACACACCCTTATACAGTAACGTCTATGTTGCCGTGTTCAAGTGTGCGGAATATTTGAGTCACTGGTAAGCTACTCTGGACTCAGGATTGTGGAATGATATCTTTAAGAAAATGTCATTTGGCTCGGCGCCTGTGGCTCAAGCGGCTAAGGCGCCAGTCACATACACCTAAGGTGGCGGGTTCGAATCCCCAGCCCGGACCTGCCAAACAACAATGATGGCTGCAACCAAAAAATGGCCAGGCGTTGTGGCGGGCGCCTGTAGTCCCAGCTACTTGGGACGCTGAGGCAGGAGACTCGCTTGAGCCCAGGAGTTGGAGGTTGCTGTGAGCGTGATGCCATGGCACTCTACCCAGGGGGACAGCTTGAAGCTCCATCTCAAAAATAAATAAATAAATAAATAAATAAAAAGAAAAGAAAATGTCATTTCACTCTACAAAGAGTTACCTAATAGATTTTGTAATACAAATTAATTGAAGTAAGCCAAAAGTTTGGAAATGCCCCCCTAGAAAAAAATAAATAGATTGATACAGATGTCTCAGAGGGATGGTAGTGCAGCCTTTTGAAAACCTGAATTCCCCTCAAATTAGAAACTTTTTTTTCTACTCCATCTAAAACATTTGTACTTAACAGGTGATTCCATGGATGAGAAAAGATATCCATCTTTGGACATGTTCCCCATCCCGTGTGAAGTCTCAGAAATGGTAGTTGCCAAGTCCTTGGACATTTGTCACCAGGCCCTGCTGATTGGAGTACATTTTCCTTAGACTCATTGAATTTTAATTGTGCAATAACTTTGGCTTTCCTTACTCATTCTTGCTTTGCCAAGAACGTTGCGTTTCCTACTTTAATTTTCATCTCATAGCTAAACTTCATTTGGCAAAATCAAACCATAGCTCTTCCTTTCAAAGCCTCTTTAACCATCCTCAGCCACGTACTTTTTAGTTTTTCATCTTCAGATCAATGGACAACAGTTTTCTTTTTCCTTTGTCCCGTGCCCGCTGTAATTTTGCTCACAGTGAGAATTAGAATAAACCAAGTCTAACACCTTTCCCCCAGGAGCTTACGGTGCTCCAGGAAGCACTCACTGGGTGTCCATGCGTCTAACTCTGTAGTTTCCAGTGTTTTTCTGGGCACATATGTGATCTGTGCTGGAAGCTTTAGGGTGACTGGATTAGCCTGGTCACCAGTGAGAGCCAGCAGACTCTGCACTGCGTTCCGCCCTTCTTCCTCCTCCACTCCAGTTCTGTAGCTTGAATGTTTGTCCTCTCTGGAAATTAAGTTGAAAACCTTGAAGTTTTCTGTAGCTTGAATGTTTGTCCTCTCTGGAAATTAAGTTGAAACTTAATCCCCAATGTGCCAATATTGACAACTGTGGCCTTAAGAGGTGATTGGGTCATAATGGATTAATTCATTCATGGGTTGATAGATTAACGGGTCATCATGGGAGTGGGACTGATGGCTTCCTAAAAAGAGGAAGAAAGACCTGAGTTAGCATGCTCAGGCTCCTGGGCATGTAATGTCCCACACTGGCTTGGGACTCTGCAGGAAGTCCCCATCAGCAAGAAGAGCTTTGCCAGATATGACCCCTCAACTTTGGACTGAGGCTCCATAACTGTACAAAATAAATTATTTTTCTTTCTTTCTTTTTTTTTTTTGCAGTTTTTGACTGGGGCTGGGTTTGAACCTGCCACCTCTAGCATATGGGGCCAGTGCCCTACTCCTTTGAGCCACAGGCGCCGCCCTATTTTTCTTTATTAATTATACAATTTCAGGTTGCTGTTATAAGCAACAGAAAATAGACTATGACAGAATTCTCCGATAAAACTCAAAATTAAAAAAAAAAACTCAAAAGTTTAGACATTACTATTGTGAAAACTAAAATACGTTCAGCCCTTGCTCTTTGCCTGAGGTAGTGCTGGGCATATGAGGTGTCTGGACAGGCTCCCTTTACTCTCCTATGGGATGCAGTCTGGGATACAGGGAAGTCAAAAGAACAAAAATACAAGTTTTAAAAGGTACACAAGGAAGCCCATGAAGGAACGCAAATGCCAAAGAGTAAGAGAATGGTGAACTGAATACTTGCAGGAGATGGCTTTTGCACTGACCTTGAAGAATAGTCAAGGCTTATAGAAAGAACTCGGTTGGTGGATGGAGGTCTCAGGAGAGGGGATGGTACGTGGACAAAGCACATTCTTTGAAAGCAAAAGGGGCATTTGAGGAATGAGTAAGTAACTTCCAGACTAAGCTGTGGGCTGACAATTCTGCAATTCGGAATTTAGATTCAGCTCTCTCACCTCATTCTTGGGTGACCTTGAACTTTGTATCCTCCAAGTTGGCTCACGTACAACATAGAAAAAGCAACAACAGCAAGTTATAGTTGATGCAACAACTAACAGATATTAAATGCTCCACACACGTCACATTGGGACACGTAGTGTTTAAACTCAGCTGCTGAAATAAAACAGAATTGCACCTTGCTCAAATCTCACCTCGCGACACAGAGCTTTTAAATAACCCACTATTTCCTAGACAACTAACCTTAGGAGAACACAGGAGTTTGTTTTCTCATTTTACCGAGGAAACATTTTCCAGAAGACACAGGGAATGTTCACTTTGCTTTCCAACGAAGGTGAGCTGCTACGCTGGAGGCCCAGCCACCAACCCGTTTCCAGTGGCACCATGCCACGTGGATGCTCAAGTTGGCAGTTTTCTGCTTGAACTCTCCGAATGACAAATGTGATAAGATTTGCTTTTTTAGATAGCAGCTGCATCTTTCTTCCGTTCCCTTCGCTTCCTTTGGACTCAGCAGTTTTCCTTTTTGCTCCAGATAAATTGCTGTTAATTTAAATGTACTGCAGATCCTCGCCATTTTACGGCTGATTGCTTCTGAGTGATAGGAGGAAAATGTGTGCGCGTTTGAATGTAAATAAATTTAAATGTGTTGCGAGCCAGTGGTTAAAAAGCAGAGCGCTTCACTGACCTCCAACCCCTCCCTTTCGCCATCCTTCCCTTTGAAAAGGTCAGTGAATAGATCCTAAATCAGCAAATAGCAGAGATTGAGTTTTAGGGCGCATCCGTTTTTTTTTCTCTCTGTTTTCAACTTTCCATCGCATTTCTTAGGCAGCACCCGCTTTGCCCTTGTCTCTGTCGAGCTCAGCCCGCGTCTGCAGTAGTGGCAAAGTTTCTCTAAAGTTGTTTTTGATAACAGAGCCGATCCCCCGGTAACTGCCATGCACCATCGGAATGCTGCAAATGCTTCAGAATGTCACATTGTCAAAATATCTATATTTCAGGCTTGTAAGCTAGACAGCTCGTTTGGCTGCTAAACCCACAAGATGTTCAGCCATTTGTTGTGGTCTAAAAACTTTCCCTCTCACTAGGACAAAATAATCGTCTATTGTTTTATATCATTTTGTGGTCCCTTTCTTGAGTTTTTTATAACAGGAGAGGGTAAAAGTCACGAGATCCTGGTGGGTATAGTGGGGGCTTGTTTGAATTTCACTATCAACCTCCTAGGAATATTAATAGTAAGCACCAGGCGTGTTTCTTTATAGAAGAGTCAACTCTTGAAGTCAAACCAACTTTTCAGTGTGTGGCGGGCTATCTTTAGTTGGGGAGTAGTGTTCGAAGATCAAGGCTATCACAGGGGAGGCTAACTTGCCCTTCCTGAGGTGACAGGTGGCAGAAGTGGCAGTTTGAATGCAGACACTGCGTGTTGCTTGCGATTGTGACAGGCTGGCTTTTCCTCACCAGGAAAGCATCATGTGTGTTTGTATGGTGGCTCTGCTTGTTTTTATGGCGTGGCTGTGGGGAGCTGAGATCTGCTCCTTTGGGAAGGATGCATCATAAAAGGCAAGCAGAAGAAGGTTGGGAGTGGTATCTGACAGCCACAGAAATAGGGGCAAATGCAACTGCGGCCTGCGTCCAGTAGAACTCAGGGCAGTCCGACAGAGCTGGCATCTGGCAAAGTCGTCTGTATTTCCCCGTTGTCGTAATGATCCAGCCTGGATGGGCTTGGGGCAGGAAAATGGCAAATAGAAACAAAGGAAGAATGGCCTGGTTCCTGCTGTAAACGCTCTGGGGTTAGTAAACTCTTCAAGTCATAAATCCATTGGAAATAAGGCTTTATAGTAGCTGCCATTTAATTCTCGTGTCATTTTTAAAAAATCAAATGCCTTTCAAAATTGAATGTACAGAGGAACTAGTCATGGAATCAACAAATCTTTTTATTTCTGGGTGATGTCTTATTTGTCACATCAGTTTGTCTAGTTTTTATTGACAAACTTGACATCCTCACATTAATCCTATTGTTGCAGTGGAAAGGAATTTGAGCTCTACCCTTTGGAAATCTAAGGAGTTTGGTTTATTACTTTGGCCAGTCCTAAGTGCCCTCGCCCACTCTTCACACTAGCTCTCCCTGTTTGCCTGGAGGCTAAGCCTGTAGAATGAGACTGGAGCTAGATATGAAGGTGAATTAGTCAGCACCACTGAGCCCTGCCTGAATTCTCAGGGCATTGAGGGAGCTTAAATCCATAAATGATGTTTTGGCGTTTGTACTGAGCTCTTTTTCTGAGTCTTGGAAGGGCAGGAGGGAGAAATGCCTAGAATTTAGGCTCTGTGGATTCTTAGGGTTGTGAATGATGATGCAGATTCGTGGTGGTAGTGACAGCTCTGGAGGCAGATGACACCAGCGGTTGGCAGTCCAGGCACCAGGTGGAAGAAGATGGGGGTGGGGGGCTGTAGGGTGGGGTTTAGAGGTGTCTTCCAAAACTGAACTTGAAAGTTTCTTGGGGGATTCTATGAAGACGGCATCTATTTTGTCACTTATGAATTTAATAAGATGCATGCAAGGTACACACAGAATTAATGGACCAAAACCTACCCTATTGCACTGAGTTTTCATAGGCAAGTTCGGAGAGAGCTTGTCCTCTGCTCATTGTCTCCTTCTGGCATTTTGACAAGGCAGGGTGGCTATGGAATCACAGATCCTGCCCGGCTGGATTCGGGTACTACGTCCTATCAGCTGTCAGCGCTTGGGCCTCTGTTTCCTCACCCGTAAAGAGTGGAAAGTACTGTAGAGTGTATCTCATGGGGCAATTGGGAAATTTAAAAGGCTAAATTGGGCACAGTGCCTAGAAGAGAGCCTGGTGCAAAGTAGATCAGATTATTGAGAACATTATTTGCTCATCTTTATCTGTGGGTCAAAGAAGTGTTTGAGGTTAAGAAACTCCATTTTCTTTGTTTTTTTTTTTTTTGGCTGGGGCTGGGTTTGAACCAACCACCTCCAGCATACGGGGCCAGCGCCCTACTCCTTTGAGCCACAGGCACTGCCCCATTTCCTTTGTTTTTGTATCATCTATCATGGTGTCTACTGTCTGGTCAGTGTGCAATGAATGTTTACAGATTTGCTTTATATTGGGTTTTATATATTATATGATTTATATACTGTATGTAATACATGCATATACTATATGTCTTATATTGTATATATACATTTACGATGTATAATATGCTATATGTTGTATGCTACATATGTTATATAAGATATATATATGTCACTTTCTATATATGTCTCAGATATACTACAGCGCTTGCTTAAATTTAGGCAAAAAGAATCTCAACACTGGTATTTCACCAGTTAAGTTCACCAGTCCTCTGGTCTAGTTGCTGAGGAAATTGTTAGTTGTTTTAGAAATAATTTGGTTAAAAATAAGTGGGGAAAAGAATCAGGATTTGGGTAGATATTTGTTGTTGAAACTAACTTTCCCCCGTGCAGGCAAATATAAAAATTCTTCAGGGGTCATCCATGTCATGTACAGGGTTTTCCTCCTGAGATTAAGCTGCTGACATCTGATATAGTTGTGGGTGGGGCCGTATGCAAAAAATCTTTGCATCTTTTTCCCATGGCTCATGTCCCAAGTAAAATTGGTTTTAAGTGTAAAACGAAGTTGCTCCATAGGAGAGGCCCATCTTCTGCCAACATATGTTCTGTTATTATAAATTGCTTTGTGTTTTCAAGCATATCCCATATCCCACGTTGTGTCTTATTTTTGCTGTTTATTTATTATGTTTATTTTAAAAGTGATTGTACTTGTATGTTAATATCTGTTGTTTTTTTTTTCCTTTGGAGCATGACTTATGTTTTATTTTGTGTTTCTTTTAGGTTTTGTTTTGTTTCATAAGATCCCACTGGATGGGTAGCTGAAATAAAGAAAAAGAGAGAAAGGGGCGGTGGTGCTTGTTGGTTGATGCTGCCCTGTTAGCTGGACTCTTGGGACTACTGGTGGCTTCTCCCGGGAAGCGCTGCTTATTGGGGGTTTCTGGTAGATGCGGGCAGTGTGTGGAGGAGGTGCAGTGAGAGACCTGCGTATGATGTGAACGGTGACTGGGGAGCACCAGTGCAGAGGCAGCTCCCAGGCAGCTCAGCAGCACCTCAAGAACACATCTTACATTAATGCTTCTCTTCTGTTTTAATCATAATTCAAATGCAAAATTGAAATGACATTCCATTGGATTGTGCTTCTCTTCTGAAAAGTGTGCTGTTTGACCACACTGGAAAGGTATTGATTTTAATTGCTTCTGTTTATTAAAAGGTAAACTGCAACATTAAAAAAAAAAATCTAAAGTTGAGGTCAGGTATAGAAGTGTTCACTTAACAATGTAATCTACATTTAATAAATGTTTTAGTATCATTTCCTCTTCTCTAATCAGTCCTGAATTCAGAGAGTTTGACTTTCCATTTACAGCACCATGACTAAAAGAGTTAGGGTCATATCCATCATTGCTTGGGGGACTTAAGGGGGTCATTGAAAGGTTTTTTTTCTTTCACTGGCAATAAAAGCCAAACTTTTAGGTAAGGTCTCAGAATCATGCAATGCTAGTGATTGCCTTAAGCTCATCAGCTGGCAAAGAAGCAGCAGCTGTTTTTGGTGGGGCTATAGATTGAAGTTAGGCATAGTCAGTTTCAGAATAACTAAAAGAATGAAATATATGCATATGGTGAAATTACAAGCTTGCCCCTTTTTATTTGCCCTCTGTGATCCACCTGCTTTTTAGCAGTCGGCTGAGTGAGAAGGCCACAGCTTCTCATGCTGTTTGCATTACAGGATTGCAGCTTTTCTATTCTGAAAAGGCCTGGGAGCAGAATGGCTGGCCCGCTGTGAGCGGGAGAGGAGGTTCTAAGACGGATAGTCCTCCTACAACATACTGCCCTACTGCTGGGTTTTCATGCGTAGGAAAGCTCGTATCAACCCCAGTAGCAAAGAGGTGGCAGGTCGCTAATGAATATGTGCTTTATAATGTCCTCCTTCATTGCTGAGAGGGCAACCTCAGAGCTGCAATTCCTGTATCCCCCGGAGTCTGACCCTGAACACCTGTTTCATTCACTTCACCGTGACAGTGACCTTAGTGTGCTGTGCTCCCTCTGCACCAGGCACCACCCTCACCCTGAAGAGAGGTTTACTGTCCCCCCACCCTACTCCACCTCCAACCTTTCTCATTATGGGACTCAGGAGCAAGGCCCTGGAGCATTTCATCTGCAAACACAATCAGCTCTGATGTGTTAGACATGGCACGTGTGTGCTGTGGCTGAATTGGAAACTTATTGACATTTAAAAAAATTCTTCTTTGGGGAGGAAGTAGTTGCTCACATTCTGCAGCTTAGCTTTATGGATTTATAGATTTTAACTAGTCCAACAGAGTTTGAGGCATTGTTTTGAATCCTGTGTAAACCCAGGCATTAGTCTTAATAAACCATGATCCATTTAGGTAGCACTTGATATAAAAAGAATCTCCATAATGAATATTTTATACTGTATCTTTTACATTAGCCACTAAATATGTTATTGCTCAATGTGGACCTTTCACAGAGCCCTATGGATTACAGCACTTAATTTGGCTTGTCCATCCCCGTGCCTTAAAGAGGGACATTCTCTCCAAAGCATAAACGTGCTGCTAGTTCTCAAAAGTTGCCTTTCCAACTGCATTCAAGTGTAAGGGCAGCTGGCGCTTGGTCCAAGGGGGGTCCCAATATTCTCCAAATTCTCATTTTCTTGTTTGCTGCTAAATGACAGTTCCTGTCACTACTAAGATTTCGATCTTTCCCAAAGGTGTTGATTTACAAAGAGGCCAGCTAATAGCAGAAATCCTGACCTCTCAAAGAAAAATGAAATTCAAACTGTGAGCCAGGCAGGGGTTCAGTATGGCAAGGGTTCTTAAATATCGGCCATTTGGCACATGTTTTTTAAAGCTTTTATGCTATTCCATGGAGCCATAAAAAGGCGATGGATTGTTTAAGACTATTTTACAAGCTTCATAGGCCCACAAGGAAAAAAAAAGAAGAAGAATATTTGTATTCAACAGCTAGAAGGATTGCAGGGTACGTTTTTGTTTTAAAATGGAAAGAAGTGGACAGATAAGGCAATTCAATATATCCAAGATCAGTTGACATCTCCTAGGGAACGGTGAAAACAGCAGGCTATTAGAAAATTGTTTCATATGGTTCTTGAGATCTTTTCTTTTCTTTTCTTTCTTAATGCTTAAAGACCACAATCAGTAACATAGCTTCTCTTTTCTGAACGCTAGCTCTCTCCCTTTCATCCTGTACTTTTTATGTCCCCCGTAAGATTTGTGCTTTCTTTTAGAGCTTCCCATGGCAGGCATTGTGTTTTTGCGGCATTAGAAAGGGAGAGGGGACATTTTTGCTGCAATCAAGTCTGTCATCCTCCAACAAGGATCTGGCACCTCAGTGCCAGGGAGGTGTTCTAAATGAACAAAGGGGTCATGGGAGCCAACACCCACTCCCCCAGAGGGGCAGCTGTCTCCAGCCCCAGCCGACCGTGCCCCGCAAGAATGGGAGGCCAGGTTTCCAAATCTTGTGCGTTTTTTTTTCCAATTCTTCTGATTCTTTAAAAGAAACACAAAACCCGGGATTTTTGTGTGAACTGTCCCTATTGCATTATTTTTTTTTTTTTTAAGAGACAAAGTCTCACTCTGTCGTCCTCGGTAGAGTGCGTGGTGTCACAGCTCACAGAAACCTCAAACTCTTGGGCTTAAGCAATTCTCTTGCCTCAGCCTCCTGAGTAGCTGGGACTATAGGTGTCTGCCACAACATCCAGCTATTTTTTTGTTGCAGTTTGGCCTGGGGCTGGGTTCGAACCTGCCACCCTCGGTATATGGGGCCCTCTACTCACTGAGCCCCAGGCACCGCCCCAATGTCCCTATTGTTAAAATGCTGGCTCAGTTAATTTCAAAACATTTTATGGGCCAAAAAAAACCTGTCTCTGAGCTTCTAGTTTGTTGCTTTTGTCTTAAAGCACCATCACTGTTCTCTCACTCTATCCTTCTGTCTTTCCTTTGCAAATTTACTCTTCTTTCTTCCTGACAATGCTGGGGAGGGCTTTATTGCAACAAGCTATGAAATGAAGTTTAGCAACCTAGTGACCTGCAGCACGTGGTTTCCTGTGACTCCCACCCCGCTGCGAGTCCCACCCCGCTGCGACCCTAGGCCCTTTCACCTTGCTGGGAATTTTCCTGCAACATTGTCTCCCCACCATTCCCTGATTGGCCAAGACATCCTAGTAGTCCTTCCTCCGGTTTTGTCTGACACTAATTCCTTTTCACCAGCACCCTTGTTTCCTGCCCTGCTTGGGTGCCAGCAGGCTTAGATGGGCAAGTGCACGTACAGTTTTCATGGGTGTCCCTAACATACCGGCGTGGCCGCTGGTAAATGGAAAACAGGTATCATCTTCAGGAGACATGGTCCAGGTCCTTTCTCTTATTCACCCTCCATTGAATACGGCCCCCTAGGCCCTTCTCAGGCAGCTGAGATAGACTAAGAAACACCCCCGTCATAGCAGGAGACATCAACTCTGTGACACCAACAAAGTAAAACAGTCTGACGCTAAGGAAGATTCCTCTCTCAACAGGAAAAATGAATCTCGACGTACATTAGGGAAAATCGATTCAGGGGTTTTTATTCCCGGTCTCCCAGCAGGGACTGATTTCATTTCTGACCCACTGAGATTCTTTCCAGAACTAGGTAGCAAGGACAAGAGCTGAACAATCCCAGCCCCTCCCACAACGTGGGCGCAGAGGGAGTTTGCCTCTGCTCCTCACTGTTCAAGTAATCCGGAATCAGATTCACAGTGGCTGAGGTCTGCAGCAGCTCAGAGACAGCAGAGGTGACAGTCAGTGGCATGCGGAGGAAACAGCGAAGGAGCCCGGGCCAGCAAATCAGCTTCATGCTGGGTGTGAGGAAGGGCATTGGCGGGACACCTGCTTTCCCTCTCTCTTTATTTTCTTAGAATCTCTGAATTTTGTCTCTCTTGCTTACATTCTAAATTGACCCCACAACAAACTGAGAGGTGTTTTCTTTTTCCTTTTTTTTTTTCTTTATGGGTGGCTTTGCAGAATTATAACATACAACCTCCCCCTCCCAAAATGGAATGGAAATATTAGACGGGAGCTGTGCTAAGTTCCCTCACTCCATGGCAGGGTGGGAGGGTTCCTCCTGCACCTGCTTTGGTGCTTCCTGTCTAGAACACCTCCCTTGGTTGTGACCTAATTCCTTCTCACTACAGTAAAAGTTAATTTCATCTTGTTTTGTCTAGACCAGGGTTTTTCAACCTTTTTTATCTCACAGCACAATTGAGCCTAGAGTTAAACTTCAGCGGCACACTTGAATTATGTCGATCAAAAAAAAGAGTAAAAAAAAAAATTATACTGTGCTTTGAACTTTTAAAAAAATTTAATTAATGAATGATGTTTAAAATTTTCATGGCACACCCAAGATCCTCTCATAGCACGTGCCATGGCATGCCGCTTGAAAGTCACTGGTCTAGACTCCAGATCCAGAAGGAGAGCTGTATCAGGAAAAGGGACTCCATACGATGTGGGGTCTCACAGGGTTGCTCACAGTCGTGTCCCGACAATGTCCCTGGAGGCTCTGGGGTTATGTAGCTTGACAGACGTGACTCTGAGGACACTAGTACAGAAGTAGCCATTCTACAGATTCTATAGTGTGTGTGATCTGCTAAGTTCACATACCCGTAAACCATTTTTGGATAAACTCAGGTTTATCCAAAGGCACCTGGGAAGCTTAAAGACTATAGACAGATTCTATAGTGTGTGTGATCTGCTAAGTTCTACAGATTCTATAGTGTGTGTGATCTGCTAAGTTCACATACCCGTAAACCATTTTGGATAAACTCAGGTTTATCCAAAGGCACCTGGGAAGGTTAAAGACTATAGACAGATCATGAACTTCATTTGCTGTGAGGCTTCCAGACTGAATTAGGTCGACAGAATTTCCAACCCAAAAAGTCACGTGAAAAAGGCGGTGACAGAGGCAGTTTTCCACAGAGGTCGGCCCATTTTCTTGTTTTGGTCTTCAGGGACAGAGGAACCTCCCAGTCCTCTGCTATTGACAGTGAGATCATTCTAAGTTTAATTCAGGATAATGTTGCAGCGTACCCTTGGCACGGCCGCTGGTGAGCACCTCTGACCCAGCACCTCCTCCCAGTCCTCCTGCACCATTGACTATGACCGGAATCTTAGTTTCCTAAGGAAAAAAAAAAGTGTAGGAGAGGCAAAGAAAAGAACGGAGATTTTTCATCACCTTTATTTTAAGATAGTCCATTTATGAACTGAGTATAAACAAATACAAAATAGCAAGAGACTCCCAAGAAAGACAAATCCTTGAGTGTCCCCCATCTCATGTTCAAATCCATTTGCTGTAATCCAGAGGCAGCCTGTGAATCATTCTCATGCCCCGTTTTTCCCCCTGTAATGTTCCAGGTTTTAAAGCCATCTTTTCACATTTTCTGTAAATAATGGGTAGTCATTTTTTACGTTTTCTTTTTAGTGCTGTTTTAACAATGTGGATAGACCATAAATGTACTTGCTGAACTCATTCATTTTTAACAAGCCAATAAAGTTTTGTAACGCGTCTCCCTGTGTCTCGCTTTTCTATAGATCCCGCACACTTCCCTCCCTTCCTCAGCATGTCACCCGTGTGCCAGTGGTGGTGCTCGAAACGGAGGGTGTTAGAAGAAAGAGTGTGAAAACGTCATTGAGAGTTTGGGGGGAGTCCCAAACCCACTTTAGGTTCTGAAATAAATCGTCTCCAAAAAAGGATTTTTACAATTTCCATCAATATGAATTATACATTTATTGTTTACTGATTCTTGCATCAGAAATATTTTCCTTGGCAAAAAGGAAACCCTGGGGAAAAGAGTGTAAGATAATTTTTTTAAAAACCCTACATTCTGTGGGAAAACCCTTTGGTGTTTTAAAAACCTGGAATGACCCTGCTCCCAGGAAGAAGGTACACTCAGTGCTCTCTCCCTAGATTCAGAATGAATTTGTGGTCAAATAAATACAATGACTTGTACTTTCACAGAAAGGAAGAGGGGGCACAGTGGATACAGGGGGAGATGCCGTGGGAACACGCTTGCTAGCTTGGTGATCACATTTCATGTCCCTGTTGTCTCCATCCTCAGGCCTGCTGCACCATCCCTGCTTCGTTTTCCCTTTGAGGACAGGACCTGAACGCAGGGCTTGTAGGCCCCAGCTCTGATTCATTACAGCCTGCTGTCACCTTCTCATAACTGGGAAGGGGATTTTCTTTAAATGGAAGAATTGGGATTGGAGAAAGTAATCCAGTGTGACCTAATGTTTTATCAAACCCAGTACTCTGCCCCTCTTTTAAGAGACTGATGCTTAGTGATGGTGCTGTGCTTTTTCTAAATCTCCCTTTCGATTTGCTGAGCTGAGAACATGTTTCATAGTCTCGGCTGAGCATATAACACATCGGAACATGGTATGATGATTTGAGCTGGTCGGCTCAGGTCCCAGGCTGTGCAAGTCTGAATCCCAGTTACACTCACAAGCAACATGACCCTGGGGAAAGTTCTTTCACCACTCCACTCCTATATCTCTCCATTTCCAAAATGAGATGATAGTAATAGTACCTACCCCACTGTGCTCTTAGGAGAGGTAAATCAAATTCACCATCTACTGGCTATATGCAGATTATGTGGGTGCAAATAACAGAGACCAAATAAAAGGAAACTTCATTCACTGGACTGTCCCAGCCGTGGCCCATGCTGGGACGGCCACTTTGGAAGCTCCTCAGGAGTTACTGTGATTCTGCCCCTGGAGCCCTCTCTCTGCCCAGGTGATTCTTCCACATTGATTCTACCGCAAATGTGATTTTGATAAAATAAAAGGATCTGATTTGTTTGGGTTGTTCTGTAATAGTTTAATGGGTTCGAATGAGGCTCTGTAATTTGAAGGTTCTTGAAGAAACAGCATTGAACTTCTTATGCTGAATACCACTGGCCTCTTGGTTCTTTTATTCAGCATTTTTGATCATTGGAATAGGGTCTACAGTAACTTCAATTTATAAATTCTCTATTTAAAATCTTTTGCTGAGAATATAAATTAATAATTTGTCAAAAGATTGTTAGAAAGGAAAGACTGTTTCAAGTTCCCTGAAGCCTGAGAAACACCTGTGTACAGGTAATGAGTTACAAATAACTAGACTGTTCTTCTCTGCCTTTTGAGGTAGTTTCTGGTACTCTAATAGGCCACTCATGATGGCCTAGGTAGAACTACTTTATATTTGGAGTAATAAAATTCTCTTTTCTTAGTATTTTATTAATTGGACTTTTTTATTGTTAAATAAGCGACATTGATGTTTTTACCAGCACTTAATTTAAGATCCTTTTACCATTGCTTCCATCTTTTCTAATACTTTTTTTTTTATTAAATCTTAGCTGTATACATTAATGCAGTCATGGGGCACAGTGTGCTGGTTCCATATACAACTAATTCATTTTAAAGTGACATCTGTCACAGAATCTAAGAGATAGTAAGAGTGGGCACTGATTTCTCATTGTATGCTTGATTTCTCTCTTAAACGCTTTGTGATCTTTTCAGCATCCTTATGAGGCCAACTCTAATATTGCCCATTATTTAAATATTAGGAGGATCGAAGCCATTCAGGGACTTGTCCCAGATCATCCAGCTGACAGTTAACACCAGGACTTGACTTCAGGCCGTCTAAGTACCAGAGCTGGTGTCATGAACAACTCACCCATGTGGACCAGAGTGAGGCCAGCCAGGTCTCTAGGGTACAACATGTAAGGTGGGGGTCACTCTCAGGGTAGTGCAGATGCCCACTGGGTAGTCCTACCAGCACTGGCAGTTAATCAGAGACTATTGGTGTAGAAAAGTAGAATGGGAAGATTGACTTAAGTCACTGGAGTGGCATCCCTTGGTCCCAGCACGCTCTGCTCCCAGGTATTTGCACCACTAAGGAAACCCTTTGAGATCTCAACTTGCAAGTATGCAGCATGGCGGTGAAGTTGGCACGTGCTCTTTAAATCATACCTTATGTAACAGAGAGGTTGCATCAAGTATGTATTCAGTGCTAATTAGCTCACAAAAACCCAGAGCATGCCTGCTTTGTCCATGGTGGCCAAAGATAGCTTTGTTGTTTCTGATTGTCCTCGGGTCAATGTTCTCATCACTCTTGAACTTGGGTACTTCCCATTCCTTTGGAGTGGACCCTGCTTTCTGATGAGTGATCTTGAGGGAAACCACCTTGGTGGGGGTGGAGGGGGGCAGATGGAACAGGGGTTTGAGGACACGTCCTGCTACCTCCAGGAACAGGATCCAGACTTCAGAACGAGGTGTCAGAAAGTGCCTGAGCTGTGCCTTGCCTTTCAGGCACCCAGAGGCAGAGCAGCATCAGAGCAGCTCAGTGATATCGATGCTCCTGCCCTTGAACGTCCCGTCTGGCAGCCCAGTGATTGAAAGAGACTGCCAAGGGCACACGCTCATTTTCCAGTCATTTGGTTAAGTCCCATCTCACATGCTACAAGCCCCCAGAGCCTATGTTGACTGAATTAAAATCTCTGCCTGACCATAAATTAACGAATAGTAAATCCTCCCTCTGCTTTAAAATTTTTATTCTCTTGCCAAGGAGGAGAGGAGAAACCTCTTTTGTGTTCACGTACCACCCTTTATCTCTTTTTAATAATTCTCATCATGTTATGATCAGTCCTGCTGAATTATTAAATAAAAATACAGGCCACAGCTGTTTGCTTTAAGGATTATAAAGCAGCCGTGGGTAAATTCATACCATTTCATCTAAAGCCCCTGGGTTCAGGCTGGGTCGCCAGGACCGTTTTACCTTTTCTAAGGAGCTCTAGGGTTTTATATGACCTGGGACACAGAACACAGCCTCTGAAGATGCTTCAGGCTTTTCAAAGATTATTTTCTTCTTGGTATGTATGTCAGGCTCCTGGATCTTGGGGAGGCTGATTATCTCTCTGTCACCCTTCTCTCCACACTGCTGAGCTGAATGCTACTTGAATTCCATGCTGGGTGTCTGAGCCGTGCGTTGCACAGGCAGGTGCCCCATGGAGGAGGCCCTCCACGTATATTTGCCATTTCTGCGTGGGGAGGTGCCAGCTCTCACAGGGCTCAGCATCCCCATCTGGAATCCTATGGACAGCACCTGCCCTGCAGCTCCAGCTCTCGTGAGCCCCCAGTAAGATGGTTTTCCATACCCGTGCCTCCATCCCTAGAGGTGGCAAGGGTGTATTTGTTTCCAAGTGCAATGTCATTGCCTGTCTGTCCCTTTAACCTGCCTACATCTCTCTGTGTGGTCCTTACAATACATCTCTTCCTTCAGACCATCTTGGGTGAGATTTTTTCCTTGAAAGGACCCCATCTGAGACATTTATTATTATTTAATGTATCATCTCATTTTTCTTACATCACATGTATTCAAAATCTGGTAAATATTTAGTTAAGTGTCAGTTACAATAGTTGACCCTTGAACAATGCTGGGGTTAGGGACGCCAAGCCCCTTCCTCCCGCACAGTTGAAAATCAGAGTGTAACTTTTGACCCCCCTGACACTCCATTACTAATAGCCTCTGTTGACCAGAAGCCTTACTGATGACTGGAATAACACATAGACTGATACCAACATACATCTGATGAATTCATGACGTGCCTCACAGTTTCTTAATTTTTTTCAATCTTTTGTAGGCTACATGGTTCATCTGTGAAATTTTTCAAATTGTGCCAAATCTCTAAAAATTTTTCCAGTATAGGTTATTTTAAAAATATCTACATGTAAATGACCCCATGCAGGTCAAACCTGTGTTGTACTCATATATGTCAGGGGGGTAGCTGGGCACTAGTAGGTAGCTCAGCAAACCAGCAGATGCCGTCTTTGGCCTCAAGGGCTGGGCTGGTACTGTTGCTGCCTTTAATTTACACGTGAGAACGGCTTAGAAAATCAAGGACACACAAACCAGATTCATCTGCCTATAAAATCCCTGCTTCTGGCTCTGCCTCTCAGAGGCCATCGACTGTCCTTTGCCCCTGGGGTGTCTCTGTAGCTCCAAGTTCTGAGCCACCATTAAACAGGCAGCTGCACGTCTTCTTGACTGGTCTAAGCAAGAGCACCCCTGCCCTCATTACCTATGTTCTTTTTCTTTCCCTTTTATCTTTGTTTTTTAAAAATTATTCTCTCCCCTATTTTCCAGTTCTCTTTCCACCCAACACAAACACCATAATTAAGCTTCATCCCTTAATTTTTACATATTAAAATTTGTTTTTTTGTTTTCATTTTTGTTTTTTTGAGACAGAGTCTCAAGCTGTCCCCCTGTGTAGAGTGAGGTGGCATCACAGCTCACAGCAACCTCCAACTCCTGGGCTCAAGCGATTCTCTTGCCTCTGCCTCCCAAGTAGCTGAGACTACAGGCGCCCGCCACAGTGCCCGGCTATTTTTTTGGTTGCAGCCATCATTGTTGTTTGTCAGCCTGGGCTGGATTTGAACCCGCCAGCTCAGGTGTATGTGGCTGGCGCCACAGGCGCTAAGCCCATATTAAAATTTTTTAATTGGTCAGATGGAATGTGCTGAGGAGAGATTGTGTGTGTGTGAGAGAGAAAAAAAGAAATGGAGAAAAGGAGTAAGCGAGGAGAGAGGCTCTGACCTGGGAAGAGCATATAATTCTGTCTCCAACACATACATATCCACGGCATAGGAATACTTCATACTTTCAGCCCTGTTAGAGTTAATGGGAATTTAATCCCAGTCCAAAGACCTTTTATCTCATTATCACCTGCCCAGTGCTCACTGTGCTGTAACCCTCCCAGCTCCTTTGAAAAAAACTTTCCATGTTGTATTTTTGTGTGTGTTTTGTTTTTACTTCATTATAAATAGCAAGAAGTTTTGCTGAGAAGAAATGATTACAAATCCCAAAAGGTTGGTGTTCCGTTCTGAGCTCCAAGATGTAAGGATGGAGTGGATTTCAAATTTGGCGAAATCTCTGACTTGGCAAATGCTCCCATCCTTATTTATGACAGCTTGGAAACTTCCATTTTTCAGGGTTTATAAACGGTGCTGCTGATTTTGTCTCTTTTTTCTATTTTGCTGTGAATTATGAAATAACCAGCCTGAAAGTTTCCTTGTAATGTTAACCCTCTTAGCAGAGGGAGAATGAGAGGCAAGAGAGAGAGAGGGAGAGAAGGTGTGGGAATTCTTGTGTTCTTTCTTGGTTATAAGGAGCTTTTTACTTATTTTATACAGGCAGTGTGCTGCCCTTTTTCCACCTTTCCATTAAAGTAAAACTTGGAAATCGTGGGGCTTTAGACACAGAGAGTGATGACCTATGGTGGTCATTAAGAGACTCTTTTTTTAAAATTTTAATGATAGATTTTATGTATTTATTTTGGGGGGGGTTAAAATGTGTTGTTTTTATATACAGTTTGGAATGCTTACCTCAAACTAATTAATATAGCTTTCGCCTTATTTACTTGATTGTTGTGTTAAGACATTTATGTTCTACACTTGATAGATTTGACTTGTACCCTTGCCATATGCTCCATAGGTGTGGTCCCACCGTTTACCCTCCCTCTTTCAAAGCTCCTCCCTCCCCTCCCTTCCCACCTCATTTCTCTCCTTCATCCTGGACTATAGTTGTGATCTAACTTCCATAAGAAAGGGTGAGTAAATACAAATTGGTTTCATAGAAGTACTGAGTACATCAGATACTTTTTCTTTTTTTTGTAGAGACAGAGTCTCACTTTATTGCCCTTGGTAGAATGCTGTGGTGTCACAGCTCATGGCAGCCTCCAACTCCTGGGCTTAAGCGATTCTCTTGCCTTAGCCTCCCAAGTAGCTGGGACTATAGGCACCCTCCACAATGCTCAGCTATTTTTTGGTTGCGTTTTGGCCGGGGCCGGGTTTGAACCCGCCACCCTCAGTATATGGGGCTGGTGCCCTACTCACTGAGCCACAGGCACTGCCTTACATTGGATACTTTTTCTTCCATTCTTGAGATACTTGACTTAGGAGAATATGTTCCAGGTCTATCCATGTAAACATAAAAGAAATAAAGTTTTTGACCAGCAGTCGTCTAAGGGACAATAAATCTTATCCCCAAATGGCAATTTAACGGTTGAGATTTTGAGATTCTGGGGCAAGACAGGTAATACAGAAAGTCTCGGAAAGATTCGTCTAGTGGTGTGCTAGGGTGTGCTTTCAGGGGCCTCTGCCCACGTTCTGCTACCACATTGTCAGAAGGGAGGACCACTGAGATGTCGTCTCCTTCCCCTTCTCTCTCCCCCCTCTGCTTTCTTTCTCTTTTTCTCTTAACTCCACACTCAATGCCTTGAAGCCCAGCCACCTTACGTTTTCTTGGTGAGCACCTTTTTCTTTGATTCATGCAACCACATAGAAATTTGGGGCCTCCATTTATTGGGTGGAGTAGACAGGTTTTGCTAAACACAGGCAGTAGGAATTTTCAAATGTAGAATGGATCCTCTCAGAAACAGACACCAGGAGGGGATTGAAGCTGCTGCGAATATTTTTAGGAGGAGAAACCCGTGGGTGAAAGAAAATGGGGGAGGGTGTCCAAGTGGCTTCAAGAACATCCATCAGACTGCAGTGCGAGCATTCACCCTGAGTGAAGGAGAGAGGGAAGAAGGGTTAGGTCAAGCCCCTTACACTGCCGTTCACTCCAAGGAAGTCTTGGCAAGGCTGCTGGGGAGTCTTTGAACCAAAATTGACCATCAGAAGAGTTCTTTGTCTCCCAGGAGAGATCTACCATCATATTTCTATCATTCTCAGTCACTGGAGCTGCAGCAGCACATGGGGAGCACGGCCCCTACAAAGGAGCTCTCGGATTTCAGAACATTGTGTCTGATGCCCCTGATCAATTGCATATTCCCCATTGAAGTTCTGCGAGGTATATTTTTGTGGCTCTCAAGCAATAGGCTCTGTCTTTTATGAGCCCCACTTAAGGGATGTGCTTGTTAACCACTACTCACTGTCTCTTGGTAGGACATAATGACCAACGCACACACTGCCACACACATTCTTGGCTGAACATCTAGGTTGGTGCCCAAGGGTTCCACTGCTTCCTTAAATGGCCTCCAACCAGTTGCATTGGTTAAAAGGGCTTCTACTGTACTCATCCTTAAGAGAAAAAAAGCACACCGAGAGGATAAATCAGCATTTTGAGATGCTTACAATGTCATTTTTGATCTGTAGCCATCTTTTTATTTATGGCAACATAAAACAACATCTGAAACTAAGACCTGTTTGTGTTTTTCCTGCCTACGTACTAAAACCACAAGTGATTTTACTTCATTTCATTGCATGTTCTCCGTCAAACAAATTTCCTATCATGGTAGGTTGCATCGTTGGTTCATATTCTTTCAGCAGAGTATTTATGGATGTGGACATGAGTACCGTGCCAGGCATGAGGAAAGAGCTGGAGCGGAACACAGAGCTGTGTCCTCTCACACAATTATTCACCCCTGCTCTCAGCAGCCCTCCACTTGAACTGTTTTCAAGAAAAATGATGCCTTATTCAGATTCGACAACTTTATTCAGTATTTTCTATATGCTGGAGTGTAGGTTGCTGACTCACATGACTACAGAGATTTGATGGTCACGTCCCTGGATAGGTGGGTCAAGGGGGACTGCCCCCATGCACGGGGCAGATCTGCCTCCACCCCTGCTCCATGTCACCACGTAGAAATGCAGGCTCGGTGCAGCCAAATCTTTTGGGTTTTTAAGACAAGGAGAGATCTGGGTTTTTGTGTGATATTTCCCAGTTTTTAAATGTTGGCAAGGCCCTTCACATTCTTTAAAGCCCCTGTGAGCCAAACATAACATGTCTTGATGCCAAATTTTGCCTTTTGTGACTCTCTTGCTGGACACAACTTTCTGACATGGTTCCTTTGCAACAGCCTTGAGAAGACACTTGTCAGAAGTCAAGTTTTCAGGAAGCAGACACTGAGAGGAGGATTCACGTGCAAATGATTTATTAGGGTGTGACTGGGAAAGGAATGGGGGAATATCAGAAAGGAGGAGGTGGGGGCGGGCAGTAAGCTTCAGGATTTGGCCTGATCATTTAAGGAGCCTCTCAGGAGTTGCCTCACGCGGGGATTAGGGAACTGGACTCTCCCACCTGGAATTTCCCGCATGTACACCTGCCAACTGTTGGTGAGGGTTGCAACAGGCCAAAGTGGACTCCAATAGCTCAAGGGGACACCCCCAGAAGAGCAACACGGGTACTGCTGTTACCACTTGCAGGACATACAGTGGCAGTAACAATGGCTTTAAGGCCCTCCAGCCCCACCCTGTCCCCCATGGCACAGCCCATGGTTAGAGGTGTGGGACTTTCCCAAGTCCACAGGTCAAGCCAGAATTCAAACTCTGATCTTTTGACCCCATGTTCAGTGCTGTTGACACTTTCCAGCTGGTTCTTAATGAGATGAAAATGCAGAACTCAGGTCATCTTGGATCCTGGCTGCCTGGTGTGTCGGGCCCAGGCTACCAGCTCTTATTGTCTTCTAGACCTCAGGGAGAGAGGATGGCACAGCTGCTTGGAGGACGCAGAGAGGCAGCCCAGTAAGAACTGTTTGAAAAGGGATGCTGGTGGGTCCTGCATCTAGGTTTTTCTCAGTAAGTTTGGCGGGTCCCATCTGAGAGGCAGGCCTTTTGGGAAATAGGCCTGTGGCTTTTGCACCTTATATCATAGTACCCCAGCATTAGGCTACTTCCTTTGGAGAAATTTATTCATGCATTTAATTTAAAGATCTATCCTCTGTAATCCAACCAATTTCCCTTGAAGGAAACCCCTCAGAGGTGGGGACAGCAGGCAGGAGCTGCAGCACCATCTGGTAACCAGACACCTCTGGACTCTCTGGGTCCCAGAGGCAATGAGATCAGATAATTATTTTTTTTTTTTAAACTGAATTCTTTACATCCCTCCCGACAGCACTTGCCCTGTGCCGTCTGCTGCGGTTAGCGGCTTGCTCATCTTCCCAGCCCTCTGGGTTGGCCAGGACAGTGTCCTCTCCCTCACCTCTCCAGGGCAGTCCTGAAATCAAGCCAGGTCTTCCTATCCCAGTTTTTGTACCCACACTGCCCTCCATGGCCAGCTGGCCTCCATCAACTGAGTGTCACATTTTCTTTCCAAAACTCAGACAAGTTGTTCACACACCTTTAGCAGCTGGTACTGCTAAATACATCAAGTCCAAACTCCACCAGAGAGTAATCCAAGTTCAGGACACTTTTGCTCTGGCCATGCTTTCCCCATCCCTGTCCTCTCACCCACTTCCCTATTCCGCCTGCTCCCCCAATCTGACCCTCTTCCTGCCACCACCCTGAACGTTCATCTATCTGAGTCCTGGCACTTAACTAATTGGGTGACCTTCTACTTAATGCTTAACTCACCGAGTCTCAGATTCCTCTTCAAGAAAACAAGGGTGGCAAATACATATCTCCTTAGTGGGGTGACTGGGAGAGTTAAATAGGAAAGAGTCCAGTAGGTCATTCAGGCAGCAGGGGACATGTCATAGGTGCTCAGTAAAAGGCATCATGGCCATGGCAGTGATTGTCAGGATGGTTGTCTGCCTGCAAGGCTCTGCTCCATTCCTACCCTCCTCCTAGAAGCTGTCACAGAAGTCCCCACACAGAAGACGCCCTTTCCCCTATATTCCCACACTAGCGTTGTGCTGTATTTTGCATCTGCTGAGAAGAGGCTGCGTCCTCTATTTCCACAATAAGCTGAATGCTCCACGCATGGGACCATGTGCCATTCCTGTCAGAGGTGCACCAAACACAGGAAGAATGTGGTTCTGGACTGAGTTTACTTTTGCTGAGGTGTTAGAATGTGTGTGAGGGAAGCTTCTCAGATTGAGAAGCGTGGTCAGAATGAGGAACTCATGAAAAGAAGATAAGTTGAGTTTTTGGATCCCAACGAATCTGAATCTTCCCGTGAACAGCACAAGCAGAGTTTCCTGGGGAATTTCTGGAGTGTGCAGACCAGGAGTATCTGCACGTCGTAGTTCTCTGCAGACTACATGCTTAATAGATGAAAAGAACAGGAATTTATTCTCTCATAGTTGTGGAGTCCAGAAGGCTAAAATGGAGGTGTTGGCAGGTCGATTGCTTCTAGAGGGTCTGAGGGTCTCTCTTAGCTTCTGGTAGCTGCTGGCGACCCTTGGCATTTTTTGGCTTAGAGATGTGTCACTCCAATCTCTGCCTCTGTCTTCATCTCAGCTTCTTCTCTTCTGTCTCTGTCTGTGCTTCCTCTTATGAAATTTTCATTGGATCTAGGTCCCATCCCTAAATCCAGGATGATTTCTTCCCAAGAACCTTAATTATATCAGCAAAGACCCTTTTTTTCCTAAGTAAGGTCACCCTGATAGGTTCCAGGGGTTAGGATTGGACATAACCTCTTCAACCACCATACTTAAGGACAGAGTGTAGCTGAGAGGCTGGCAGCACTGTGGAATGGATATGGAGCAGGTGCCACACAGATCTGAGTTCCAGTCCCTGTTTGGTCCTTAATTTCTAGTGAGAGGTTAGGAATAAAAAAATAGTCTAAGTCTTGGGATTTTTTTTCTATAAAATAAGGATATTAATTCCACCATATAGGTTACAGATAAGTTAAGAAGGTATGTATCTAGTACATAGTAGATTCAGAATAGAGTTATTGTCTGTACCTATTCTCACCACTCACTAATTTATGTGATGAAAGTTTAAAGCTCTGGACATCAAGGTGAGAGAAACACACCACATGGCCCTTAGTCATGAGAGCACTTAGAAGTAGTTCTGTGTTTGTCGAATGAATAAACAAGTGATCAGATTTGAGGTCTATCAGAAGTACTTGCTTTGTTCCGAGCATTGGAAGGGGCTTTGGCAGTGTTTTTATATCACATCCTGTGTTCTGGGTGAATGATAATGCCAAACTTTAAAGGAAGCCCCTATTTTACACTTATCTTTAAAATCCCTGCATAATATTAATGCATTGTCATCTACTTTAGTGGCCCACATAGGGGCCAGTGCCCTGGAAAATTTATATGAAGAGGCAGCATGGGGTGGGGGTGGAGGGTCTCAAGTCTAGAAAAACTTACAACACAGAGCACAGTGGGCTAACGAAAATGCTGGCAAGGGCCAGGTGGGAACGGTCCGGGAGGAGGACGAGGGCAGCTGCCGCTCATTCCTTCCTTTAGCCGTGCCTCGGCCCCTCTCCACGCCCTCCACTGTGCCGTGTGCTGGGGCAGCAGGCTGGGCAAGGCAACGTCCTGTCCTCACGCAGCTTGTGTTCTCTGAGCTCAACTCTGGCTCTATTTGCCACGGGGGACTCCAGGCCTATTGCTGCCATATCATCTGCTTTTTAAAAAGAAGAAGCCAGAGTTTATGTGAAATCTCTTGATTTTTAAAATGTTGGCAAACAATGTACATTTCTGAAAGAACACTGTGCAGACCCGACACAATTTGTCTCTTGAGTCGACTTGGCCTGTAGGGCTGCCAATTTGTAACCCTTGGGGTGGAATCTCATGACCTTTACCTTAAGAAACATTTTTCTGGTGTCTGATTTTAAGCTGATTCTCCTTTTTGCTAACCTCACTGAAAGCCGATGCTCCCTGCTCGTCGTCCACACCCCCCTGGATTTAACGAGTCTCAGATGCTTCATCTCTGTCTTTTCAGGTGAGCTAACCTCAGTCTATCAGCTTTTCCTTTCTAAATCCTTCTCCAAATCGTTGCTTACTTTTTCATGTTTCTCTCAAGCTTCCAGAACGACTCGCAGCCTGTCCTTTTCCCCCTCAGTGTTTCTTCTCCTGAGAGTCAGAATTTGGCCCCAACCCTTAACTAAAAAGCTTACTGCTTAGAGCCTGATTTTAAGCCTGCCTTTCTGACTTTGCCATTCCAATTTTCACAGCCATTGAGTTGCATTGACTCCCAACCTTGGGTGTGATATTAATTTCTCTCAGAGGGACATGGATTTAATAGATTTTTTAAATTAACATTTTGTAAAATTGGAGCTGTCACGCTTTATGGCAGACTGATACAAATGTCTGTAATTACATTTTTGGCACCCTATCTGGGGAGTAGTCTAGAAATGTTTGTTTTAACCCTTTCCTAAAACATTCTGATTTATGGGCAGGCCTCTTTAGGCACACCTCTAACAGGCTCAGTTGTCATGACAACACGGAACATCATTTGTCAAAGAGCTACCACGTATAACTTCATTATATGTTGAAGCTAAACAATTTATCTTTTAAGATTTATCCTCATGACAGGGAAATTTTGCATTTCCATAGATATGCTGTTTTTTCTTAATTCTGCTTGTCTTTAGGGAGATTCAGGCTTCAGGTAAAGATTTTTCTAGATAATTAGACAAATCTCCTACTTCTCACCCCCCCCACCCCAAACAGATGAATTCTCTTACCCATTCTAAAGAGAACTCAAATGGACTCATTAGTACAATAACAACAAAGAAGGTAGAATTGTCTGCCATGTGTCTCTAACTAAATATGAATTTCATTTTTTTAAATTGAAATTTTTTTATTGGTTGAATTTTTTTCTTGACTGGTACATTTCAGAGGGAAAAAAGAAGTAAAATGTCTATAAATCCCTCCAACAAGCTGGAGAAAAGTAAAACGTTACATATTATATTTCCTTGCGTGATCTGGGATTCACGGATTACAAACTCAAAGCCTATTTTAGGGGGCAGGCATATGTATAAATTAGTGAAGGAGGCTTTGGGGGGCTATCGAATGGACATTTCATGCCTTGTCTAAAGAGAGGATCACTCCTTGGTTTTTACCGGCAGAATGTGGACTATTCTACAACATTGTTTATAACATTATTTTTTAAAAGAGAAATCAGAAATCTATTTGCATATATAATTTCCTGATTTTAAATTGCTGGTGGGTCATGTAAAGATTTTTTTTAAAACAAAGTAGTAGTCAAACAAAGCATACCAGGGAAGGCTCAGTCTGGACTCCCAGAAATGGTTTCTGCCCTGAAGGATTATACACAGTAGTTTAGAATGGTTTTATTTCTCTAAATAAAATGCATGAACCAATTATTTTGCTCTCTAGGTCTTCTCAGGGTCTAATTTCTTAAACGTTCTGTCTGTTGGCCTCCTGAGAGGTGATTTCCACCCATTTGCATGCTCAGTAGCTGTGGGGCTCTAGACAGGGTGTGAGAAGAACAGACAGACACATGCTCCTTCCTCACATGCCAAGATAAATGGTAGGAGCCATCAGATACCTTCTGGGATTGTCCAGGAATTTATGATGCTCTTTTTTATCTTTGATGGATGGGGTAGTTTAATCCTGTCCACTTAGCCCTGTCCTAGCATTTTTCTTTTCCCTTGAGAACTCCTGGATGGCTGCTGCCTTTCTACAAGAGACGGCAAATATATTCTTACTGCCTTTGAGAGCATTTTGTTTCTCACCCATCCATGAGGGGGAACATTAGTAATTTGGGGAAATATACCCTCAAAGACACCTGTGGCAAAGCTTCCCGGTGGCTGTTACTGTTCCAGAGTCAGAGTGATTTAGGGAACAGCCATCCAATCACTGTACAGTGGACACCCACCACCAGGGTGGCTGGGAGTTGGGTGGAAGACACGATGATGGCCTTTGTGGAGAATTATGCTAAATGTGGAAACCTCACAGTGGCTCTGGCAGTAGGAGCAGGCTGGGACATGCTTTGTGCTTTCCCCCCACCTCTCCCTGTTTCTCCCGTGATGCTTCTCACACACCTGGGTGTGAACCTTGCCGCTCCTCTTGCCAGTCCTCGTTTACCTTCACACGCTTGTATATAGTTTCCTATACACAGACTGTCACGTACCATCTCATCTCCTTTTAACGTAGTCAGAGTTTTATTGAGCCTCTGTGAACACTTACTCCAGCACTGTTGGTTAGAAGTACGCTAGCAGCAAACCTCAATAAGTAACTCTTATAGGCTGGTGCACGATGGGGGTCCCTGTTATCTGTCTCCTTATTGCTTTATTGAACACCTTGAGGTGGGGAAGCTGAGTTCCATACTTCCCCAAGTGTGGAACTTTGACCAAATTCAAACCTCACAGAGCAAATCCTTCAACAAATTCCTTTATTATCAGGATTTGTTCTGTAAAATTTGGATTCTGCAGAAAGGCCACACTCAAGGATCCAGAAGGCCACCTGTGTCCCCAAGGCTACAGGTTCCCCACTCCTCTCTTAAGTGATTTTTAAAACATAGTGGTATTGTGTTTTTTAAACAAATATAAAAATAATAAGTAAAAATTTCCTCAGCTCAGTAGCTCAGTGGGTAGGGTGCCAGCCAAATACACCCAAGGTGGCAGGTTCGAACCCAACCTAGGCCAGCTAAAAACAACAATGGCAACTGCAACAACAAAAAAAATAGGTGGGAGTTGTGGTGGGTGCCTGTAGTCCCAGGTACTTGGGAGGCTGAGGTAAGAGAATTGCTTAAGCCCAAGAGTTGAAAGTTGCTGTGAGCTGTGACTCCATGGCACTCTACCCAGGGTGACATAGTGAGACTCTGTCTCAAAAATAAAAAAAAAAAAATTTCCTATCATCCCACCATCCAGAAATATTTTGTAATTTTTTTCTAATATTTTTGTATGCCTATAATTATTCTGTGGTTGAATAATATTGGATACAGGTAATTTTTGCTTCCTATTATATGTACTGAGTAGTATATTAAAGATTTCTTCATGGAATTAACATTTCTCATACATAAAACATTTCATGGATTCATAGTATTTTATTCTGTGAATAAACCCATAATACATTCAATAATTTCCTAGTGTTAGACATTTAAGTAACTTCCAATTTCATCATTAAAAGTAACACTGTAATGGGCATCTCTAACATCTCTAAGTCACAAAGCTTTAATATTAAGATGCTTATAATGTATTGCCAGCTTACTATCCAAAAATACTGTCCCATTTGCAGTCATATCAAAAGTTATAAGAATGCCCATGTTAGCACCTTTGCTGGCATTGTTTTATTAATTTTTTTCCTAATCTTTGCTATAACATCTATGTGCTATTTTACATATATGTCTAGCTGGTTTAGGGGTGGGAGAGGAGAGAGAATATTCACTGCCTAATAAGAAAAATAATATTTAGTTTTCTAGAGTCACAGCATATTGTATTGGTGGTTAACCAAAATAAGCACTTACCTGACACCAGACAGTACTTTCAGTGTTTTCATTTGTCAACTCCTGTAATTCTCACAACAATCCTAGCGGCTCCTACTATTATTGCCCTCATTCAGAGAAGGAAACTGAGGCCCAGGGATGCTAAGTGACTTACTTGACGTTGTAGAACTAAAACATGTCACAGCCAGAATTCAAACGGGGCCTTTGGGCTCCAGAATCGATATTCCTTTAAGAGAAAAGAACAAACTTTAGGGCCTGGGCCACGTGATGGACAATAAATAGAATGGGTAGTCAGCTCAAGTGCTTACTGGATGTACGTCAACCTAGGAGACTCCCACGGTTCTCTAAGTGAAGGAGAGAGTAGGTGTAGGTCCCTGATTCAAACTAAGATTAAGCTTCTAAACAACGGCAAAATATTTTGGCTCAAACTTAAAGATCTTTCACCACCACAGAAAATAAAACTTGGAAATTATCCTTCATGATAAGACCCAATCAACTCCAAAAGAATTCAGAAATGGCATTTGTGGCAATGTCCAGAAAACACAGTTGTCTTAGAAATACAAAGAAGTGTCAGGATTTTCCTTCCACCCCGATCCTCAGAACGTGGAGTTAAATGAACCGTAATATTCTTGATACCTCTGTTCCTCTCCACTTAAATGGAAACATGGTGGGTCTCATTGATTCTTAATAAACTATAGGAATGCTATATTAACAATCACAATTTAATTCAATACACAAGCATCTGACACCCCACAGGGATGCGAGGCATTTTAAAGAGATTCAGAGATGTGAGACAAACCTTCAAGAGGTTTACATTCTCATGGGGAATTTTAAGCTTGCGAGAAAAGTATAACCAGTTAGAGTCAGATAAATACCGATAAAGGTGTTAAAGAACCAAGTGGGTGTAGTGACCCAGGGGGATATAGGTATTTCTTGCTGCTGAGATCCACAGGATTTCTGGAAAAGCTAACATTCCTGCTGGCCCTGAAAGGATCAGGTAGAAATAAAAAAGTCAAGATGAGCTGAGGGACATCCGGATGGAAGGGTCCAATGGGGGAGATGAGAAGCAGTGATGGCCTGGGTCACGTGACTAGGCATTGGTTCTGCGTGTGGTAAACACACATGAATGTCCACCGTGTCCCACCCAGTCTTCAACCAAGATAGAAAACTCCACATTGTCACCAGGGTGAACCAGCTCCAGAAACACAGAGAAGGCCTGCCTTCTGCTTCATTTCATGTTTTTATTCACCTCAGTATGATTTGCTATGGTCTTCTGCAGAAGTCAGTTTCACAGACACATGTACAAACTGGCCCCACGGGTTTGAAAGGTGGAGGATGCGGGGGAACTGGCCCAAGTGCTTTGTTTTCTTGCTCAGACCACAGGATAATATTGGTGGCCATTTTAGCACTCCAAATAAGGCCTAGGGACCCACACTGTGTCTCTGTCAGGCCCTAGGGAAGCACAGCTGGGCTTAGGGAGGACTTCTGTGTCAGACGAGCCCACAGCCTGAGCTGCCTTTCTTCAAGAGTGGCCTGTCTTAAAATCATCCAGTTAAAGCTGTGTATTCTTGGGCCTTAAATGATGGTGGTAGGTGGGTGGGGGCAGGGTGCGTGTGTAACGAGCTCCCTAGATGGTTCTGATGCACAGTCAAGTTCTCACACTGTGAAGTGGGCCTCGGTCTGGGCTGCACACTAAAATCACCTGGAGAGATTTTAAAAAGCCTTATGCCTGGCACCGAACTAGGTAAACTAAGAATATCTGGGGATGGAGTCTTGGGACCCGTATCTGTTTTACCTTCCTCAGGTGATTCTAATGTGTAGCAGGTCTGAGAACCAGTATTGGATAAGAGTAACCTAGCTTTTAGGGCTTTGCATAAGAAAGAAAGAAAAGAAAGAAAGAAAAAGGGAGAAAGGGAAGAAACGAGGGAAGGAAGGAGGGAAGGAGAAAAAAGAAAAAGAAAGAAAAAGGATCACTTGTAGGTATTAAAGTGAGTGTTCAATCCATTCTTTGTATTTTGGGCCTACGTATGTGAATATGTATGTATGTGGGGCTTTATAGTGATTTCTCTTGATAAACCAAATCAGGTCACTCACTGATATTTTATTTCTTACCTGGGGAGCTTTTAAAAATCTATCTTCCCAGGCTACATCCAGACCCATTAAATAAGAATTTCCAGGGACAGGACCTTGGCATCAGTGTTTTTAAAGTGCCCTATGTGATTCCAGTGCACAGCAAAGGTTGAGACCAGCAGGAGAATGCCTGGGTGAGGATGGGCACAGAGGCATCTCTACAGCTTAGTCCATTTGAGTTTCACCTTTCCTTTGGGCAGTTCTCCATAATCTCCATGGCTACTGTGTGTAAGTTATTATACTATCACCGCCCTAATTCCATATCAGCTGGGAGAGGTTGACATTTTCATAAGGAACTTGGCTAAATACATACCCAGCAAGAAGCTATCAACTAGATTGGCAGATTTAGCAAATAAATACAAGAATCCCAGCTAAATTTGGGTCTCAGATCAACAACAAATGAGTTTTGTAGTATAACAGCGTCTCATACAATATTTGGGAAACACTGCCACAAGAAATTATTTTTCTGAAATCTACCTGGGAATTCTGTATTAATCCTACCAATAAAGGAAGCTAAATCAAGTCAAAATGAATGTTAAATGGCAGGCTTCTGATTCTAAAGCTGATAACATTTCTCCAGGTTTGCTGTGCCCTGAAGCCTGTCCCCAGGATGATTAGGCCTGAGCCCCAAAGTGCTTGCACCTCCTTTTAAAGTCTCTGTTAATAAGGAGGAAGCAACCATATTTCCCACCATGTGAAGTTGATTCCCATTCACCTTTTTTCCCCTCGGTGATCAAGGCCAACAATTAGCCTTGAGCTTCTAGGAAGCCCTTGGGCTATCCTACTTACTTTCTATTTCTATTTGGAGAAATATGTCTCCTGTTGAGGCAGTATAACAATTGACTTCATCTTTCCTGGCTCAGGTTATTAGCTCTGCTCATGCGATAAGCTTTCTGGGATTCTAAAAGCCCACTGATGACAAGCAACAAGAAAGACAGTTGTAACATTACGCACAAACCAGGACTCATACCTGGGGCCATCTCCATGGGACCAGGACCTGTGCTGTTATCTCAGGTCCCCGGCTTAGAAGGACTGTGTGCTTGGTTTAATGCTCTGTGTCAAGGCTTCAAAATTGTTAATTTTATTTTATTTTATTTTTTTGCAGTTTTTGGCCGGGGCTGGTTTTGAACCTACCACCTCCAGCATATGGGGCCGGCGCCCCACTCCTTTGAGCCACAGGCACCACCCCAAATTGTTAATGTTTTATAAATGAGGGGTCTGTGTTTCATTATGGACACTGGAAAGTATGTAGCTGGTCCAGCTCCTGCTATGAAGCACAGGCAGTGTAGACTAAAGGTAGTGACTTTGTGCACAGATAATAATTTATACTCCCAACAGGGTATATGGCCTTAGTTTTCTCTCCTGAGTAAGTCATATTCTTTTGGCAGGGAAAACCTACAATTGCTTACCCATGTCTTCCCACTATTTGGGGGATGTCTGCCTTAACAAAGACTTCTGCTGTTCAAACCCAGACATTTTATCCAGGAGCTTGAATTAACTGACATATTTTTTCAAGCGTGGCTATCTTTTGAAGTGGCATTTAGTAGCTGCCCACCATTTAGCAATCAGCAATTATTGAGTACCTGGCCCAACGCAGGGCACCTTTCCTCACCCGCTCCATGGTCATTGTCCATCATCACCCTCGATTTCAGTCCGTGCCTGTCTGTGCACGACCCTTTGCTACAGGCTGGTGTGCACTGAGCTGTATTCAGCTGGTGAAACTAGCCCTGACTCTGAAAGTATTGTCTTTGGAACAGAGAGTATTTCCACAAAAAAAGGGTGCGTCTGTCAGGTGCTAAAACTACAGGATCGTTTTCTCAGCCATTTCCCTCTATGAGATTCAGCAGAGATAACCATCCCCCTCCCCCCCAAAATAAAACCCCAAACATGGCCCATTGGTTTGGCCAAAAACCAAAGCTGCATCTTCCCCCTGTTTTATAGCAGTCAGGTTGTAAAATCATGCAGTTGGCCCCCCTCGAACTCATTGCTGAAGATAGCCATGTGGGTAATGGCGGCATGAGGCTGATGAGGGGGAGCCAGCTGATGGAAAACTACTCTGGCCTCATGTGTAAAAGCACTCTGAAAAATGTAATATGTGGAAGCAACGTAAGGCATTGTTCTTATTTATGGCTTATAGAGCTTGCTTGAGGCATTTCAGCATCTCCCTTGCAATGCCAGCAAATCCTAATCTAAGATTCAAAACAATTGACAAGATGAAACAGCTTCAGAATCATAAAAGAGGCCCTGGTGGTTGAGTGTAAGACAGGATTTACGGGCACGGCTCATGCCTCACCCCAAGGATCCCCTCGTACGTTGGAGCCATTCTTGAACAGAAATCTCGGAGAAACAGTGCTCCTTACATTCGAGCAAACAAGCACCCTAGTTCTATTCTTTGCCAAACATTTTGAGTAGGCCTTACAGAAAGTAGAATCATTAATTATTAATAAAACAGTTAACTTTTTGGATAATGACAGCCAATAAATTGATAAGAGGCAGAAAATCACCTCTCTGTATAGAGAGATGCAATTAAAGGACAGCCCTTCCTAGGGTCTGCCCTGTCCTCAGTTTGTTAGAAAATGATGGCTGAGGTGCTACTTTTCTCCAAAAGAAGTAGCCCCACAGGAGACTGAAATCTTGAATCAAGGAGGATGCTCTTGGATTAAATTAAATTGAGTGGAATGATTGGCATTTTCACCAGGGTACTTGGAGCATGGGAGTTGCAATGGGAACAATGGGATGAGTGAGAACAGTCTGGGCCCTCAGGGGACTTCTGTTGTCATTGAGAGAACAAATTTAGTATACTGTTGGCTTTATGGGATTACACTGAAATGTAATGCTATGCTCTTCTAGAATGATATAATATTATCACATATTATACAAGCCCACACTTTCTCATCCCAACCCCCTGGAACAAGATGCCTTGGATTTGGGGGATTTGGAGATTTTAGAAATGCACTGTATATTCAGACAGTGATTGCCACTACCCCCTCCAGTGGGGCTGGGAGGTATTTCTGCAGTGAAGCTGAGGACCAGTCCCTCACGCCAGCTGGGATAAGCAAAGTCTACAAATAACCTCACAGCAGTTCAAGTCAGGTTGGACTGCCAAATGAGTTTAACGTTGGGTTTTAGAATGTTTAAGGTTTTGAAGTTGCAGATAATGGATTAGGAGCTTGGATATAATGAATACAATTATACTCAAATATACCATAAAGAAATTCCAAGAGGGCAGTGTTACTTCCCCCAAACCCAGAACAATTCCTGGCACAGAGTAAGGATTCGATAAATATTTGCTCAGTGAATAATAAAAGTAATAATGAGAGTTAACTGTTATTTTATTATCTACTTTATGCCAGGCATAGAGAAGTTTCATAACAATTGGGTTAGGCAGATGTTATTTCTATTGTTATTTTTATTTTAGAGATGAGGAAGTTAAGTGACCTGCCCAAGGCCACCTGGCTGTCAGGTAACAATGGAGCTGTGATTTAAACTAGGGGGTTTGGCTGTGGGGCTCAGGGGGCCTGGGGTCCAAATCCTAATTCTGCCACTCTCTGCGGTGTAAACTCACATTGATGGTCTGCCTTCTTTGCCTCCATATCCTCAGGTGTAAAAGGGGAATCCCAATCATAGCTACACTCTATGATTGTTTACACATGTGTGTGAACTCTTACTTTCTGTTCATAGGCCCTCGGCAAATGCTAGCTAGAACTCATGCTTTGCAGAGAGGCTTTGTAGTGAAGCGTTTGGTGTGATGGAATAGAGAGCACTTTTATACATAAAAGAGAAACTTTAGGTAATCTTATGCACAATCTAATGATAAAAGAACAATTTCATGCCACTATGATGAACTGAGAATCCAGTGACTAAGTCTAAGTCACAAAAGAAAATCTATTTGTTTGTCTTCCTTTGATTTAGGTGTTGATAAAATTAAATAACTTTTGATATAAAAGTTGGTAAAGTGAGCCTAGAGGAATATGCCCTCTGATCAAGATGCTGTGTCTCATCCCAAATACTCAGTGGTGAAATCTGAGAAGTTCACCCATTAAAATCTGAAGCAGTAGAAGCATGCCTATAACATCATTATTATCTTGTCATGTTCTAGAAGTTTTAGCTAATAGAATAAGACATGAAATGGATATAAGAGGTTTATCTATGGAAAAAGCAAAGCTATTAGTATATGTAGATATTATGACCATTTCAAAAATGGTAGAGAATCAAATTGAAAATTCAATAATAAATCTAAAGGTTCTGTAATCTGGCTGAATAGTAGCCGACCCATATGTGGGCGATAATGTTCAATAATCTAATGTATGTGCTGTTTTGTGAACTTTTATTGTTGATATATAATTTAAAGTGAAATAAACAATGGCTTATGTACTAAAAATAGACAATCTTAGTCTTTATACGATGACACTAATTACCTTCTGTTTCATTGATTACAAAAAATTGAAATTCTGTACTGTACTGAATGTGTGTGTGTGTGTGTGTGTGTTTTTATAATGTCTTACTACATGACTTGGATTCAATTTCTGGAACATAGGGAGTGCCAAGATGTAGATGAAAGCCCTGGGAGGCAAAACATCCATTTTATTAATTCTTTGAAAAATAAATGACCTCACTTCCTTTATGACTGTAGTAATTAACACTCACATTTGTACTGATTCAGAACGATGCTCTGGATTATTTATTACTATCCATTTGTGGTTTTGTGGTCAACCTAATGGGTATCTTTGTCAGATGATTTTTGTGTATGAAACATTGAGGTGGTTCTCAACTGCTTGTCCAATAATTTCTCACCAAAAGAATCAAACCCACTTTTAAAAACCTGAAACAAAAAACAAAACAGAACCACAGAACCACAGGTGAGCACCACTTTTCTTTTTTTTTTTTTTTTGGCCAGGGCTGGGTTTGAACCCACCACCTCTGGCATATGGGGCTGCTCCTTGAGCCACATGCGCCACCCACTTTTCATTCTGACTTTCAATTGGCTTGTATTGCATCCTATTCACCTTGGTAAATAGATGATACTAAGTTTCAAGAGTCCCCCGGGTGCCCCACACAAAGCTTAATACGTAATAGGTGTCCAGCTAATGTTTGTGGACTGGGGAGAAATGAGAATGAAAACCTGAGGCTCCAAACTCTTGGCCCCATGCTCTCCTTTCACTGTGATGGGTCCTGACCCCAGCAGGGGCTCAGAACATTTTGATCCTTGTCTGAAGACATGTATCCTAAGTGTCACTTCTACTCCATAAAGGTCTATAGCAGGGACTGTTTTGCTACATGTCGTCCACCCCAGATATTTCCCAGTGCTTGCTCTGTGCTGCGCCTGTGCCAAGTGGGGCTGAGCGTTTGTTTTTGTGATGGGAGCTGATCCCAGAGCTCCTTGCACATGCAGATTCCTCCAGCCAGCCCCCAGCATGCTTGTGGCTTTTCTCCGCTTTGCTGCCCTCGAGTTATGTGCCGCCTTCTCCCTAATCCCTGCAAACAGGCAGTGCGGGAGGAGTCTGCCAGCACGTCAAGTGTGTCTGCAAAATGCAGACAAATTGCTGCGCTTTATTAGAGGTACGGATGAAGGACTTCGGGAAGCTCTGAAACTACAGGGTTTTGGGTTTCTTGGTTACTTTTTTCTCCAGCTCCACTTTCACATATATGATGTAATTAAATGGTGCGTATTTTCCAGCTAACATCCCCCCTCCCTTCCTTCTTCCTTCCATCCCCCTTCTTTCCCTCCCTCACTCCCTTCCTTCTTAAAGGCCTTAGAAATTAAATAAGTTCTATTGACTCTTCTTGTTAGTTAGGAAAATTGCCCAGCCCGTTCTTACTAAGTTTGGTCTTTTGTGAGAAACGTGTCTTCTGTCTTTGGTCAAGCTCTCATTTGAACATTGCCTTGACCTTGTCATGAGCTACCTCTCCAAAATCTCAGGGATCGCTCTCTCCAATCCTGCTTCCAATTCGACTACTGGTACCTGATTCCAACAGACCACAAACATTGACCCCCAACTTAAAAATTTTTTTTTTACTCTCTCATCTCATTCTGTCCTCACTCTGTCTAGCCTTGATTCCATGGTCACTGGCTGTAAGTTCACTGGTCCTTTGAGAAACTCAAAACTGTCCAAAGAAGAGAGCACCCAAGAGCCCCAGCAGGCTGTGTCCTGCCCCCATGGGTAACAGTAGGGCTCTTGCCTCTCCCAGGATGGCTTTCTGTGTGCACTGGACTCCGCCACCCTTTTCCTGTTGAAAGACATCACCCCAGCCATTGTCTCCTGTCTCCTCTGCAGCTCCAGAGCATCACCAAATTGCAAAGTCCCATGACCACTCTTAGTTTTCCTCCTCCGCCTGTCAGAAGCACTCAGTGTAGCATCTTGTTTTTTCTCTAGACACTGACTCCAAGCAGCTCCATCTTTTCTCAGGGGTGTCTTTTGTCTCCCTAAGGGACATATTACTGAGTCCTGTAGTCTCTGAGCCCCTGTCTTCCCTGGTTGCCTCCCCTCACTGGGGGATTCTGTCCAGTCTCAAGGCTTTGCATCTGTCTCCACACTTGGCCTATATCTGATCCCCATTGGAAACCTCCCTTCTAACCCCAAACTTGTGTGCCAGATGTCTGCTCAGCAGCTCTGCTTAGATTCCAGGGAGGCATGTTACACTGGGTGTGACCCAAACAGAGCCCTGCACTGTCCCATGAGAGGTGACTCTTCCATGGTCCATTCCATCTCAATAAATGGGGACCTTATAACCCATCTCTTCACTCAAACTTCAGCCCAACCCTTTTTTAGCTCTGCCTTGAAAATATAGACAGCCTCCAACTGCTTTGCCCACCTCCATGGCTAACTGCCTGGCCCACACTTCCCTAATCTCCCTCCTACACTATCTAGCCACATAGAACAGAGTTCACCCTAGTTACCATACTCTCCCCTACAGGCTCTGCACTTGTGGTTCTCTCTTTCTAGAATGTTCTCATCATCTCCTTGCAATCTTTGTTCTAATATCACCTCTCCTGATGGCTTTCCCTGGCCATGCTTTTCAAATGGCAGCCCTTTGGAAAGGGCGCAGCTGTCCTTCCTCCCTACCTTACTTAGATTGAAAGCACTTAGCACGCTCAGACACACACACTGATTTCCTTGTTGTTTTTAATTGTCTGTCTCCCTCCACAGAATGTAAGCTGTCTTGATGTAGGAATTTTAGTCCATTTTCTTCCCTTGTCTTGAAATATTTGTTGAATAAATGAATGAAAGAATGAAGGCCGCTGGTTGCATCTGGGACATCACAAGGTCCAGGGCCATGTGACAAGAAGCACCCACTAAAAGTGAAAATGTTAGTGGCCCAGATGTTTCTATCTGTGAAGGAATGTTCCATCCCATATACAAAATGCTGAAGCAATAGGCAGAATTACTTATCCTTTCCCTAGAAGTTTGGTAACACAAGCAATGTGGGTGACTCTGGAATCCCTGCTAATCTTCTGTTTTCTGTCCGGCCAGTCTTGCATGCCCTTTTGGAGCCTTTCAGCTCAGAAAGAGACTGACTGATCTGAGTCTGGATGTGGGTATGCTTTGAGACGCAGCTCTGATCCCTGATAAGGGGTCCTGACCTCTCCACAGCAGTGGTCTCTGCTCCCAGCACCCTCCTGATGCAAGCCTTGCCCTTCTGCACAGCTTTCTCCCCATGACTCCCTGGGTCATCTTCATAAAACGCATGCTTGCATTATCAGGAAGGAAGCACTATTATTAAAACAGTGTGTTTGAAGACCATCCTCCTTATGGATGACCCAGTAAAACCATCCCTGAGTCCAGAGGAAGACTCTTTGCCAAGTGATTGGCCTGCCTGAGGCTTCGCCCCTCACTCCAGGCTCAGGGTGTCCAACTGAGCTCCCAGGGCTGCACTCTGGCTTTGGCTCTGCCTCTGTCTTGTTCCCACCCTCAGTGCTGTCTCCCTGGTCACAAGTGAGTTATCTAGCAATAACCTGCATGCCCAAGGGAGCTTCTATCTCTGGGCCCCTGATTTCAGTGAAGATATGGGCTTTCCTCTGTGTGACACTGGGGACCTTACTTCATCCACACTCTGGCACTGCTACCTGACTATCCTGATTGTTAGAACCCTCCATTCTTTAGGTTGAGTTTGGTGGGACTAGATCTTGGTGAACATCTGGAAGAAATCTGAGTGGCTGAGCTCTATATCCACTACTTAGACTTTAAGCAGCCGGTTTTCCTGAAGTCTATGAAAGACGACAAGCATCTGTATGAGGCCAGGAATGACAGAGTGTACCTGGATGACCCCCTGATCTAGTCCCACGATCCAGCCTTTCTGACTAATTCTTGACATTTAAGAGAAAGAACGAGGTATTTATTTTGCTTCATTTACTGTCTGTGCTGTCTGAAGGTCACTGAATTCCAGCATACCTGGGTTCCTTTCTGTGTAAATGAGGATTATAATGTGAACTGGATGGTGTTACGGTTAGGATCTTATAAAAAGATGCTAGTACATAGGAAGAACTCGGTAAATGCCAGTCCTTCCTGTAATATTGTAAACATAGGTTTTTAATCCCAACATTTTAAATTGATGGCTTGGTTCCCCAGGTTTGTGGTAAGTTATTATACCCGCAGGTGACCCAGAACCCTTGTGACTTAGGGAAGGCCTGGCACCTCCATTCCCACCCCACTCTCAGCAGCCTCTCCACCACTGCAGACTCTGCCAGCTCCAAAGATGTCCCCTGAAGTGCAGGCCTTTCCCACCCCTCCCTTGTCCTTCACTCTCCAGGACCCTATGGATTTCTTGGCTCACCGCTCAGTCAAGCAGTACTTGGTCTTCATGGGCTGCAATGGTTCAATGTGTTCCCATTACCAAGGACAGTGGCATTTTCCCGAGAGATGTTTTAAAGGCAGAGAGCTAGAGCTCAGAGACATGGATCTCCAGTGGTAGGTCATGGGCACCCTGGTCCCACCCTGAGCCAAACAGCTCCAGGGGCTCCAGTCAGGGTACAGTGTCATACCTCAACCCTGTGCAGGTCTATTGCAGGACAAAGGGCTTTATGCCATGTACTGTGTAGAAAGACGACTAGAAGCTTCTTCTCAAGGAGTTTATAATCTACTTGAAGACACAGACAAGCTAATAGATCATTATGCTGTAGAACTATAATCAAGATCTGCAAAGAGTGTCATGTGAAAAGGGAGGGGACGTGTTTAACCTGATGTTTAGGGAGGTGTCCCAAAGTAGGTGACTTTGAGGAATAAAGTATGAATAGGAAAACCTGGGGAAAGGGTTGGCATTGGCAAGGCAGAGCCAAGACACGACTCAGTGTGAGCTCCCATCACCACAGCAGCTGCTAAAAGGTGATGTGGGAGACTGGGGGAGGATGCTGAGGTCAAGACCTGGGTGGCAGTTGGAGTTCTAAGGCAGTGACATGGAGCCACTGACCCATTTTAACTAAGGATGGAGGAAAAGTAGATCCCGGTAGCATTTTGGAAAGTTCTTTCCAGCTGCAGCATGGAGGGCAGACCAGAGGAGGGGAAGGGAGAGCCGGGGGAGAGCATGGGCCTTGGCAGCTGCTGGGTGAGAGCCGGAAATGCCCGGGCCAGAGCAGCAGCTGCCGCCCTCCAGCCAGAGATGATCCCTGTTCAGAATGAAGTAACGGGCTCTGCGTTTATAAACACATTGCCAACTTCGTCCACATTCAGAATAACTCTGAGAATTTTTGTAGAGAGGGCTGAAATGAGGGAGGGAACAAATAACTCCCTGATTCTTCTCTCATTATATTTCCCGGCATTTCTGGGTAACGCGCATAAATGCATCGTCTTTTCTTGCTTTTTTGCTCTAAGCACCTGACATTTCTGCAGGGGAACTGAGAAGCACAGTTACTATTAGAAGCTTTAAGTGTTAGGGAATGCTGAGGAATGTGCTGTTAATTGTTTCTGCCCGTTACATTCTGCCTATCCAAAAATAGCTCTTAATAATTTCTTGGGTTGAAGAAACCGGGAGAAAGAAGTAAACGCTAAAGAGAGGACGAGATGATGTCTCATTTCGTGCAGTTCCCAGCTTGATTGCTCGAGTTTAATCTTGATAACTTCCAAATTTGAGAATGTGTAGGACCAAGCCTCCAAGCTGAAGCATTCTCAGTTAACAGTAATTTATTTGGTTGTGTTAACAATTACACCTGTCATGAACATTTTCTCTTTGAAAGTACATTTTCTCCTTTTATTATAATTTCAAAAATGATCTGAGAAATTGGCCCTCCTGGACAGCCCTCTCGTCGTCTTCTCCAGCAGGCCGATAGAATGTAGTTTTTCCAAGCAAAAGCTATATTTCTAAATCATTTAAGAAGAAACAAGTGGAAATTTAATTTTAAGCCGGACACTTTTTTTTTTCTTTTTACAGTCAGTTCATTCTTCGTGATTCTTTATTTTCTCCACCAGCGTCTTTCACTTTAGTGTTTTAAGGAAGGAGTGTTTTATTGCCGAAGTCTTGACAACACGGAGGCTTACAAGTTATAAAGACTGGGCTTGGATGATATATATTAAAAATGATAAATCATTTTCCAGCCTTCCATAACACTTTATTTTCTCTGGATCCTTACCTCCTTCTGACTCATGTACCTGAGCTGATTAATGCTCCATTTCCCTGTTACGCTCTAATCCAGGGCCTACGTTTCATTTGCTGCCAATACTGATAGCCAATAAATTCACCATGCAGCCACACAAGCCTTGCCATGCAGGCCACTGCCAGTGTAAAACTGCCCATCACAAAGCAGGCAATTCTGAGCCTCCATTTATCTAGTACCCTCAAGACTCACATCGTTCCCAGCAATTGGAGCTGCAAATGCTCATTTCTTCATAGGCATGGGCTGGGAAAATGAGAGAAGGCTAATTAATGCATTCAAGGGATCCTACTGAATCAGCAAGCCCCTTAAAGGCACAACAGACACAAACAGGCAGCTGCAGCTCCTTGGGATTCAAAACAACAACAAAAGAGCTAGTTAAATATTTGAATAGCTAAAGTATATGTCTATTCATTCCCATGGAAATTGCTAAAATAGGCTGTCCTCCCATCTCCAGAGGAGTCAAAGTCATTGAAATCCCAGAGCCTTTCATCCTGTCAAACATGCCTTTGAAGAGAAGGACATTTACATCTCCATAACAGGCCGATTCAACATTAGTGGTAATAAAACTTGGGTGTATGAAAGGACTCCAGAGTATGGTACCCATTCACTCCGGGCCTCTGGGGATGCAGAAGTAACTTTTTGAAAATAAGACCATTATTGCCCCATCCCTGCATTAGTTTGGCATCTTATAGTTGCAAATGGTTTGAACAATAACAGAGGTTTATTGTTTCACATAAATATACCATCAAGGAGTAAATACAAGCTTTGGACGTGGCTTGAGCCAAGGCTCAAACACTGTGGCCAGGACCGGGCATTTAGCTCCCTTTCATTCAGTTGGCTGGACTTGGAGACAAACTTCTCTCTCATGGTTGTGGGACACATGACTTCCATCCATTCCTGATGCTATAGCCTCCAGATGTTCATCCAGCAGGAAAGAAAACATGGCTTATGTCAACCTTTAAACAAACGTCATGGCCTTTGTTTTGATCAGGCCAACTTTAGTCATATGCCCATTCCACATGGAGTTATGCTGATTAATTCATGCTGGGGCCACTGGTTCCATCTTGAATCACATTGGCTGCCTGGAAGTTGGGTGGATAACGAAAGGAAAATCATTACCACTTGAGGAGGAGGCAGAAGTGGTACCGGATAGCTATCAAAACAATAACAATAACGACAAACACATTAAACAAACAAACTGTATTATTCTTTGCTTTTTTTTTTTTTTTGAGACAGAGTCTCACTATGATGCCCTTGGTAGAGTGCCATGGCAGCTCACAGCAACCTCCATCTCTTGGGCTTAAGTGAGTCTCTTGCCTCAGTCTCCCAAGTAGCTGGGACTACAGATGCCCACCACAATGCCTGGCTATTTTTTTGTTGTACTTGTCATTGTTGGTTAGCAGGCCTGCTCTGGGTTCGAACGCTCCAGCCCTGTTGTATGTGACTGGCACCCTAACCACAGAGATAAGCTGTTCATTCCGCTCAGTCTGCCTTAGTAAAACACTGCAGTAAATAACAGATATTTATTTTCTCATAGTTCTGGAGTCTACGAGTCCATGATCAAGGTGCTGGCCAATTCCGTTCCTGGCGAGCGCTCTCTTCCTGGTTTGCAGGTGGCTGCCTTCTTGCCTTTCCTTCTCTGTGGCTCTCAGTGGAGACAGAGGGTTTGTTCCCATAAGGACATCAGCCCTATAGGATTAGGGCCCTACCCTTATAATTTCATTTACCTTAATTACTGCTTAAAGTCCTTATCTCCAAATACAGTCAGTCACATTGGGAATTAGGACTTCAACATATGAATTTTGCATATATACAATTCAATTCAAAATACAAACAAAAAATGATAATCCCCAGTTATGCATCTCCACTTAAACCTGGATTAAGTATAATTTTCTCCACAAGGAGTCCCATTGTTTTTATGGTGTCTGAGAATAAATGTACTTAAGTAGCTTCTAATGCACCCTAGTCACGCATCTAATCATGTTGTACCTATTTAATGACCATGAGGTGAGGACTAAGAGGTTCTTGGAGATTGACATTTAGTTGTGATTCTAAAACTATGGAAAATTTGACAACCACCAGACAAAAGACCTTGTGTCTTTTAGAACTCCACTTTTTGATAGTGCCTTTAATGAAAAGTTTAGGAGCCCCACAAGAAAGCCAGAGGTCTGGGACAGTAGAATCAGACCCCTGCTGGCTCGGCACCTGTAGCACAGTGGTTATGGCACCAGCCACATACACCAAAGGTGGCGGGTTCAAGCCTGGCTTGGGCCAGCTAAGCAACAATGACAACTGCAACAGAAAAATAGCCCAGAGTTGTGGTGGGTGCCTGTAGTCCCAGCTACTTGGGAGGCTGAGGCAAGAGAATCGCTTGAGCCCAAGAAGTTGAGGTTGCTGTGAGCTGTGATGTCACAGCACTCTACTGAAAGCAGCATAGTGAGACTCTGTCTCAATAAAATAAAATAAAACAAAACAAAACAGACTGATTTTTCGAGCAACAGTGATATGGTCCAGCTTAATCACTCACATAGTCCATCAGACACAATTCCACATGATCTTTGACTATTTTTAAAAAATCACATTTTCCCTCAAATAATAAAGATTTGCACAGTTGGTAGAGCCTACTCCGTCAATTCAGAGATACTTCTGCAAGAGGAGTTCTGAAAATGTGACAAATAGAGGTAATGTTCTTGGGATAAAGGTGTGGCCTTCTAAGGGTTTAGCGCGGAAGGTCATAGTGCTTACTTTTCAGTAAGAGTTACAAAGAATTTTTAAAAACTTTTTGCATCTCTTTATTGTTAGCATTTATACATTATGTATTTACTTACACACCTACAGATGCTTTAGAGAGTACATGTGGATGTACATATTGGAGTCTTTTTATATAATATAAAAGCCCTATATTTATATAGATGGGAATGCTTTTTAATAAGCTTCACTCAGAATATCACTATTGCATAAACAAATAACCCTTAAGACAGAAAAGATTATTTCTCCGGCTGCACATACAACACAATTTGGCAAAGGACTCTATTCATTTTAGTCTCTCAAGAAGCCCGAACTTCCTGATCCTGCCATCGGAATACAAAGCTTCCTGGTTCACTATGGCAGCATGAAGACGAAGGGGAAACCCCAGGACTGATGGTTCATCTTCTGCCTAGAAGTAAAGTGTTGTTTGTGCTCACTTTTTTCACTGGCAATAGCAAGCACTTCACTGCAGATAGGTGGGGGAGGTTAAAGGGGGTCCAACTCTCTGCTGGGCAGAAAGGAGAGGTGAGCAGTGCAGTGTCTAACACAATCATGGACCCACATTATTTCCTGGACCTACACCAGGGTTTCTCAGTCCCAGTACTATTGACATTTGGGGCCTTAAATTCTTCCTCATGAAAGACTGTCCAGTGCACTGCTGGCTCCTAGCACAAACGTTCCACCAACCCCACCATTGTGACAGGCCACAGACGTCATTAGACATTGCCACATTTCCCCGGGGAGGCAAAATCACTCCCATTTGAGCACCACTGACCTGGGCTATCAGTTTTGATTAGTTTCCAAAAAAGCAGTGAACCCTAAAGAGCACATCAGGCACTTAGTGGGCAAACACTAAGGAAAGAAATACAGTTTCTTCTTAGGGGTGTGGGTTTCTTCCCCTGGCGGTGCACAGCCACTGCCAGGGCCCTGAGCAGGATGGCCCATAGTTAATTTATTTGACTGGCATTGAGTTTTAAACAACGGGTTTTCATTTTGTTCTATTTATGGTCATTTCATCCAATTATTTTTATTCAGTACCCAGCTTTAAAAGTGTGTATAATCCGATTATGCTCCATTACGGGAGCTTGCTAATACAAGAGCACACGGTAATAAAATTCAGTAAATATCTTGGTTATCGCGTCAGTCTGACACATTTCCTGACCGTGGATGGTTTCAAGAGTGTGGAGATGGGCAGTGGGAAAGGAAGAGAGACAACAGGTCACTGAAAAAAGGGAAAAAGGTGGCATGAAGCAGGTTGGTGGGAACCATGCTCCCAGGTTGGTGGGAATAGTTCGAATTCAGTTGAAATGGAAGATATCGTATAGTGAGAATCGGGGCTGAAAACCCTGCCATCCTCCTCCCCCCTCCAAAATTCCATTCTACAACTGCAAAAAGTTTCCTACATGGTTTTTTGCATTAGCTATAGCAAATGTTAGTCTAGAAGGACTAAAAAAGGAATTCACATGTTTTTATATGAATATAAATAATGTAAGTATAAATATGAATATAACTATAAATATGTAGAAGAAATTGCAAAGGCATCTCCAAATATACTTAATGTGGTGACAAAGCTTGTGCAGGAAGAGTGGAGAGCACAGCCTTCCTTCACTGTGGACTCGCTTGGAGACTGGGCGCAATGGACAGGTTTGGGCAAGTCAGCCAAGGAATGAGTCATTGTTTTGGTTTTTCCATGGGAACAAAAGCTCATGAGGATTTGACATAATGTTTGCCAAAATCTGTGGACTTGTCACTCTCTTTGAGGGCCATTAACATCACTTCTAAGACGATTACCCGAGGATCAGTCAATTTTCTTTCTAAAGACGCGATCGGAGTGCTAACCCGCATTGCTTTGCAAAGAGAAGGGAATTGGGGGCATGTCTCAGTCATCTATCCAGCATTAAGACAGTGTTAACAGGGATATTATGTGTATGTGCAAGCAGACATCACCTGCCTTCCCTGCAGGGAACTTGTGACAACTGAGAAAATGTTTATGGAGCATTTTGAGCTCTCACTAGGGTGGTGCTGTAGAAAGGAAAGCTTTGATATGTCTCTCTCACGTCTGTCAACTCTCGTTATTAAGCAGAGGTTGTCCCTGATTTTCTTGAAGTTCCAAGCATGGAAGCTAATTATTAGGAGTTCCAGGTTCCATTTCTCACTCAAGGAAGATTATGACCACATTTGTTAAAGAACCAGCCTTCTGGAATCTACAAGAGATTTTAAGAACTCAATACTTTATACTGTTTACTTGTGAATAAACTAAGAGGTAGACTAACTGAATTGTCTTTGAAATATTCCACATGTTCAAATGAAAGAGAGAAGCAGTTGAGTTTTTTTTCTCGAAATTAAATGTTTGAAATATGGGATCAGGACATCTTGGCATGATCCAGATAAGTCTAGTTACATCTGTTCCCACTGGAGGCTTCTGAACTTTAAGTCTATAAGAGGGAAGGCTTTTTTTTTTTTTAATTCTGTAATAAAAGCTGATGAATTTCCCCTAATCAAAGTAATATATATGATCTCTAGTACGTTTCCTGGTTTATATAAGCATTCAATAAATACCTTTTTTTAAAATTGTTTTTGCAGAGCACAGACCTTTTCTCTCAAGATGAGGATATAGTGGCATAAAAGCATCTGAGTATTATTTAGCAAAGAGAAAATCTAGGCCAGTTGACTGAGCGCTTTTCCTTAAATTGCACATGAGCTCACATTCCCAAAATACTCAGCCTCAGGAAAGCTATATAAGGCCATGTGTCAATCTATTCTCAGTTGTATGTGGCTAGTGTTTAGTCCTATAGACTGCTGGAATTTGAATGGGCCTTAGATACTGTTTCCCAAGCGCTGTCCTCATAAAGTGGGAAACAGCACCTGTGAGGGGCAAATGACTCACTGTAGGTCGTGCTGTTCATTTCGGGGAGCATCGGGACGGGGTCTGCATCTTCTGATCCACATCCAGTCCAGCTCTTTATTGCATACTGCTGCCTGGAGTTCTGGGTTCTAAGAATTTCTCACCTTTAAATACTGTCTTCAGCAACGTTCCATTGGAGGGCCAGAAATGCATCAGGAGGGTAACAAATATATTTGTAAAACATAACGATCTTTACGTTGAGTGTATAATTTGCATATTGGCATGGTTACAGTACTTTCTGTGCTTGATATTTTTATGCATTTGAAAATTTGTTACTCTCACGTATTCCTTCCACAAGTGTTTATGGAGAGTCTGTGCTAGGTGCTGGAGATAGTGGTGAACTACATGGATAAGATTGCTGTAGAAGGTGCTCTGGGTGTCCTGCCTGTGTCCTCTCAGCTCTCCCCATCTCAGTACTGGCCCCACAGTATCCTGCCGCCAGCACCATGACTCTATATAAAGGTAGCTATTGGCCAGAGACCCTCAGCCAGTGACAGATGGCAGCAGGGGAGTAAATGGCTTGCCTTCCTCTGAGGTGCACTCCAACCATCACTCCAAGGTCCTCAGGGGTTTGAATTCCATTTGTCCAGACTATCCCCGCTGGGTACCACATCCATCATGGCCTTCATCTCTCTTCCTGTCTTACTGTTTTGCTCCACCTTTAGTGCTTCCCAGATCCCTTCCTCATAAACTACCTTCACTGGAATCTTTGAGTCAGGGTCTGTTTCTGGGGGAGACAGTGGAAGACAGTCACTGACTTCTTGGAGCTCAAGTTCCAGCCAAGGATGCAGATGATGAACAATGAATCAAATAAAGAAGGTCATGTACTATTCCATACTGGGAAGAAGGAGATGCTGGGGAGTGCAAAGGGGCTCAGAGAGACTCTGGTTAAAGGGGTGAGATTGGGGTTCCTCTGACAGGGCGATAGTGAACCTGAAACCTGAGGGAGGTAAGGAGTTAGGCACAAAAAAGATCTGAGGGGAATCTTAGAAGAGGCAAGGAAAAAAAATGCAAAATGAACAGGACCAGGAGAGAGACCATTGTGGCTGCTCCATAGGGAATGAGTTGGGGGAGGGAGTGCTGGATAGTTGGCATGTTATGGTCATGGTCATATGAGGTGCTACAGTGATGACTGGAAATTTAAATTAAATGCAATGAGAAACCTTTAAAAGACTTCAAGTAGGGGAGTGCAATAATCTGATGTATACTTTAAACTGATCACTCTGGCAGTTCTTTGGGAAAGAGGATAAGGGGGAGGCAAGAATGAAGTGGGAACCAGAGTTAGAAGGTTGCTATAGAAATCTAGGTAAGACATGATGGGTGTTTCTCAGTACCTATATTCAACTCTTAATAGAGAACAGAATTAAGTGGGATACAGAGTACATCTGCATTAAGATTGTTGTCTCCTTAGGTATTTATGTGTATTTCAGTGGTTCTTAGCCTTTAGGGTGAACAACCCTTGAAATCTGTGGACTTTCTCTTTGTAAAAATGCAAATATGAATGGACATACCATTTTAAATTTGTGATGGGGGCTGAGAAGCCATGGGGTCGGTTAACAAAACCTCAAGTAGATATACTTTTTCTTTGTATATGTGGGTTATTTGGGGTAGGCACTCTATCATAGTAAATAAGTCCCCAAGGTGGACAACAGTTCAAACACAATAGTGTATTTCTTGCAGATACATGAGAGTTGAAAGGAAGGTAGCTCAGCATCATCAGCCCTCTGGTAGAATGATGCCGAGATGCGCTCTACTCTGCCCACACTTACATACAATACTAGAAGAATTAATTGTTTATTGGGACAGCCCCATGCTTTCTCCAAGTCATACCCTCCATATTTTCCAGAAGTGTTGTCTTTCCCCTGGCCATGTAGGAGAGGCCGGACCATGGGTGGCACACATGGGAAGTATGAATAGGCCAGGCTTGAAAGTGGGACCCACTGCTCTGCTCCCCTCTCAGTAGCTAGAATTAGTCTTATAGCCACAACTAACTGCAAGGGAAGCTGGGAAGTAAGTATAGTGAAACTGTGGGCCAAGGAGGGGAATAAAAAAGGAAATGTGGATTTCAGAGACCAGCTAACAGTGTGAGCCATAATACATGTATTTTTCATTGTATTTGTCACATAGAAGCTGCTCAGTGTTATGTTTTTTTTTTGTTTGTTTGTTTTGAGAACAGTGGAAATAAGTCACTTTGCAAACTTGAGAAAGGGGAAGAGATTAAGCCAATGGAAGGTTGGTCAAAAGGATACCAATACCCTTTGCATCATAATTTCCAGAACCAGTTTAACTCGGAGCAAACCCTCCTCCTAAACTGTGGACATGGGACTTTCTTTTGTAAAGGTTATGTCCTTAAGTAAAAGATTAAGATTAAATTGAAGTGGAAACTTGGCCCAAACTATACTTTCCTGTGCCTTGAGGAACTGGAATTAATTTGAAGCAAACTATTACTCACTCCGATGATGTGTCAGTAGGAAAAGGAAGATGACTATATTATCAACAAGACAATCCTTTGCATTCATTTCTCCTCCATTCCAATGAGCAGTCATTCTAGTTCTTTGAGGTGACATCCCATTGGCTACTCAGGCAAGCACTTTCAGTATCCGCTTCAGACAACACTGGTCCACACTCTCTCCCTGGAGCAAAGCAGCCCAGAGATGCTTCTCGCAAATGTCCTTTAGGGCATGGGCGTGGTCATAAGAAGTTGAAGGTGAAGTCCATTTCTCTTCATGAATCCTATTGTCCCATTTGCTTCCATCACAGTGTTAAAATTGCTTTTTGGGGATGGCAAGCCTTACCTTAAAATACAAAGAAATTAATTTCAGAACACAGCTCATTTTAATGTCTTCAGAGTTAAAAGAGAGGAAGGTTGATTTTTCCCCTTAATGTACTAAAATGATTTTCTGAGACTTAGAAATAGAATTTGGAAACTCCATTCTCTTGCAATCAGAACCTTGCTAAGCATCGCGTTTAGTGTTTGTATAATTCAGTACCTACAGGGAAGGTCGGGTTTCTTCCATGCTGCTCATTTCTGGCTCATTTCTCGGATTCATAAATATTCCTTTTCAACCCCCTACATTTTAGCTGTTTCCTTTAAGAGACATTTGAAAAGTAATCTTTTTTGCCATTTATTTTATTTAGCTTGAATTTCATCTTGGAGTCATTAATGTACTATTTTTTCCCCCTACATTCTGCCTCTCTGGTGAGGGAAAAGGTTGAGCTCTCTTTAAAATGAAGTGGATTTAATTGGCAAATTTCATAATTTAGGGTCTTTGTTGGTCTAGATTCCAAAAGGAGGGTTTTTTTTTTTAGGCTTGCTTCAACTACATTTGCTTTTGAAGGAGCTCTTTATTTTGCCGTGAATAAAGTGTCTCTTATTAAACAGAAAATAAAGGAAGGTTTGGCAGGACTCTACTCCCAATGGGTGAAACATCACAGGAAATGGAGAAATTGTTTCTTTTGGGCCTTGTGGGAAAATTTTGCTGGTGCAATTTAGTATTAAAGTTTTAAGACTACCGTTTAAATCCATCAAGAAAGAGCTGCAGATCAAATAACAGCTTCCGGGGAGAGGTACCAAGCTGACCTTTCGACAACTGGTCTGTTAAATTTTTTAAGTATTCTGAGATACGGTCAAGACAGTTGCGTTCTTTCCCACATAATGATTGTGCAACTTTTAAAGAGGACTTAGAAATATTTCAGCAATTTAATAATAATTTTGTCCAAATTTGGCTGGAATTGAGTACCCCTTCCCTTGTGCTTAGAAGAAAGGTAGTGGTCTATATCTAAATAAGTAATAAATTCTAGGTTCAGAACCCAGTTTCCTTATTCCCACTGATCTGTGGGCTCTAGAACTTTGGCAAATCCCCTTTGGGCATTAAACCTGTGTCCCAAGCCTCAGACCATCTTGCTAACTGGATGAGCTCTCTTATACTTTCTCCATATAGACACCTTATTTGGGATTTTAGCCCCAGGCCAGTGTACTCAGTTTGACTCCTGAATCTGTTTCCCATCTAAGTTCCTTGGGGACCCTATGAACAGCATTACTGTATATCTCATCGTCTCAACCTGAAACATTCATGGTTTATTCTCCACACTCCCTTCAATTTGCAGTTGATTACCAATTCCTACTGATGCCCCCAAATATGACCGCCAGTCATCCGTCTCTCTTCACCTTCCCACATCCCCAATGCCTAGTTCAGGCTCTCATGCCTTGATTTCTTTGAAAACCTCCTATCTAGTCTCCTGCCTTCAATTTTTCCCTCCCAGAATCCTGATTCTACCCTGTAGCCAAGGCAATTCTTCCAAAATAAATTAATCTTGATCATGTTGTTTCCTGGCTTGACTTTTTTTTTTTTTTTTAGTCTAACCACAATTTTCACTATAAAATCCAAACTCTCTCCTTGGCCCTTACTTGTATTTCTCAGTCCCCCCTCCACTTTTCAGCTGTTTGCCCCTTGAGAGCTCTCTCCCTCCTGTCCCCACCCTGACCCCAGACTGGACAAGATGCTCCTGAGCATATTTCTAAGATGGCTCAACTTCCACCGTAAGCTCCCAGAGGGTAGGCAGGCCCTGTTGCTTGTTCTTCCTTGAATCCTGTGCTCTGCCAGTGAACTAAATAAATGAGACTGAGTAACTACATACAGTGTTTTTCCATACGTAAAATTGAATTCTGATTATAATGTTGTAAAATTTAGTTAACTTTGGCTATTTTGGAGTATTGGGAAATAGCATGGAGAAAAAAAACCAAATTCTAGATTTGATATCAGGAGACTGAGTCTCCGCTCAGTCACGACAAGATGGGACCTTCACTCAGTGTATCAGCCTCTCAGAGTGTCAATTCCTCATCAATAAGCACGGGATAATTTGTCATCCAGACAAAGCTTGGTTGAGTAGCAAGGGAGAAGTGTCTGGCTGGTGGAGGTGGAGTCACTCAGTGAACAAATGACGGCTTAAGAGGGAGGAAATCTTATTCTTTTCATACCTGTGGTTCTTCTTATTACACCTGTGTACCTCATCAGCTTGGGAAAGGCAGGGCTGGAATGGTTTCACAGGGCACAGGTGGGAGGGGAATATGTGCAGGGTCTCTGCTTAGTTAGGTGCAGCTGCCCCACTGGTAGAGTAGAAGTAGGGAATTACCCTTAGCTTCCCCCACTGGGTGAAGTTCAAAAATACACCTCCACTCTGTCATGTACCTTTGATACAGGACAGTAACGATGTGATAACATGTGTTGAGAACCTTAACCTTTTGATTAACAGGAAGTAAAACCATTATATGGACTATATTTTTATTTTAATCTTAAATCAATACAGTTAAAGAATATGTTTACAGTTTCTTTGTAAAAATACTTCTTGCATAATTAATTTTTGCATGTACTCTGTTTATGGGGAGAAACCACTGAGGGGCTAGGAAACCAGGTCAAAAAAGGTGACTATTCACCAAAACCACTAGAAATAAAAGGGTAAATGACATTCACCATTTTTGAATTAGTAATGTCATTTGGGGGGTTCATATTAAAGAAATGATTTTTAACAAGAGAAGGGGAGCACTTAAGATGGGTAGAGACGTTCATTGCAGTTGTGCTTATTACAGTGATAAAAAATAATCTTAACTATGCAGTGAGGAAATACTACGGCATTGCCTTTCAGTGCCTTCTCTGTAAAAAGGAAATGCAACTAAAACAAATACCTAAAGTGAACTTCAGAAGTTCAATCTATGGTTTAATTAAGACTATGTAAATAAAACAATACAGAAAAACTGAAAGGTGACTGAGGGAAAATACACTTTATTTTAAATAGGGTTAGTTACAGACAGATGTACAGGCACGGCCCTTCCTCCCTAGACTAATAGCTTCGGTGAATGAAGTTCATTGTCTTCCGTGCAAAGGAATCTTTATTTGGCTTTGGATTGAGGCCAGGTCTTCATCTTGTCTTCTGAAACCTGGAAGGAAGTGTTCTGAGGAATATCAATCAAAAATAAAAATTGTCTTAGAAGTTGGAGGGCTGCTGCGGTACGAAAGCCTAAATTTACACTTGAGCAAGTAACAATCAGGACAGCAACTTGGTAAGGCATCTTTGAGTGTGTCGAGAATTTGTACAAACCTCATTCTGCTTAAATTGCTTCTTCTTCAGTCTAGTTTACTGTCCAGACTTTCTGTCAAAATCACTGCAGAGCTGAAAGAGCAGAAACACGGTTACTTCCTGGGGCTCCCGTTTCTTTATCTGCCTTGTATCTGGGAATTTCCCCCACAGCACAGAATTCACTTTGAACCCCATGGAAATTACCTAGAAGGGGATAGATGGTCAGGCCCAGGAAACAAACACACATTTCACTGTGGCTTTATTCACTGAAGGCCCTGCAAATGTTTGGCAGGTCTTTTCTTAACACGTGCCTTCTGGAGGCTGCTGTTATAACAGGCACAGAGATGCTACCTGAGGCCCAGGGTCACACAGCAAGTCAGTACAGGGTAAGTCAGGAGAGGGAAGCTGTGTAGAATTAAGATCCCTTTCTCTCCTTCCTGAATCTCCATCTAGCCCCATGTCAGCTCTCCCACGGGATTCCGTGTTCCTTTTTTTTTTAAACTGCCTGTCTCAGCTTTAGCAGAGATCTGTTTTCTCTTATTATTTCCCCCACCTCGCTGCGGTTCAGCACTGTAGCGCATTTGTCAAATGTATTGTGTGTGTCTTCACCCCTGCAGCTTTCCCGCAAGATGATTCAATACTAGGCAACTGATCTCTCCACTCGGGGGAAGACAGAAAGTGAGAAAGAAAGAAAACAGCTCGGGGCCCTTAGCCCTGGGTTTGGGCCATTTTTCTTGAAGACAGGCTGCTGTCTCTTATCTGATTTGAACCTCTCTGTTCTCAGAATGAGAAATAAATGTTTACACAAAAATCCAAGGGTTAGTTTCTGGGTGTTTGATAGGCAGCGTTGGTCTTAGTGTAGTTTTTGTTTTTGTTTTTCAGTTGGGAGTTTGTTATGGTATTTGACGGAGGACGGTGCTGACTGCCTCTGGCTTAACTTCTCTTTCGAAGTTTATTTTATGTTTTGTTGTGGTTTTCAGATTTCTCATGGTTTGGATTTGGGAAAGTAAAATCAAGACAAGGTATTGGTAAGTAGTTATTCACTCCTTCTTTGGATAAGTAATGCATTCCTGTTTTTAATTTGGATGAAACTGCTTAGATTCTATTTACATTTGTTGGCCCTTGATTGAGTTTCTCTGTTCCTGGTTTCTGATTTGTGGAAGGAGGGCTAGACTTTTTTCCAGGAAAGGCATTATTTTTGCTAATTGAGTTCAGTAAACTTTTTTTTTCTTTTTGCATTTTTGAAGTTGACTTGTTTTTATCCAGCGAAAAACTGTCATCCCCGTTCTAGGTCGTGGTGCGTTTTTAAGAAGATTAAAGACACAAAATGCAACTATGATCACGACTTACATGTACAGTGAATAGTTGACTAAATACTTAAGGCTGCATAAGTGTGGGCCTTAACTTTCTTCGGTTGGCCAAGATGTGATAAAGTTCTGAATTAGTAAATCAGCGGTTCGTTTATGACCATTTCTCTTTCAAAACAGACTCTACCGTCCAGATGCTGTGATTTGTGCTTGATTGCATTCTATTCCTTGTATTCAGATTATACACTGACAATTGAAAAGCAGAGTTTGTAGCGTACGAAGTGAATGCAGATGATGTAGCTCATCATTAGGATGGAAATCAGGTGTGAGCTCCTCGGACCTCCAATTTGTTGAATATTTTCCATGAGGTACAGAGGCAACGAACAGAGATTGCTCAAAAGGAATGAAAAAACAGACTGTCTTACGTTGGGTTGCCAAGATCTGATCATTGTGGGCTGGATTAGTATTTCTTCTAGTAAAAGGTAGGGCAAAGATACTATAAAATTGCAAGTTTGGGGCCGTCCACCCTGTACTTGCTCATTCTATCCCTATGAAGAAGTCTGTTTCCATTCTCTTTTGAACCAGACATCAGACTCTTTTGTGTCAGACACCGTCTATCAGTGTCTTTCCAGGGAGCCAAAGTGGCCAGTGGGCTGAGGCCAACTGGCCAGATAGGGCTTGGAAGTGGAAAAGTCACCCGGATGCTTACTAGTGCCATGAATTCCAAGAGTAAAGCTCTTAACCAACAAGGGAAAAGAAGAGATGTGGCAAACTTGGAATATCAAGCTTCCGCAGCTCTAGGCTTCTAGGCAGCTCCCCAGGGATAAATTTCAGACCCAGCTGATCATAGTCACTTTGCGAAGCTATAAGAGGAATTATCCTGCTTGGAAAATCTTAAAGATGTCCTGTTCTACAGTTTTATTGTGTGTGTGTGTGTGTGTGTGTGTGTGTGTTGGGAGGGGTAACAAACTAGAGCTAGATATTTGATATCCCCAGGTCAGTGCTATCAGATGGGGTCTTGCTTCCACTAAATAGCAAATCCCTGAAACCACTTAAAGAATTTTCCATTCAGTTTTACACTGCAGAGGAGTGCTTGATACTGGCAAGCTTCAGAAATAGGATGCCTTTTAGACAACAGCAGAGAGAATTCTTCTGAATTGTTCTTCCAGCTACAGTCCAGCAGAGGTGCTGCTGTTTTTAAATAGGGGTTTTATTGTTTTTCGGGGGGGGGGGTGAGACCAACAGTTCAGGAGATGCCTGCCATTGAGAAGATAGTTTGTTGCTCACAGCTCCCAAGAGGAGGGGGCGCTCGGTACCTTGGGGAGCTGCACATGGAATTTTCAGGGATGGTCAGAGGGCAGAGGGAGTTGGAGGACCATGGGCAAGAGCCTTTGGTGTGTTTTCCATTGGAAGGAAAGAGCCAGGCAGGGCAGTATGGCTAGTTTGAGTAATTTCAGCAGGCCCTAAGGCACTGAGGCTGCCCTGAGTTGTTATATACCTGCCTCTGGGGTGGTTAGAGTAGGTAGATAGTGACCTGGAGTATGAGAGCTGGTTTAGAAAGGTAGTTAGGGTTATAGACTCTGGATTGGTTAACTTGCGTATGAAAGGTTTGATCTCAGGCAGGCTCTTTACTATCTCTAGGACTTGGCTAACTCCGAGAAGCAGCCCTCCAGTGTCAGGTCCTGAGAGGTTAAAGCATCAAAATACAACAAATAAAAAGGCACGGTTAATACAGCTGCTCAGAAATAATCATCCTTCCCCTCCCCTGGAAGGTGCTGTTGATATTGAGAGAAGAAAATTCCTTTCCCAGATGACCTTTATCAATTCTTATCACAGGAAAATAAGTCTAAGTTAGGCTTAGAAATGTCTATAAAATCATATGTGCAGGATATGTTCCCAGGCGGCTCTGATAAAAGAAAAAACTGGTTTTTTTGTACCTGAGACATATTAAAATAAAAATGGGCTAAAAATGTTTCCTGGCATAATTTATGTTTGTCAGCTCAGTAATTAGAGCACTCTATCCCAAACTCAGCAAATGTGCACGTACCTATCAATTTAAAGCTTTCTATTAATATTGTATTTTTTTAAGTCCTCATCTGAATTTCTTGTAACATGCTGTGATATGCCCCTTTACTCTTCTTTATCACAGCGCCTGCTCAAACCCATGCACAGACACACCGAGACGTATCGTGTGACAGCACAGACAGGCTGCTGTCAGACTGTGTAGACGTTCATTGTCCCCCTGAGAGCGTCTTCACCCTTCGCAACTTTGCTGCGCTCTGCATTCCATTATATCGAAATGTCCATGGAAAAATGGGCTTAATCCTGGCCACTTTGCCAACCTTATCAATCTTCCAGGTCTTGGAACATCACTAATGAAGAAAATAGCACTTGAATTAATATTCCACTGGATGAATTGTTGAGGTTTATTCGTTGCTCACATTTGTCAACAGTGACTTGCTGGCAAAAAAAAAAAAAAAGGCTTTTGGAAAATTACCTTTGGTGTTTTATACTGCTCTGGTGTTTAATCCTCCCAGCTGCCCAAATAAGACCTCATGCCCTTGAGATTTGTTACATCACAGTGGGGAGTTTTACTTGGAAAGGTTAAGGGACCGAGGGATGTCCTTTTAGGGGAAAAGTAGAAGCCGAGAGCAAGTCCACTGCATGTGCGTATGGTCTTGTCAGAAGGTTCAAAGCCTGAATCCCCAAGGAATCTTGTGATTCCTACTTCTAGGTATCAACCTCCTCCAACATGATGGCATGGTGCTGTGATGTTCATAGCATAGAATATCAATGGTAGTGAATGGATGGAGGTATTAAAACAGACATCATACCATCCTGGGCCAGAGGAGAATCAGAGGAGAAACAACTGGAGTGAATGCATTTCTAATTATTGCAGGGGCTCCAGATGGAAATATTGTTAACCTTCTGACAGTGCGTGGAGTACTTGCAAATGAAACTCCTGTATTTCTGGGGGTGAAGGTTGGAGCCTAGAATTTGAAATGTACATCCTTGGCTGCAGGCCCTTGGGATGCTCATGGAAGCATGCTTTGGTAACCTTGAAGGAGGGAATAGCTGTTTTGGGAACCAGGCTGCAAGGGAACCAGTGGTGAGAGGGTTTCATTGACCAGATGCAGAAATCTTAGCATAACACATCTTCACTTTCCATAACTGGCCAGAAGTAGGGTAGACTAGGCCTGTCAAGAAGCAAGTCATAAAGCAGGGATGGTTAGGGATATGGAAAAGTACTTGTTTTTATCGTTATTCTTGGCAGGATTTTTGCTCTTGACTAACATAGGTGAGCTAGGCACAATGTGAGCATCACCGCTGGGCTTGCCTTTGCTCTGAGTGTTCTGTGGCTTCTAAATTGGCTGTGTGAGGACTTGTTTGCAGAACTGAGCCAGAGTGTATCATTAAAGGCAGCTTAAATGCACATCCCCTTGAGAGAATGCTTGAAAAATTACCTATAATAGCAGTTGGCTGCCTCCTGCATAGTTTGTTTAAGACACAGCTAACTGGGGAATGTCCAGTTATTATCACTACAAACTGTGATAAGCCTCATACAAAGGGGGGAAAAATGGGTCTTAGAGGTTGGGGGATGGTGTATCGTTATACTGTATGAGAAAACAACTTTTGTATTTAGAATTGCTGCACTTCTCACCGAAATAGTTAAGTGTAAGGAAAATGGTAGTGAATAGATGGAGGTATTAAAACACGCATTTTGGGGAGTGGAGGCTGTGGATGAAATTGCATTCCCTCATGCAGGAAGTAGCGACTTAGACTTCTCTTCTCTGACGTGGCATTTGCCTTGGCTGGGAATTTGATTCTGCCTTTTCTCTCTCTTCCCCTTTGTCTCTCCTTCTTATTTTTTCTTTTGGATTATGCCTGTAGTCTGGCCAATAATGGCCTGCTTCCACGGGACCCTGCATTTGTAATATACACCTGGGGGCTTTGTTTTCTTCCCACACATGGCATGCCTATTGTGAGCCACCATTTTGAAATTTCACATAGACCTTTATCTTTGGCAATTCATTTCTGGTTGCAAACAGTATTACTGAGTTCAGTCATCAATGGACACTTTTAGTCAAGATACAGTACACTTTATGGACAGGCATATATATATTCTGAGAGTTTGGAGTAGAAAATTTAAGTTGTATTAATATGAAAAATGCTATGATTATTACTTTAGTATAAAGACACCCAAATAATGACTCTATAAATGATATTATAGCTAAAGGCAAAGCACTTGGCCATGGGATTGATTCAGTATTGTTATGAAGATATATATATATTTTGCAATTTTGGCCAGGGTTGGGTTTGAACCCACCACCTCCAGCATTTGAGGCCAGCATCCTACTCCTTTGAGCCATAGGCGCCACCCAATGAAGATATTTTGTAGATAAAAGTAGTACAGGTACTTGTAGAATACAGAGAAAGGGGTACATAGTTATAGGTCAGTCCAATGTAAATCTAGTCTACCAGTTATTTTTTATTGAGTAATGACTAGTAATAATTTACATACTCATGAAGTACATTTAAATGTGTAATGCATTTTCATATCACTAGTCTCATTCCTGTCTCATAAAATAACAAGCAAATATTATTTTTCATGTAAGTGGCTGTGGAGGTACAAAGAAGGTAAATGACTTGCCACGAGTGGAGAAAGGAAACTCTTCAAACTCCCAGAACAACTTTCAGTGTCCTGTGATGAGAGTTTCAATGACAGAGTGTTTTAGAAACCTTCCTAGAACAGAGAGGGAAGTTTCATACTAAATTACAGGAGAAGGAAGTGAAGAAATTGGAGCTCTCATGCACTGCTGGTGGGAATATAAAATAGCACAGCCACTTTGGAAAACAGTTTGGCCATCTCTCAAAATGTTAAACATAGAGCTACCATATGACCTAGCAATTCCACCTGAGAGAAATGAAAACACGTGTCCACACAAAAACTTGTAGATGAATATTCAAAGGAGTGTTATTTATAATAGCCAAAAAGTCAGAACAACCCTAATCAGTTCATGAACTGACGAATTAATAATTAAAATGAGACATATCTGCACATTGGAGTATTATTGGGCAATACAATGGACAGAAGTGCTGATGCCTGCTTTTAACACTGATGAACCTTAAAAATATTATGCTAAGTAAAAAAAAAGTTACAAAAGATCACGTATTACATAGCTCCATTTGTATGAGATGGTAGACTGGACAGGTCCTTAGAGATGGAGTGTAAGTTTGTGGATGGATGCCTCTGGCTGGGAGTGGGGAAAATCAAGAGTGAGTGCTAATTGGAGTGGTGACAGTGTCCTACAATTAGATCATAATGATTCTTGCACAAAATTCTGTGAATATACGAAAACCTACTGAATTGTATACTTTAAATGGGTGAAATATATGTGTGTGAATCACAGCTCAAGAAAACCATTGATTACAGGAGAATGTATATGTCTTCCAACTCCAGGCCCAGCTTCAGTTATCAGCAATGACGATGACTCTGCCAGCCCACTGCACCATATCTCCAATGGGAGTAACACCCCCTCTTCTTCGGAGGGTGGCCCGGATGCTGTCATTATTGGAATGACCAAAATCCCTGTCATTGAAAATCCCCAGTACTTTGGCATCACCAACAGTCAGCTCAAGCCAGACACATGTAAGTACAGCTGTTGACACTTATTGGCCCATTTGCTGCATGGCTGTATCAACCAGATTGTTTGTCAGAGCCCTGACAAGGGTGGTGGGGGCAGGGTTTTAAGGCAGTGTCTGAGGATTCTTGCAGCTTTTGGACCATAGAAAAAGTTTAGTTTGTTGCTTATGGAATTCTTAGGGTTTGTCTCCTGTTGGGATAGGAACTATGGGCAGATACTGACTTCTCTTGGGATCCATTTTCCAAAACCATTTGTCAATGTGAAATCAGAATTAAGACATGCTTATCTTGAAAAGGATAAGAGACAGAAACCAGAAGTATCCTTAGAATGCACACACATCAGTTACAGATGACAGGCAATTGATATAATGTAAAGTTGGCCTATTGAAAGTAATTAAAATATGCAGTCCTTGTAGACGGGAAGGCGTTGTGTTGCACACAGGTGGTTATCAGTTTGGATAGTCCTGTATTCTTTGTTTACTCTTAGTTCCCAGCATGAGATTTTGTCATGATGCCACAATAGCAAAAAGGTATGGCAAGACATTATGTGTTTGTCAAGTATGCTGACTTTTATTTCTCAGAACCAAAGTAACCCACTAGCCTCTATTGACAAGCTTGAGATTTCCCTGAGAGCCATTTATGCTATTATCTGATCCACTGTTCAAATATATAACATGGAGCACAGCCTTGAGGACAACAGAAAATAAACCCACAGTGGACAAATAGGATTATACCATGGGAGCTCCAGGCCTTCCCTCACATGTGAATAAAGCAGCGGTTCTCAACCTGTGCGTCACGACCCCTTTTTAACAGTGAAAATACATTGTGGCATTAGGAAAGATGAGAACCAGTGGAATGAAGGGTCCCAGAGCTCTATGACATCAGGTGGTCCTGATATCAGCAGTTCCCTAGCACTAATGAGTGGGTATCTTCTATTTGCATGTTCTTATCTTGTCTTAAATACCGTTCACCTGCCTTGTCCCAAAGACAAGTTAGAATTATTACAAGGTTAGGCTTTGGGGGCTGCTCTTCTGTTGAGAATTCTCCTGGGACAAGGGGAATTAGCAATGAGTATCAAATCTGTTCATATATAAGGAGACACCCATCATTTCTTTCTATTATTCAAATTTATCTCAAGATATATTTAAGGTTGGCTTTGAGGTTAAGTGTTAGGAAGAACAGAATCACAAGCTTTTGATATGTGATATTGGACCCCACCATAGATTTTTGGTTGACTCTATAACATGACAAGGTAAATAGAATAATGTATATGAATATTGAGCTCCTTGAAATAGAAGACATCATTTGAAATCAAGGTGTTATAAATCCTAATATTGTCACTGTGGTGTGGAGCAAGGTGAGTGGGGGATTGCTGAACCTGTGCTTTCTCTGATGAGGAGAGCATCTTCCAAAGGCCTTTGAAATGCTCTGCATGCCCCCCAGTCAGCTATGGACTAGGACCAAGCAGGGTACTGTGATAGGAGCATCTGTCATCGTTTTGATTGTTCTACCTAGGAATAAAGTCTGTTGACACCTCTGTCACCAGTACTATTAGACCACATGAGGTATTGCACTTAGCCTGGGGCTGTGTCATAAATGAGGTTGACTAAAAATCAACATGCCCTCAAGAACTTCACTTATTTTTGGTCTGTAGAGGAAAGATAAAGCTGCATGGTCAAGTAGGTATCATCAGCCCCACACACCCAATGAACCAAGGAGCAGGAAAGCAAACAAACTGGGTACCAAATGGGACCCCACAGAAGGAAGTGGAGGAGATGTCCAGAAGTGCTATTTCCCCTTGGAAATCCTAAAAGAATGTTTTCAAAGGTGATTTCCTTACTCTGGAGTCCTTGAGAGTATTTTTTAGCAAAGGTTTTGGTTATTTTTGGAGAAGTCTTGGTTTTGTGGCTCAGCCACTCTGCGCCTCCCCTCAGCTTCTGTCTCAACCTTTCCTTCTCGCTTTGGCAGTTCCTTCCTTACGGAGTCTCCCGGGCCCTTTCCATAAACACGCTTTCCCAGCTTATCATTCAGTCACTTGGCATCTTCTCCCCAAAGATCCTTTTTTCCTAGGACAAAGCTACATCTATGGTTTTATGATTCGAAGAGCACTTAAAATTACACTTTTCCCATGAATCCTTTTTCAAAGAAATGAGATGAAGAAGCAATTTCTTTTCCTTCTCTTCACCCTTTTGTCAACATCATTTTTTTGTCTGATAATTTTTCCCTTTGTCTTCAATGTATCTGTTGCCTTTTATTCAGTGGTATGACCACCCCCATGTCTGTGTCTCTGAAGTCTTGTTTAGGTGAGATTGTAAGCTCCCAGAGAGCAGGAACATCATTTGTTGAACTATCCTTTCATAGTGTGAAACATGATGCATCTTTGATGGCCAGATATTGAGCAGACGTGGCTACATATTACTGAAATATTAATTAAGAGCAGCCTTGTCACAAGAAAGATGACATGTAACGTTTTTCATTGGCTTTATACCCATCTAACTTGCCTATATTCAAATTTCCTTATTAGACATATCTTAACAATGTTTTAGCCAATTTAAATAGATATAGATAACAATGTTAGCAGAAATAAGCTTTTGATAAAAGTTATTTCTTTGACCATCCTAATTATAGTAATCTGGACATTAAAAATGTCTCAAAAATGGATAGACCTGACATACAGAGGGATCTGTCACTATTGACTAGAAAAATGTTAGGAGCTTAGTTTTCCATTATTAGGTGATTCCTATTGAATATTTTTTACAAACTAATTTCTTAACCTCAAAGAAGGGTTATTCCAAGAAGTTTCATAGGTTACATCTAAAAAAAAATTAAGAATGTCACAGAGAGAGTTTAGAACTCCTTCCTTGTGTTTAAAGCAAAATATCAAATGCACACTTACACATGGATGGGTCCTTCTAGACCAGTGGTTCTCAACCTTCCTAATGTCATGGCCCTTTAATACAGTTCCTGTGGGTTGCAACCCACAGGTTGAGAACTACTGTTCTAGACCCATCAAAGTTTGGGCCACAAACTGGCCTCTTTCCTAAAGCTGCATGCTAGTCAAAGATGTGGGCTTTGGAATATGTATGTGATCTTATATTTATCCTTATTTCATTTCAACGAATCAAGCACTGATTCGTAAGAATTTAGGTAGTGAAGTTCAGTTTGTTAAATATTTAGTGTTTACCTGTAATGCTCCTACAATGCTAGGAACTAGAGATTCCATGAAAATAATGGCTTGTTCCCTGCCCGCAGAGGTCTCCTTGGCGAAGTTAGTAGTTAGATCATCATGTAATTACAGTGCAGGGTGATAGACACTGATAAAACAGGTTAGACCAGTGACCTTGAGGGAGCAGGCAGGTCAATAGAAAAAGTGATAAGGGGCAGTGAAGACCAGCTGGAGTCTGAGTGTGGCATTATTGAGTGTTACTCCAATTCTTCCAGAGAAAATAGGCATTTATTATTTTCTTCAAGATTGAAGGTGGGTAAGATAAATAAGCAAACATCAGCATGAGTCAGGTTGGGCCCATAGTACACCACCTGTTTGTGATCCTCCGAGTTGAAGATTGATTAGTACAGACTACCTTAAAATACCTTATTTGACAAACAGTGCTCAGAAGTGGCTTGTCCAAAGCGATACAGCCTCAATGCTTACCTAGCTTTGCTTTAACAACAAAACAACAAAGAGTCAAACAAAACACAATCCAGTTGGATTTATTTAAGTGACACATAAAAGCATTTAAATGAAAGATGGTGATACATTCTATTCCCCAAAGTACGTTTTCACTATCGGAAGCTATAAGAGGGTTTCATTTACAAAGTCCAGAGATGGTTTGCAGGATTTTAGAGCAATCTGAACAGGGCTGAATTGCTCCCGAGCACTTTCCAATAGCAAGTCTGTCTACTTTATTGCAGGGCCCAGAGGTTCCCCCAAGACCGCCTGATAATAATTTGGTATTTGGAGGCTCCTGTGTCACTGCAGGAACTAAAGGAGGCTAAATCCAGGCCTGATGGAGGAGAAGAGTTCTATGGTTATCTGCAAATTCTGGCCAGACAAGATCTTGACGTCACTCCTTAGCTTCCATAACCTAGCCAAGCAAGAAGTTGCCTTCCCAAGACAAAGCAGTGTGCTCTAATGACTAACCCCTCAAAGTCCTATGCCTCTTTAACTATAGACCCATCTCCTCGATCAATCAGGATGGCAAGATGGAGCTGATCAGCTCAGCATCATCAAGTCTGGAGTTGGTCTTTAATTCAACTAGTCTGTTTAGACATGTCTGAAAACCATGTCACCTGACAGCACGGGGTGGCTTCCCAGTAACATTTACAAACTCGGCTCAAGGGCAGCTGTGTTGCTTTCCACTCCTTGACTGCTGAGAAAGTTTCTGACAGGGTACAATGGAAACATACCTTATGAGCTGAAACAAACAAACAAACAAAACAAAGCAGAAACATCCTAACCAGCAAAACTCCCTGAATCTTCAGTCTGTGTTCTCTCGAAGGGTGGGAATGCACTGTAATTTCTTTTGCTGGAGCAAACACCATACACGTATTGTCATCCCTAAAATTGTGTCTTCCCTAGAGCAGCCTTGTAAATTAGCTGGGGTCCTGGACTGGAGGCCTAGATTCAATTAGAATTTTCTCTGATTATGTACCTACATACGTTTGACCTTGCCAAGCATGCCCTCTGTGTATACCTAGGGCTCAGAACTCCGTGGCAGGTGCCTAGAAAGAATTCTGACTTTTTTCCCAGTTCAATTCTGTTTGAAGTGGATAACTTTTGACTTTCTCCAGAGTGTGCCATACTTTCCCAGGTATTAGAGTTCATGTGTGTGCTCGTGTGTATCTGTTTTTCCACTGGTCATGTGTTTATTAAGTAATCATGTAGATAAGCACAGATTCACAGACCAGCTAAGACTAAGGAAATAAGATATTATAGGGGGGGGCGTGTTTTAATAGCTGTGACTATCACACAGAGCATCCCTCCTGCTCCCCTTAATGGCCATGGCCACTTTGCTTTTGTCTTATGAACAAGGGGAGGGAATGGTAATATTCTTTCACAGAACCACAGAGGTTTTGAATATATTTGCAACATTACTTCAAGTACACATGAGCAAGGGTCCTAAACCCCAGGAGGTTGTTAGATCAAAGAATGAGGGCCCTGAGTGTTAGTTAAGCTTATCTTCGTACTTCAATATGGTCAGATCACCACGGTCTATATTGATGCCCAGGGACCAGATAGGAAGACAGATAGAAAGAATCACTTTAGCACTTTCTCCTGTCCTTTGCCTATTAATTTTGTCTTTTAAAAGTATATTTTCTTCCAAGTGTTTAATTGGCCAAATAATGGCTGCTTTGGGAACTATTGGTCTGCTGTTGAAGGCCATGGCCTGTACTTTAAAAATAAACTAAGTCTATTCTGCCCAGCAGGAGCATTAGGACAGAGAATGCAGTTATTTTCAGATCCTTAGAAATTGCTTCTTTTATGGCACACTGGGTTGACAAGTCATCCCATGGGGGCCTTCATGGTGCATTGCTGGCATTCTGTAGGTCCCTGTACAATTCTTTCTACCCCTCAGTGCCATAGCCCCCCCATCGCTAGCTACAACAACTTGATATTATATTCCCTTTTCAACTCCAGAGGAGATGGCAAGAAGCTATCAAATAATGCTTAAAAAAGCAACTTGAGTTCCCTAAAAGAAGGGAAATGAATACATGTGCATTTAAAATGTAAGGCACGTTATAAACTCCACCGAGATGAAGGATTTTAGCAAACCAGTTTCAAGCACATTAACAACGAAGTAAAATCATGTTATTAGCATTTGACCACTGGGTGACATTGTTACCAACAAAGAAATACCACCCAATTATAGTTCCTCGATCCTGGAGGAAACACTGCAATCCTGCGCTTGATAGCTGAGAAGGGAAAAATAAAGAGATTATGGATTTGGTCAGGGAGGCATTCATAGTGATATTCTGAAAACTGTATTTACTTCCACATCTTTGACCAACTAAGATGGAATTATGCATCTTGTACACATCAGATGCATCTTAGTCCAAGTTCCCCAAAATGACAGGGGTATTCTGGAAGTCTCCCAGCAGAGAGAGGATCCCAATGGATTTATTCTGGGAGGTTCCCAAGGCCCAGCCTGACTAGGGTATATGTACCAATAGTATGAATCGAATCAAGCTATTTCCTGACATTGGTTTCGGTTGGTCACTTCTACATGTGCCAGAAGCTTATAGCCCAGGACCAGTTCAGTAAACATGAAGGCAGTGGAACCTGGTATGCTGCTAAGAAGCTCCTGCTACCCAGATGCTGGGAGCAATTGAGTACTTCCCCTTGTTAAGCAGAGGTGGCACCATTGGAGTTTTTCTTGGATGTGACACTCAATCTTTTATGGCAGTTATTATAACAAAGAGCACATTTTCTGACTAGGAAGTGCAGACTTTCTCTGTCTTCACTAATTCTGCCAGCCTGGGAGGATAGCCACTGTGTTTGGGCTTCTTCTTGGACTAAAAGTCACACCTACTCTCCTTCCTGAAATGCAGCAAGGCTGTACTGAAGTTACTCGATGAGACTGTAGTGGTTTTATTGTTAGTTTTGGTTTTCTTTTTCTTGATTGTTGTTCTTTCTCTTGAATGGCAAGGGAAGAAACATTTGCTCTAAACCACGGACAAGAAAGCATTAGAAAGAGAGCTGTTTCTTAATTCAACCTGATCACCACCTTACAGAATTTCTCTCCTCAGGCTCAGCCCTTAGATGGGAGCAAGAGCTGCCTCCTGAGGCAGAGACAGCAGCCAGGGAAAAGACAAGTCCATTCTGCCGTCTGCTCCCTGGCCCAGACAGAACACTGTGTGTGTCTGCTAGTGGTGAATACTTGGCTTCTCCCAAAATTAGAAGACCCTACATGTGGCCGAAAAGAAATGGAAATGTGAATATTAGGATGATGGCCTATCTTGGTTTACCCAGGATGGAATGAAAGTCTCCTGGATGTGCAGCTTCCATGTTAAAACCAAAACAGTCCCAGACACATCATAGTGAGCTGGTTGCCCTCAATTGGCGTAGCCCTGATGATTTTTGCTAGTAAAAGAGAATTAATTCTTAATCACCCAAAATGCCTCCAGGTGCCCTAACACAAGAGATGATAAAATGAGAATAAATAATATAGATTATAGTAGAACATTTGGAAAACATAAGAAACAAAGATGAAATTTTAAAATACCACCTGTAACTCTGACTCTTTGAGATAAGGGCTGCTATCATTTGGATATATGGCTTTCGGGTCTGGGGATGTCCTTCCTTCTAAATCCCCTGTAGTATAAAATCTAATCGTGTGTCTTTGCCTTTGTTTGTACTGGGCTTTGTTCATGTCTCTATAGCAATGTTTCTCCTTTGGTGGATTGTGCTAGAAAGTGCATAGGAAGAGCACTTGGGTGTATTACTCCTGGTTTCAGATTTCATATTGGAGTGGGCTATACGAGGGTTAAGACAGCACTGGGGGCCGGCGATGGCTGGCCACATCAGGTCTGGTCTAGAGAGATCTTACCCTCCTCAGGAGCTCAGCTATCATGTAGTGAGTGTCACATGTGTTGTGACTTGAAAAGACTCAGGAAGTGGGAGGCTCCCTTTATCTGACAAGGTAGAGCTCTCATTTGGGATCAACATTCTAGGTGACTCCAAATGGAATTTGTTGCTCAACTGAAGCAGCTGCTCACTTTTTGTCCCCCAGTTCTTCCCACTTAGAAGCTAGCTCTGGATCTTAACAGGTTAGGTTAGGTATACATGTATTAGAGATATTCCCTAATATTTAGGGATTTCTTTTCTTCCACCCAGAATCCCTGAGCTGTGCAAGGACCTCTGATGAGCTGAAGTCTCCTTTGGGTCACTCCTAGTCTTGCCTATACTTGCTGGAGTAGGTTCCCCAGTGATCCCTGGATTTTTCATCGTGAAGGGCTAACTCCCTCTTCTGATATCTTAGGCATCTAGACCTGGGGTTCTGCCAAGGGGACATCTATCAAAAGTATGTCAGTGCTGGTATTTTGCACAGTGATATTAAGGTTAACAGATTCTAAAAGTGTATCAGGACAAATAGATTACAAAGATTTATAAGGATTGGATCTCTTTGAACCAAAACAAGGGGGAACACCAGAAAGAAAATAATAATCGAGGCCTTTGGTCTTTACTATTCTTATCAGTTACTGCACGTGGGGAGACATCAACATTCTTTATATCCTGTTGTTATTATTTAGCACGTTTGTTTAACCATGTCATTGACCTTCTGGGTGTATTAAAGTGGAATCCAACCTCATTAGATAATGATAGCATTTAGACTGAGTGCCATATTCCTCATGTTCCAATAAAGTGGTTGATATAGAAAGGACAGGATAAAGCCCTGTAGTATGTAATTATATCAAAATAGCTAGTCTCTGCTTTAGGGATGTCTTTACTAGAGGTTATTACATGAAATGTCTGCTTATAAAATAAGCAAACATGGCACCACTGAGCAGCCACATGGATTGTTTTCCTGTAGGAATGAATTTTCAGATACATTCATGCTCAATACTTATCTTCCATCTCTCACTCCCAAAGAGTTTACTTTTGAAAGTAACTTGGCCTTCAGCCTACTACTAAGGAACAGAGGTGCATTCACGAGATGACCAAGGGTCAGAATTTCTATAGTTACCTTCTATTAATCCCCCAGCCAGCTGAACTAACTGGAGATGTCTTGGGTTTACTTTCTTAAATATAAATTTCTTTGCCTATCTTGTTCTTTTATCTCCCCCCTTTTCCTCTATGTATTAGGGTTCAGAAATTAGGATACTAATGATCACATTTCTTCCTAGTTCATAATTCTATTAATGCCATTTACTGATATCTACAGAAACGGCTATGAATACACATGGCTGCTTGAGCCTTATTTAGAAGGCTGTTCTTTCTTTCCCAAGCACTGTCAGAGGGTATACCCTTAGGAGGTTTCTCTCCCTCTTAGGAGCCTTTGTTTTGAGCTGTTGGTAAAATTCCTCTACTTACATGTAAAGTTTTACTTTTACTGAACCCTACCTATACTTTCATGGACATTGGTTTTGAAAGAGGAAAAGTCTCATTTTCTTAGCAAGATTAGTGATGGGTAGCTATGCCACCAGTTTCTGAAGTCCTGGCCTTTGGGGTAGAAGCCAAATAGCAGAGGAAATAAGATCATTATTCACTTCCTGACTCAGGCTTCTCCCCGGGCTTGTATGTACTGTCTGTCATTTCCTTCATAATACATCCCAAATTTTTAATTAAAGTGGATTGAAGCCAGATTTGGGTCTAAGGGCTGATACATTGTCATAGTTGTTGGTATTGGCATCCCAGTACCCTCTTTTGTTCTCTTTGAGAAAACTCATGTCACTGAGGGCCTTCATGCCCCCTCCTGTCCCAGCATGAGGAAGCACTTTGGTGTGTGGGCAGGGGTTGGGGGTTGGGGATTGGGTCGTATGGTCCCCACACCATTTATCTACTTTTGGAGAGAGGGGACTTTGAATGGGCAGTATGGATGGGTGTTCCTCCTGCTAATGGGCACCAAATCTAGGTGTCACTGTTATTCCGTCTGTGATTTCTTCCTGTCTCCCCACCACAGCCAAGGAGCCCCTCCTGTCTGGGCACCCTGTACCAACTTATAGTGCTAATCTCAGCAGTCAGCCCTCCAATGCTGCACCATGTCATGGTGGTGTGGGACAGGAAAGGGGAAGGGGATGTGTAGATTGCTAAATGTTGCTTAACTTTGTTTCCCTTTCCCGTATTTGATGATAGAGAATGGACTTAACATGTGACTTGCGTTATGTTCAGAAACCCCAGGGCTTGTCCACATGTATGTATGACTGATCAATGGAGCTTGGAATTCTTTATCAAACAGACATGTTTGTGAAAATGAGATCTGCTGTATTGGAATTTGTGATGTAGTTGATCATTCAGAGCCAAACACATATACCAATAAAGACAAGAGTGTGAGATTTGTGGTCTCTGTTGCCTGCTTTTGTCCCCTACTAATAATTCTTCTTACATAGACTTGAGAATATAATTCAGTGCTGATACTCCTCAAAGCATCATAAATAGCCCTTGGAGTTGACTCCATTGGCTTCTGAGTTGCTTTCCTGTTACCCTTGGGTTTGGTGGAAGTATCCCCTTCACTTGGGCAGGGCTAGTGCCGGGATGAGCTCAGAGCCTATTACCCTTGGGTTTGGTGGAAGTAGCCCCTTCACTTGGGCAGGGCTAGTGCTGGGGTGAGCTCACAGTGGAACTCAGTTAAGGCACAGAACTTGAAAGGGGCACCACGAACCTCAGCACTCAAGATAGGTGATGGATTCACACAACATTTTAAAAAGGAAAAAGAAAATGTAAAATCTATCTATGAGGAAAATATCAAAAGTTTGAAGTAAAGGCAGCAGATTTCCTGGTAGGATCAGGATTAGGGTAAAATGAGGGAGGTGAGGCCTGTACCTTCAGGATTAGATCTAATCTTTGAATTAACCTATTATTTATCTCAGTGACTGAAATCTTGGTGTCTCCTTAAATTTTGTGCATGAGTGAGAATCTCACTTCCCTCACCCTAGTCCGGCCCTAGACTCAGGGCTCCTTCTGGACGGGATATTGCATAAAACTCTGGACTCTGCAAAGCTCTGTTTTGTATACATGAACTACTGGACTGATTATCTGTCTGTCTTCTCATCCTTCCTGGATTCCTGGCCTAACTGTCCTTCCTCAACCCCCGTCTGCTGCCCCTGGAGAGACATTCCCCTGAGTCCCTTTTGCTCAGCCAGCCTCAGCACATCGGCATTAGCCACATTCTATGCTACCTCCCAAAATATCTGAGAGATGTGCACACTCATCTTCTTACTGCATTTTTTATTTGTATTTTTCATATGTGGCTCTCCAGAGTGAGGAAAAGAATGACGCTGCCAAAGAAACAAAATAGACAAAGATTCTTTTGGAAAGGATAGAAGGGTCTATGGAGCATCTCAGGAAGTTTGGGAAATAGTCTAAGACAGTGGTTCTCAACCTTCCCAATGCCGTGACCTTTTAATACAGTTCATGTTGTGGTGGAATATGATAATAGAGAAAATAATTTTATGGTTGGGGGGTCACCACAACATGAGGAACTGTATTAAAGGGTCGTGGCATTGGGAAGGTTGAGAACCACTAGTCTAAGAGAAAGACATTGGATAACATTTTTTAAAAATAAATGAAATTCATTAAAAAATGTATTAGATATTGCTTTATTTCCTCCCCCACCCCAATTTGGAGATGTAGTGTTATAGTTGCTCTATTAAAAATACAATATCTGAGATTTCAAATACTCCATTTTTGTTTGGCCTGTTTCTTAATGACAAGAGCCCTCTCTGTAAAATTTGCCTTCTCTATTGTTAAACAACTCATGTCTAATGCTTTTATATGCCCCATAGAGTGTATTTTCCTTTAGTTTAGTTTTATTTTGAGGCAGGGTTTTGCTCAGGCTGGAGGGCCATGGTGTCATAGTGTACTACCACCACATACACTTGGGCTCAAGCAATCTTCCTGCCTCAGCCTCTCACAGTGCTAGGATTACAGCTGTGAGCCACCATGACTGGCCTGTGGATTATATGTTTACATTTAAAAACATCCTTACCAATGCTGCAGGATAGATATTATTGTTCCATTTCACAGATGAGAAAACTGAGGCTCAGATAGTTTAAGAGAAAGAAAGAAGATGGAGCCTGTATCCCACCCTTAACACATGGGAGAGGTTCTGTAGAGGCTCAGAAGGACCTCCTGGAAGTCAGGGCTCTTTCTAGCCTGGTGCTGCTACTCATCTTTTCCAAAATTAATACCTAGCAGTTTTGTAAATTTGGAAGAGCAGTTGTAGCATTGGCATTGCCCCTTTCATGTGGGTTTATCAAGGTGTGCTGGAATCTATTAACTTTAAACCTGAAGGCTGGGGAAGTGAGGGTAGTGAACTTAATATTGGAGAAACTTGTCAGTGGGCAGACCCAGGCCCTGTCTGGAGGCTTAACACAGCAGTAGAGAGGTTTCCCATCTTGCTAATTAAAATTATGTAAGATGCTACTTTTTTCTAGTGCAAAGTCCTTATGATAAAATGATTTTTTTTTTCTTCTGAGTAGATACCTAGTAATCGGTTGCAGAATCAAATAGAAGGTCTACTTTTAGTTGTTTGAGGATTTTCCATACTTCTTTCTAAAAAGGCTACATGAGTTTGCAATCCTACCGACTTGGACTTTGCTTAACAAATGCAAATAATATAGCCTAATCAGATGGAAAAAAAATTCTATTTTTTTTTTCCAAACCTAATCTGAAAAGTTTGTCTTTTTTGTTTTATTTTAGAAAATCCTAGTAAAAGCATCTCATGCCATAGATCTTGGACTCTATCTTAAGTGATTTCCATCCTTGGAGGTTAGCATGTCAGTTTCCCTGGGTGAACTTGATGTCCTAGAGTCTAAAGTGTGCCAAGTGTTTACAGAGCGGGGTGAAATGCCTAGATACTGAGTTTCCTTAGGCGATGTTGTGTGGCTTGACCACACGTAGCACACCTGCCCAGGTCATCCAGTTCCAGGAAGGCCAAGGGAACACAGCTCCTAATAACCTCTTGTTCCCACCAGTTTGCAGAAAGCCGACCTTGACACAGTCTTGTGAGCATCTAGGAGGACAGACAGGAACTTCTCTGACTTACCTTCTATGGTTCGTTTTTTCGGTTTCCATGCAAAGTTCCATGTTTCCAAACAGACTAACTAAAGGGATCAAAGTTCCTAAAGACATTTAGCCTTTAGAGAGTCTTTTTAAAAGTATGAGTTGGCAATGATAAATGGCATTCTTCCATGCCTCCATCTAGGAGCTTCATGAAGTCAAGGGACGTCAAGGAACCTGTAGTTATGAACACTCACTTTGTGACAGTCACACGTATGACCAGTACCTCATATTAGTCTTTTTATAGGTCAAGAAATATGTGTTCTTCAAAAAGTAATATAACATTTCTTTACTGGGCTTAGTAAGGGCAGATTGTAGAATGGTGAGATTAGCCAAAATGAATAATTATTTTCCTACCCAATGTTTATTCTCTTAATTATCTCAATAACTTAGAAAAGACCAGAATTTGGAGTATGAATTATTCAGCTACAGTTAAAGTCCATCATAACAAGTAATAATAACATCAAAATATCATTTACTGGAGATCTTTTATCCCCCCTGAACCGAACTGCTATGTGTATCGACACAAAGTTGCAGAGGCTGGCCAGCCCTTCGGGGTTGTGGAGACGCAGCCAGAGAGTGGCCTGGAGAAACTAATTAGAATGAGACTGTAGAGAAAAGAGCCTGAAATATTTCCAAAGAGAGAATTTGATGAGTCTTTTGCTTCCCCCGGGGTAGAGGTTATGTGTGTTTTTGCAAGTTTCTATGTACATTTGCCAGTATGGACAATTTTCCCAGCAAAATGAAATAAAACAAATCTCTGACTAATGAGACTATCCAGGACCTTTAACAGTGAAACTCCAGGATGGGCTGGGGGCTGGGAGGGTGAGAACCAAAGTTCACAAGAGGCTCAGCGTATATAGTCCTATCTCTGTGTCGGATGATGAATGTATAGCCAGGAAGTTGCGTCATACTGGGAATTCAGTGCAGTTGTCATCAGATGATATTGAAAATTGCGGAAGTGCATAAATACTTATTGACCATTTTGTAAGTTTCTAATCAGGGACTGTTCAATGAACAAACAAGTGCTCAGGACATTGTAGGTGCATAATAAACAGATGGATGATCTTACCTACTCTGTCATCTTACTGCAAAATAACTATTAGTTATTATTATTGTGTTACATGATAAAATGAAATAATGGTTGCTGGCACTCTCTGATCAAGTGCTTTGCTTCCTGAGTGAGATTCTTAATTCTAGATTAGCCAACACAAATTTTGAGGTTCTAGGCCTCAATTCTCTCAAAATTCTTCCATTGATCCCCAGCAAGATGCCATCTGACATACCTCTAAAGATTAGTACCAAAGAAAATATATCTCAACTTCCTTGAGCCTCAGGCCTGGCTGATAAGTTAAATTTGTCTATGAGTCTGGTAGGAGCAGAGGTAGGCTACCTTTGCTTTTGAATTGGAGATTATCCCCCATCCTGGCCATGTCTGGTCACTGTTGGGTTTTAAAGCTTTTTCCCCTGTTCTTTCTATTCTGCCTACCAAGTCATTTACATTTGAGAATTCTCTTATTTGGTTTTCAGATTTGGGTTTCAGCCATGTGAAAGCTTTATGTTTTCTGTTATGAGAGAATTCTTTCTCAGGTAGGCCTGATGTTGAAGTTTGACTTTTGTTTGTAAGATTATTGGCAATGAGAGGCCCCAGAGGCTTCTAGAAGGACACACACAAAAAGTTGGGATAAAAGGACTAAAAGCAGAGCAATTCAGGGAAAACTAGAACAGGGCATACATACCCTCAGTGACCAGAAGCAGAGGTCACTGGAACGATTTGAAGCTCAGGAACCAACCAGGGGATGCTTGGGAAGATGAATGGGGATCCCATTGTCAAAAAGAAACTCAGAAGGTTCCAGGTAAGAGGGAGGAAGGTTTGGGGACTAATCTTTTGAGGTATGTCACATGGCATCTTGCTGGGGATCAGTGGGAGAATTTTGAGAGAATTAAGGCCTAGAACCTCAAAATTTGTGTTGGCTAATCTAGAATTAAGAATCTCACTCAGGAAGCAAAGCACTTGATCAGAGAGTGCCAGCAACCATTATTTCATTTTATCATGTAACACAATAATAATAACTAATAGTTATTTTGCAGTTAAGACATGATGGCCACTATACAAAGTGCATTATATACATATATATGTTTATCTCATTAAATTCATACAATAGCCCTGGTATTGTTACTTTAATCACACAGAAGAAGAGAGACAGATACAGAGAAATTAAGCACCTTGCCAAGGACTGCCACTAATAGGCAAAAGAGGTAGCATTTGTACCTAGACAGTGGGACTCTAGAGTTGGTTTTTTAATACACATAGAACATTTGCACTCATCTCTCTGTTTAACCAGCCAGCCAGGCTTCTTTCATATTCCCCTCAACTCGCACACAGTGACCCGTAACGAATTTGAGGGAATTTACATTGGAAAGGTAGCTGATTTAACTGATGAGATGGTGAACCTGAAACTTTTTCATTTTGCCCAGAGTTTAAATCCTGAAATTCTCACCTCTATGTACTTTTTGCATTTTTCAATAGCCAATGACAACATGGTGGAGAATGATTCTGACGGGTAAAGGCCAGAGTTTGTAGGCCCTTATCTTTGATGAAGACCCACCCAAAGGTAGCTGCATGGGTTTGGGAGGTGACAGTAGAAGGTCACCTGGTGGTCTTTTGCTTGAGGCTTTGCTCAGTTGAGTTCTTCTCAAACACTTAACAAAGCTGGGGGGCACCATGGCTAAAGGACACCTTTATTTACCCTTAACCCTCTGTCCTCTAGCTAGCTGTGATCAACAGTGGCAGTCAGCAGCAAGCAAAAGCTTTCGGACCTGTGTTCCTACTGTGTAGTCCTTCTTCTGTGTATGTGTATGTGTGTGTGTGTGTGTGTATGTGAGAGAGAGAGAGAGAGAGAGAGAGAACTGCAGATGCTTTCTAAGAATCAAGTCCCTGCACTGTAACCAATATCTATCAAATCTAAGTGGCTAGACCTAAGGCCAGAAAATCTACATTGTCATGAAGCCCCTAGGTGATTAGGGTGCATACAGGAGTTTAAGGGTTGCTGATCCTGGCCAGGCCTACTGTGGAAAGTTCTTGTCCAGAAGAACCATGGCACTAAATAAGGCAAGCCAACAACCTCCCTGAGAAGTGGTCCCCAACCTTTTTGGCAGCAAGGACCAGTTTCATGGAAGGTAATTTTTCCACAGACCAGAGGGTAGGAAAGGAGTGAGGAGTGGCTATAAATACAGATGGAGCTTCACCCACTCACCACTGGCCTCCTGCTATGTGGCCCAGTTCCTAACAGGGCGCAGGAACAGTCCATGGCCTGGGGGTTGGAGACTGCAGTCTCTGGGGACAGGTTTGCACCTTGGTGGCTGGTGCGTTTTTCCTGGCCTTCTCTACTTTGCTACTGTTTTTGGTATGTGTGCAGCTTTTCCAAATTTTTAAACATGAAAACACTGCACTCATGAGGGGTTAGGGGATAGGGATTGTGATTTGGAGGATATGTAGGGTCATAGGGTTGGAAGGGCATTTAAAGGGTAGCCTTGTCATTCTAATCACAAGTGCGATGTCTCCATGAGGATGCAGATCTTGTTTCTGCATAATCAACATGCAACGTGGTCCATATATGAGTTGAAGATTCCTTATGTACTCCATGCTACCAATACACTTGGTACAGTAAAACAGCTCACCCAACAGCAGATGAGAACACTTCATAAAGTTACCGAAATCCAAAAAATCTTATGCCCTACTATTTGAAAAGGAAAGGATCTGGTATTAATTTGGCAAATTTGTAATCCACATGATAAAAAAAAAATACAGAAAGCCCAGAGTAACTCAGATTAGGCTCCACATTTCATGTAACTCTATATCAAAATGATTAGAAACCACAGTTGCTTCACCATTTAACTCAGAAAAATCAAGTTCACTAACTTAGTCGCATTTCCTCTGAGAAAATGTGCTGTAATAATGCAGAATTATCAGATTTTTAATTGTTGTATAACTTATTATTTATAGGAGGAGGGATTATTGGGATATGATTTCATCCCGCCTCACAAACTCTTAAGTTTCTTTTGGAATTTCACCTTCTGTGATTTGATCTGTACAAAATAATGTAAGGAGAGATAATAGGATGGTTGGAGAAAATGATTGAATCACCATGTTCCAATGAAAAGTGTTCAAATCGCATTTCACTACATAATGAATTCTGTTTCAACTTACTTTGACATAAATAAGATTGGGGAAGAGAAACCAGTCGTAAATCAAATAAATTAGTAAAACCATCAGAGTCTCTTCGATTTGGTTCCTCAGACAGTGCCCGCTTATTTGTATAATGAAACCTGCACTTCTAAAATAAAATCCTTGCATGTCATTTGATTGAAAGCAGAAACTTAAGGAAGAGTTTCAAAACCTGGAAGCCTGATTACGGCACCTTTTAATTTTGTTTAAGTACCAATAGTCCTTTTGAAAACTGAAAAATGAACACTTGAAACCTCAAGGAGTGAGCTTCCACTTTCCAGTAGACTTTAAAAAAATAAAAAAACAAAACACGATGAGTGATACAGACATGCATGGAACACCGACGATTAGCGGCTCTTCATATTTTCTTAATTAAACATATTTACTGAACATGAGGACATTTTTGCATTTTGTCTAGACGAAGGCTGTGTCTCCACTGGCATAATGTATTATGATATCATGACATTTGTGAGTCTTGTGCAAAACTGAATTTGCATCTCTGCCACCACGCTACTTGTAGAGTTCCTTACCTTGCAACACAACCACTAGGAAAAATACAATTTTCAGTGTTTAATAAAACTACAGTCTTCTCATAATGCTTATGCTGCTTGAACAATTTGTTAGGCACTATTTATCACAGGGGCTGCACACAAATTCTACTGTGTGTTGTGCTAGTAAGGATGGTTTTATTTCCTTTATTTCACATCTATCCATGCACCCAGAGTTTTTTGAAACCACATTATTATTTGCATTTCTCAGAATCAAAGTGCCTTTCCAAAATGTTAAACATGCAAGCTAAGGCCACTAAGCTAAACTTGGCGTATATAAAATAGGTACTGGATTTGGCTAAGAGGCAAGGAGACTCATAGAAAAATCAGTCTCTTTGCTCCCTAGTTAGCATAGGGCTGGGGAAAGAAGCAGTTCACTGACCAGTCTGAAGTGGGTCTCCTGGACTAAGTAGGATTTTATAACTCTCTGGGGCAGAGGTGATCACTGAGGCCCTTTCTACTGACTCGGTTCTGCAATCTGTGTTCTATCAGAAATTGTTTAGCGGGTTTTCACTAATTGGAAACCTGAAAGGCCAGAAGCCTAGTTTCTGACGATCCCTTGAAAATGAGGTTCCAATGACAAACCCTGGGGGAAAAAAAAAACCAACTGTTACATCGTGGGGTCAATACCACGACACGTGGTCTCCAGATATTAGCCTTTTACACATACACAGTATCAAGAGTCCTACATCTTTATATTAAAGACACAAGGACAATGTGAATGGCATCTGGTATTCTTTTTGCTGGAATAAATTAAATACAGGGAATGAGCTGGTGGCAGAATAGAAGTCACCGTCTTTTTATGTTTTGCTTTTAATAATCCTGAGAAGCATCATATCAGGCACACAGGAAAGCCCAAGAGTGAAATAATAAACAGAATTAGTTTGAGCAAGTTTGAAAGAAAAGGGTGTAAGGAGAGAAACTCTTTCACATGAGTTGTTGTTGGCATCCAGTACTCGAAATGGTTTTCCTCCTGCAATCGTGAAGGATTCCGTTCGGTATTACCACCAAGCTTCTACCAACAGAAGAATTAGCAGAAAGAAGAGAACGTCAGAGAGTTCACCTGCAGATAAGAAATGCGATTTTAGCTTTTAGGTCAAGCCTTTATGCTTTTGTAGATCCGTGTGACCACTATGAAGAATTTGTTGTAGATTTGTCTAAGGTAGTTTTACTAAAAGAGATTTCCACACAGAGGGGCAGAGGGAACCATGGCTGTAATTCTTCACGAGGCTGAATCTCTCTCTCCCTTTCTCTCTCTCTCTCTCTTTATATATTTATCTCCCTATATTCTCCTTTGAGGGCAGAATTTCAGTTTGGACCCCATAAACCCCAGCATGGTTTGTTTCGGTTCTGTCTCTGAGCAATGGTACCTAAGGCCCGTCACTGGAGTCTGTACGCCAAATGCCTTTCCCCACTATCTCCTGTTACCTTGATGTCAACACTTTCTCCTTAACCTGACCCTTTATCAGCTCAAAGCCAGCTTCCCCTTCAAGATTTTGCTTAGCTTGTGTTTCCTGGGCCACGGAGTCCTTTTCACTGGGTAATATAAAAAGGAGACAGAGAGAGCCAGGAAGCAGATGTCTCCTGGGTGGTGTGTATCTTTGAGAGCTGGAATTTGAAAATTTCGGTATGAAAGGATCAGTGAATGGGTGTAATTAGTCAGGCTGATGAAGGAGTAAAACCTGGTAAGCGATTTTTCTTGACTGGCTTAATGAAAAGCATTAGCTATCAGCTTCTGCCTAAACTCGCTGAGGGTAAAACAAGTGTGGGGTTTGAACAAAAGATAAGATTCCGCGTGGGTTTGGACTCTGTTCCTGAAAATAAGTTTTGCTTGGGCGGAAGGTATGTGTTTCATCAAAAAAAAAAAAAAATCAATGACTGTGGTACTTCTTCATGCATTTTATTTCAGGAGAATTTATAACATTTCAGGAAACGTAAGAAGTTTTTGCGGAGGCCCAAATTGGTATTTTGTAACCAAGTGTAAGTGTGTTGTTCCTTTTCCTCTCCTTTTCTTCTCACCCCCTCAAGCCAGACACTCTCCCTAGGTCAGTTTTCAGGGACAAGGGATTTTTAGGGGGTGACTTAAGGTTATCTTCCATCAGTCCCCCATCCTTCTCTGGCCTAAGACCTTGAGACCTACTCACCTCCAGGTGACTGGCAAGAAATTAAGCACTCCCTGGAGGGGAAGGTTTCTTGCTGTCAAAGGAACTCAGAAATGACACTGCAGCATCATTTTTGACATGTAGTAAAGGCCTTGGTGCCAAATGATAGGAGTTTCAAGAAGAAAATGCTTTGATCCCAGACATAAAATGGCAGCCTCTCTAGAACATGATTGTAAGCTGTGTGGACCAAGCGTTCTCCATGCGACAAGACCAACTACATTGAAGATAAGCTCCAGTCCAGACTGTGGCCCAAGCTGCTGTTTCCTTTTCTGACCCTCAGCAAATAGTTACTGCCTCTAAGGACATCAGATAACCATCTCCAGCAAGATTAGCCCAGTCCCTTCTTAGCTTTATTTTGTTGCATAGATTTCAGCTTTCTGGCTTGGACTCGGGTGAAAAAATCTCTTTAGCTGGGAAACTACAGAAGGACCGGGTCCGTGTATTTTTCCTTAAGGGAAAGACTGTGTTAGTTGAGGTTGCAAATTATTTTTCTGATGTTACAGGGGCAAAAGGGACACATGATCTTGCTTTCTGTCCCATCTGATTAAAATTTGAGTCACTATTACAAAGAATGACAAATCCCATTTTTTTTAAAAAGGTACACAGTTTCTTCACAAACCACACAGTAAAACAGAAAGCAAAACAAAGCCAGTCTCATTACTGTCTAAGGAGTTAGAAGCACAAACAAAAGCCAGGAATGACAGAGAAGCAGAAGAAAATGACTCTTGGGTTCAGATGTTGGAGGTGAGCATTGACAGAACGTGAGCAGTCCTAGGGAAGGAAGGAGAAAGGTAACTCCTTTTGAGACTTATCGTGTGCTAAGGGTTTCCATGTATGTGATCTCAGCTAAACTCTTCAGGCAGTTTCTTATAGATGAAGAAAGTGGCACTTGGAGAGTTTCAGTGACAGACTCGTGGCCCAGGTATGAAGTGGCAAAGACATGACTCAAACCTAGCTTCTCTGGCCACAAAGCCACTCAGGGACTTCTGCCTCATAACCAGGCACTGGCTGCCAACTCTATGAAAATCCCTAAGAGTTCAGACCCAGGCAGTGCCTGTAGCTCAGTGGGTAGGGCACCGGCCACAAACACTGAGGCTGGTGGGTTTGAACCTGGCCTGGGCCAGCTAAATAACAATGACAACTGCAACAAAAAAATAGCTGGGGGTTGTGGTGGGCTCCTGTAGTCCCAGCTACTTGGGAGGCTGAGGCAAGAGAATCGCTTAAGCCCATGGGTTTGAGGTTGCTGTAAGCTGTGATGCCCTGGCACTCTACCCAGGGTGACAGCTTGAGACTCTGTCTCAAGAGAAAAAAAAAGAGTTCAGACCCAATCCTTAGAGTACTCAACACATTATGAAATTCAGCTGACCCCAGAAACCTACTTTAACCCATAGCTGAAGTGCTGAGTCCATGATCAGACTGAATCACCATTTATGAAAACTGCTTTGGTTTAAATCTCTGAGAGTCCAGATCCTTCATCTGATGGCTAATTGCTTCATTGCTGAAATTCCCCACTTGTTATTACTGATAGCAATGATTATTTTAAATGATTCTATTAGAACATTTTTTTTAACCTTTATGTGATTTTAAAATACCCTTGTTGCTTTAAGTGGGACTTAAAAATATTGTTGTAGCTTAAATTTGGATATAACTTAGCATAACATTAGTGGTATATTCTAAGGGTATAACTTTTTCAGTCATCACCAGGATTCAGTTTGGGAAAAAAAATTGTTACTGTAACATCATACTATTATGGAGACAGTGGTTTCAGACCTGGGTTTTAATCCTGGACCCACAACTTCTATTTCTATGTGACCTTGAGCAAGTCCCATGACTTCAACCTCAGTTTTCACTGTAAAAGATGACATTAACAACACTATAAAAATACCTAATAACTAAGATCCTGACTATCTTAACATGGCAGGTGCAAAGCCAGGGAGCCCTATTATAGTACAAAGACTTAGCCCAGCAAGGGATACCTTAGGGCAGGGGTCCTCAAACTTTTTAAACAGGGGCCAGTTCACTGTCCCTCAGACCATTGGAGGGTCTGTCTGCAGGCTCCAGTCTGAGTCGGCTGCTAAATAGGACAGGCAACAGCGACAAGGGCCGCATGTGGCCTGCAGGCCGTAGTTTGAGGACGCCTGCCTTAGGGTGTTGCTATGAAGGTGCCATTTGAGAAACTACTAGTGTGAAGGTCCATTTCTTAGCCTGAGCTTTAGGTTGTTTACCTGGAGAGAGCTGACATAGACCAGGCTTTCCTAATCTCTCATTCTGTAGGATCAGTTACAACTGACCCTTTGTTTTCTATTTTCTTGTTTGTTTTGTTTTTATATTTGAATATCTTTCTTAAATTTCAGATTATGAGGGAACAATTAGGTTACATTGTTTGTGTTTGTTACGTAAAGTCCAAGTTTTAGTTAAGCCCTTCACCCAGGAGGTGTGCCATATGCCCCTACATTGTGCCTATTAGGTGAGATTACAGCAGTCTTTCACTCTCCTCCTCTCCCCCCAACCTCCTCCCTGCTGTCTCCCCCACTTGAATTTAATTGTGTTTTTCTCTCTCTGGTGTGGGCATGTAGTTGCTCATCTACAGGTTTCACTGGTTTCATGTTAGTATTGAGTATGGCCCACATCACAAAGTCCCAAAGCTGCAGATGCTGGTGCGGGTGTGGAGAGAAGGGAATACTTTTACACTTTTGGAGAGATTATGAATTAATACAGCCTTTATGGAAGGAAGTATGGAGAATCCTCAAAGGGCTAAATGTAGACCTTCTGTATGATGCTGCAATCCCATTACTAGGTATTTACCCAGAAGTCAAAAAAAAAAAAAAAGAAATCCTTTTACCATAAGGATATTTGCACTAGAATATTTATCACAGTTCAATTCATAATCGCCAAGGTGTTGGCTCAACCCAAGTACCTATCGATCCATGAATGGATTAATAAACTGTGGTATATGTATACCATGGAATACTGTTCAGCCATAAGAAAAGTTGGAGACTTCGCATCTTTTGTATGTACCTGGATGGAGTTGAAGAACATTCTTTTTAGTAACATATCATGAGAATGGAAAAGCAAGTATTCAATGTACAGCTGACCATTTGGATGGTCTCTTAGCTATAGAAACAGTAATTTGAGAGAAAAAATAATGGCAGGGTCTAGAGGAGAGTGCTAGATATAAATGACTCTTCCATCTTCCCATTTCCATAATGTCTTCAAATGATCCCATTAGCAATCACCTTGGGATGAACAGCCCATGATTAAAGAATGTTTGTCTCTAGTAGTAGAACAAAGACTTAGGACACAAGACTCCTCATCATCATATAAGAGTTAGAAAACATACCAAATCTTGGAGATTTCCTTCTTGTGAAGGTGTCCTAAGGAAATTCTTCTTCATCATCTTCACTGAAGTACTGACTGGTTAAGAAAGGTCTGTGAGGATATTTCTAAGACTCTTTCTTGATTATAAAATATCTTTAAAGTACAGATTTTATTTTAAGTATGTGCTTTGGTTGTCTAATTCTATGTAACAAATCATCTACAAAAGTTGGTACCTTAAAAAAAAATACTTTTTCTCACAATTCGTACATTGACCTGGCAGTTTTCTCCATCCTATGGTGTTGGTGTGGTAGGAAGATACAAAATGGTCTCTTGCATATAGCAGATCGTTTATGATTGCTGGCTGGTATCCAGCTGGGATTGTCAGCCAAGGGCCTTGGTTTCCTCCCTGTGGAATTCTGTACATGGATGCTTGTGCTTCCTAACATCATGGAGGACTCAGTATAGTCTAACTCATTTTAACAAGCACAAAAGTGAAAACTACTGGGCTTTCTTAAGATTTAGATTCTAGAATTGGTACAGTCTCTCTTACCCTGCATTCTATTGATTACAACAGCCTGGATTCAAAGGGAGGAGATGACATGAGAGCATGAAAACAGAGTAGCATGGTTTATTGGAGGCCACTAAAGTTCATTACAATGTGGGAATTTTGCAAACTATTAAAGAATGCATCTAATAGATGTTATAAAAATATATACCCCAAGTAGCTAAGTAAAATCAGCTCTTATGGAAGTTGTGGCAATATGCATTCCATGATTTTGTTTGTCTTTGGCACATTGTCATGGACATGCTTCTTGGGATTAAATTCCAGGCTTTTCTTCTTTGCTCAGCTGTCAGTTTGGGTTTTGGGATCCAGGAGGGCTGACCTGCAAGGAGGGTAGGATACAGCGTTGATGGGTTGATGCTTAGTCCATGTACTTATCTCCCTTAGTGTGCCTCTGTGACTGAATCCCAAAGCCAAATACAAGTGATTTTTATTGATGTTCACATCTGTGTTTTCCTCCTTTGCCCATAAAAGTGAAAGTTATAAATGAGAACCTATAAAAATATGGGAAGGACACTGTTGTATTAAGATGTCCAGGGATGTAACTTAATTTGTTTGGCCCAACTAATATACTCTGTTTAAAAAAAGTAAAACTTTACCCACATGTGTTTCATTAAAACTTTATTTTTTTTTAAAAGGTGAACTTAGGCCAGTATGATAGCAAGATAGATAGAGGCTGGGGGAGCTGTATGGAGTGGTTTTAGTAACTCAGTCTGATTCATTTCCCTGATGGTGGAGGAGTTTTTCACTACAAGCAGTAACAAGGATACTTTGAAATAGCACAGCAGCCGGAAAACAAATCATATATCTAAATGTATCTGCCCTTGCTTCAGGTCAAAGTCTGCAAATTATCCAAAGGACGTTTTTCTTGCTTAAGTTATCTGAGCCCTGCTGCGGAGCAGGATTGTATATTACGGGTCTGTTGAGCTCAGAGAGGCAGAAAGCAGGAGAACCCACCCAGGGCAGAGTTGTAAGCACCGCCCTGCTTAGCCTTAGCTCTATCACGTCCTAAACTTTCTGTGTAACACGTCCCATCTGGCATGTTCCCAAAACTAACATTGCCCAACTCTGAAATCTGACTTTTAAGTAGTAGAATTAAATTTCTGACTTCCACTCTCTGTATTTTATTAAGAAAAAGTTTTAGGTTTAAGGCAAAGTTAATTATTCAATGAACACCCGTATACCCACTTGGACTCTACAGTTAAGATCTTCCTATTATTTCACTAGTCCATCTATTTTTAGAAGCATTTCAAAATATGCTGAAGACAACAGGATGCTTCAATGAGTACAAACTAGAGTTTTGTATTTACTGTCCTTCCTTCCCTCCTTCCTTTTCTTTTTTTCTTTCTCTTTCATTTTTTCTACTCTCTTTCCCTTTCCTTTTTTCTTCTCTCTCTCTCTTTGGAGATTAAAGTTATATGCAATGAAATACACTAGCCTTAAATATTCTATTCCATGAGCTTTGGCAAATGCCTGCTCCCCAGTGACCCTAACCCCCGTGAAGATCCAGAACATGACAGTCACCCCATTAAAGTCCCTCCTGTGTCTTTCTATTCACCCCACTCCAACCACACTCTCCTGCAGTAGGACTGTCCTTTTTCACGCACAGAGGCAGCTGATCTGAGACGTTTTGGTCCTTTTGCTGCCTCAAAGAAGCCAGAATTGTTGCTCCAGGAGTTGGCTCTGACTGCCAAGCCGTTTTGGAGCACTCAACCCTGTGTCCTTACTTCAGTGTCCCCAAAAGCCTATAGCAGCTTCTCCTGGACAGTGTGGATGTGGACGTGCAGGTCAGCACGTGACAGATAGGAAGGGCCGGCACACCCATGCAGGCACCAAGAATCCCGGACGCTGGGTGTTTATTAGCTGGCCTGCCTTTGTGTCTGTGAATCAGACTCTATATTATTGATTTTATTCTGATTGTTCCATGAGACAAAGGAGGAAATAGTTTGCCTCAAAGCATCTAGAAGGCAGAATGAGGTATCCCAGCAGACTCTGCTCATTCTGCTTCCAGGGCAGAAAAAGAAGCCACTTGTGGGAGCTGAAGTTATCTTTAAGAGGCTTACCCAAATGCACAGACCTATTGACAATGAGAAGCAGGTCCCCCTACTTTCTCAGCTAGAACTAGTATATTCTGGAAAAAAGAGAGTACACCACAGATGGAATGTGCCTCCCAAGGCCTCTCAGTCCGAGTGTTGTAAAGGAAATATCATCACGCTGTTAAATCCAAAGGGCCGGGCTGTGCAGTGAGCATGTTCCCAAGTCTGGGCCTACTCAGTGTTGTCTCACCAAATGAAAAATCTAACAGGTGCCTGGCAAGTGCCTGCACTGGTCAGCCCCTGCATTTGAACAGTCTGCATTGCACACCCGCATTAAACTAAGGAGCTGCAGCTCCAGCCTTGAATGCATTCCAACTGTGAGCTGATTCTCTTTGTTTTGCATCTCACATGCTTAATTTAATGGGGCACAGTTTGTATAACCAGACCAGCAGTAATCACACTTATCTCCACTAACAGATTATTTTATTTTGCTTTGTAAGTTAATGGGATGTTCTGCTGAGCTAAGGCAAAGTTGAGCAATTGTTTTTGGTTTATTGCAGCTCAGCTATCCCGATGTTGTCTTCTATCTCGTTACATGGACCCCCCCAGATTCTACCCAGCAAATAACAGGAAGATTCCTCCAGCCTTCCCTTCAGTCTCCACCTAAATAGCCCTCCTCCACTTCCCACTGCTCAAGGCTGGCCATGAGCAAGAGGCTTCTTTGAGTTTTACAGACTGGTCATGTAAAATTATCATCCAGGCAATAGTTCATCTATGGAAGTCTTACCATGAAGCTTAACTTCCAAAAATATCTAGCATGAGTGATGACAGACATCAAATTAATAAATTGCCATATGTGTCCCCAAACAACAGCAAACTATCAATTATCTCTAATATTGTCTATGATGACTTCAAACGCCATACAAACCCGGGGAGAAAATTCATAAGCTTTTCCCCCTAATTAGCTACAGACAAAGCTTAATAGATAGTGGGAAATTGGACAGGCATCAGAGAAGATAAGACAGATGCCACTTGGCTCAGCTGGAATAAAATCATAGGAAAACATATAGGTCTATGATTCAAGCTTATCCAAGCAATAATGGAAAAAAAAATATAAACCTTAGATAATAGGGCAATCTGAGACAATAACCTATACAACTTACCCTGGTCAAGACAAAGAGAAGGAAGTGAAGGCTGGGGAGATAGCAGGATATTGACAATAAGAAAAACAAAAGGACAGAAGGCTCAGTGGACTTTGTACTTTTTTTTTTAAACATCTTTTCTTAAATGTCTTTTAAATTAAAGACATACTTTGCAATTTGCCAGCCCTAATTTTTAAGCAATTATTTGGGTACAGAGGTTTTCACTTTCTCTGAATCTGGAGATGCTGCCTGGATGTGATTTTAGAAATGGGTGGGTTTGGAAGTTCCTGGCACTTTTGATCCATAAGTGGTCTGGTTGCCAGCACTAGGCCTTGAGGAAAGTCTTTTTAAATTCCTTTTGCCTGGAATGATTCTCCCAAAGCACCTCACCTGTTTACCTACATTTTGTCCTGGCATCCAAATAATCCAATCTTAGGGGACAGATGGAAATTTTCTCCATGTTTCTTTGGAGCTGGTGGCCCGGTACCCATAGCCACAACTAAGCAGAGGGAGGCCAGAAAGCAGGGCCTGGCTCTGCGGCTCCCCTGACTTCTTCTTGTTGAGGTTTTACTACTTTTCAACTGGTACTTACTGTTGCTTTAAATGTTAGATAGGGAAGTCCTGTTGAACCCCTGATGGCATTCAATTATGGTTATGAGTATAAAATGTCTCAGCTCTTTAGAGAGTGAGAACAAATGAAGAGAGAGTGCTGAGGGAAGGCAGCTCCATGAGCTCAAGCTCAAGGCTGGCTCTGGGGGTCTGCTCCCTTCCCTGGCTATGCTCAAGGTCAAGGCTGGCTCTGGGGGTCTGCTCCCTTCCCTGGCTGTG
>NW_003852401.1:42602101-42752033 GCF_000181295.1 Otolemur garnettii
GTCAAGGCTGGCTCTGGGGGTCTGCTCCCTTCCCTGGCTATGCTCAAGGTCAAGGCTGGCTCTGGGGGTCTGCTCCCTTCCCTGGCGCACTGCTGTAGTACACAAGGGGCTTGTCTACTCTGTAGCACAAGGGGCTTGCTAAGCAGGGTGGAGGGGGTTCAAGGAATTATTACCTGACAATGAAGAACAAATAAATTGTACTCCAAGATCTTTAACTCATCCAGTGAGATTTTTTCATAGGGTGTAATGGGGAATTCGTCTATGCTGTTCCCTTGCAGAAGCCTGTGTTAATTTCTAAATAACATGACCCTAGGATTTTAGGGTATCCCCTCTTGAGGAAGCCTCTCCCCCTCTCTCTCTCCCTGCCCTGCTTGCCCTCCTCCCACCTCCTGCTCACACACTTCTATTGTTGCTCTGTTCAGATGGGTTCTCTGAAAAATGAACCAAGGTTTGTTTGCTTGTATGTTTGTTTCTCTGAACAAGATGACTTTGGATAAGCAGGTGGCTACACTTTTTTGAAGAAATTATATAGATACTTTAAATATAGTGGGATGATTTTGACGTGGGGGTGAACATGTGTGCATTCGTCCATTGAACAATTAGTCGCCTACTCTTTGTGTGGCAGGGACAGTGAAAGAATGGAAGCTCCATTCAGGTAGGGACTTGGGTCTTCTTTGCTTACTGCTGTCTTCAGTGCCTGAAACACTGCCCTGTCCTGTGATCGGGATGTGTGAATGGATGGAACATATAGGGAGGGGAGCTCCAAGTAGGATTTTTGCTCCCCAGGACTGTAGCCTAGTTCTAATGACTCATGAAACCCCCAGATTGGAAGGAAAGCAGTAATGTATGGTGTCAGGCCTCTGTGGTGTGTCTCTGAAGTAATTTAGCATCCCCCAGCCCTCTAGGCTGTCTCACTACTTTAGACAACTCTGAAATGAAACTGACAGAGTAAAAATGCATTGGAAGGATCTGCTTATTTAAAATAAATAGAAATGTCATTAAAATGCTCTTTTTCCCCTCTGCGACTCTGTATATAAATGACCTCCCATCATACACTTTGATAGGAGGGATTAAACTTTTAAGAGTGAGATTATTTATGTATTTATTTATTTGTGAGACAAAGAGTCTTACTATGTCGCCCTTGGTAGAGTGCTGTGGAGTCACAGCTCACAGAAACCTGAAACTCTTGGGCTTAAGCAGTTCTCTTGCCTCAGCCTCCCAAGTAACTGGGACTACAGGCACTCGCAACAAGGCCCAGCTATTTTGTTGTTGTTGTTGTTGTAGTTGTCATTGTTGTTTGGCAGGCCCAGACTGGGTTTGAACCCACCAGCCCTGGTGCAGGTGGCAGGCACCCGAGCCCCTGCTCTACAGGTGCCGAGCCAAGAGTGGGTAATTTAAAGCCTCCACATCAGAATAGCGCAGCAAAATTGCTTGCTCTTCCACCTCTCTTTAGGAGTGGCTTCTGATGAAAAGGTGGTGATGAGGATGGTCAGTGAAGAGAGAAGGGGTCCCTGGGAACCCCATACCAGGAGCCGAGAGTTAGGAGCAGGAGGAGGGGGCATAATCTGGAGAGGCGGGCCACCTTCTCTTCCTGGACTGCTCATCTGCCCTTCCCCCAGAGTCACTGCCGCACCTCTAAGAGGGCTGTTCTTATCATTGTGCATGTCATTAGTCCATTCAGCACGTGTGGCTAGACAGCTGGCAAGTGAGGAGCCAGCCTAGAACCCCTGTGAGCCCAAGTTCTTAACCACCAAGCCCTACCTCCTCTCAGGGGCCACACTGCAGGTATTGCTGTGGTGATGTTTGTGCTGTGTTTCTGGCTCCTGCTACACCAGTCACCAGGGTCATGCCCCTGCTGTGCTGACACCTCTCGTTCTGTCCCTGGACAAAAGTTGTATGATGTTGAGAATGATGCCTGAGCCCAGGAGTGATCAGTGCTTTAGGACCCAGAATGTAGGAGTGGAAGCCCTTCCTCTGGGCCCTCACAGACGGCCTCCTCAAGGCCGTTCTGCCCCGTCATTTGTATGTCAGTCATCACTCACATTGGCTGGGGTGGTGGTGAACTCCACCTTGCACCTGCCGCACAGGGGTCTGAGGAAAGTGGATGAAATGCCCACTGAAAAGGCCTGTGAGCAAGAGACCCAGGGCTCTGCCAAACCAAAGGCAGTCTTTGTAGCCATGACAACCACAGCTTAGCCCGGGTGGGCAGAAGGCCAGACCCACTGTCTTGGGCACTGGGCTCCCTTGACTGGCAAGGAAACCCAGAGGCAAAAGAATCTATAGGACAAGACAGAGATGAAAGGTCCTATTTGCTACGCTTTTTTCTTCCTATGATCTCAATAGTTGGCTTTGAAAATCATCTTTATAAGACAGATTCATTTCTTACAAAAATGCCTCAACTGCTGTCGCCCTATTGGGAGATGACTGTAGCTAATGAGATTTGCTCTAACTACATAGGAACGGCTTGGCAACTGCTGATTTCTGGGTTTGCGAAAGTCTCCACTTTCTCCCTCAGAACTGGCATTCCAGGGTGCCATCACTTTTTCTGAAGAATGTCTCCATTTTACCAGTTTCCAAGTGGATGCTATCATACTGAGAATATAGCAGGCTATAATATGCTCAGGTGAAGGGAAGCGTCCTGTTTGGACAAGAGGACCTTGTTCTTACTATTCAGACTCAAGGATTCTGTAGCTTAAAAATTATTAAAGAAAAAAGATTTTTTTTTTAGGGTTTTCAGTTTATTTGCTAAGATGGATAATTTTCTTCAGTGACAACGAAGTCTAGTGTACTACAGCTGTGCTTTTTGCGAGTGAGTTGGGCACTGGGATTTGGCGGTGGTGGAACTGCTGTTTCTCAAACTTGGTGCACTGTCCCTTTTCAGAAGTATGTCAGCATGAAGCTTCACTTTCCCACCTTGGGAAACACGACACATATGTTTATTTAAAGATGACCAGGAGTAGTGACTTGCTTCTGAAAATTCTGATGACCTAGATATATATTTTTTCTTTTTCCTACCTGATTCTAAAGGAATTCTCCATCAAAAGCTGAATGTGTATGTTGGGACAAAAAATAGATAGAGTGTGCCTAAAATATCCAAGGGGGTGCGCAGAGGACTCCAGGCACAGGAGTGCTGGGTTTTAATTTTGTGCTTCTAATCTCAATAGAACTTTTAATAGTCTGTTATGTTACCGATCCCTTTTCACTTACTTTTTTTCTTCCTCTCTGGAAAGTCAGGGTGGGGGTGGGAGGGAGAAGGGACACTTTCCCTCCCACCAGCCATATCCCACTTTCTGATCTCACGTTCCCATCCCTGCAATTTGTATCATTGAAGGCCCATGCCCACAGTTCAAGTAACATATTTGAATATGGGCCAGGAATTTGAACCAGCTAAGTTCTGCAAATAGCATGTCATAGGATTTGGTATCTTTTATGTAGGGACTGTGTGTCTAATTCCTATCGCTCACATTAAGGTAACAGAAGAAGGGAAACGGGAAGAGAAAGGTAAAAGAGAGACAAGGACAGAGGCAAAAATGAAGAATGAGAATGTCTGTGGAATGAAGAGATAAGTACCGCAGAGCTGATGCCCTAGGAAGCTAAAGCCCAGGATTCTAGCTCTCTATGGGGTGGCGGGGTGGGGGGTACTCAGCTCCTCGAATTCTTAGTTCCTTGGCCTGTAGAAAGAGATTCTCGCTCTACCTAAGTCTTAGGGCCATTTCAAAACTCCAACAAGACTTGATTTGATATTACCTATCAGGAGAGTGTAAAAGAAGGTGCCATGTTATGTGAACAACTTACTTTTTAAGCATCTCAAGCAAAAGAAACATCTCATAGCTGCATCTTTCCCATAAAACACAGCCCCCAATCCAGCTAATTCTCTTGTTGGAAATCAGACCAGTTTTGTTAGTGTCAGGAAAGAAAGTGCTCCCTTCCCTCTAGCGGTGGTCAGAAGGCTAGCGTTGGTTTGGAGCTTAAAGGTCATCTAGAATTCTGCCTCGTCATGTAAAAGATAAAAATCTATTCAGAGGGCGAATGACTGGTTCAAGGTCTCCTAGTAATAAACAGCAGAGGTGGGCCGAGAAGACAGTCTGTTTCTGTTTCTACCCTGAACTTCTCTCCCAACCTTTCGGAGGTTCAGGGTGTGTGAAGGACTTTGTGTGTTTCAGCACATGTCACAGGGTTGAGAGTGAAGTTTTCATCCTTATATTCCAAAACCTTGTGACAAGTTCTAGGAATTCTATGGGTACATCAAGGGCTGAATTCTGTGGTTCCTGTTTCCTTACATGGCATCCATGTCTCTCAGAGATTACGATGGCCACAGAGATTCTCAAGTGCACAAAAGCAGGCTATATTTTAGAGGTGTGCTTTGGGAAGGCGGCACAGTGCTATTTAAAAAATATTTGCACTTGTGAGTCTAAGTGTAAATTGCTAACTTTTTTCAGTAACTGGGTCATTAATACCACCTTCTCTGGTTACTGAGTAGGGAAGGGAGCTTTCTCAGCTCTTCTGAAACAGCAGGAACAATTGGGATAAAATTTATACACCAAGGCCCCATTTTATTGATTCATTCAAAATTCCTTTCTCTCAAGTTTTCAATTAAAAAATTTCCAACAGCTAAAAACATCTATCCATTTAAGAACAAAAACTTTTTTTTTTTTCTTGCAAGCATCTGGAAGCAACGTATTGATCACAGGACAAATGAGCAGGTAGTGGGAGGCCAGGGGCCAGTTGTACTAATGAACTTCATACAGTCGGCTCACATTTTGACCTAGAAATAGAATTTCCGTGTAGAACATTGTAAATAAAATGGTATTTTTTAAAAGAAAATGTGTCATTATGGGTTGCCTAAGATTTCCATCCCCCAAGCAAATAATGTACAGATTGAACCCCTAAAACGAGGAGATTAATATAAATTATTGTAACACTGTTGTAATTTTAAAAATGTAACAATGCTCTATGTCCTCTTCAAAAAGAATAAATGCAGCTTATTTAATAATTGTGTAAAATTCCAAATTATTATGAAGAACATGCTGATTTTTATCTGTTGGTTGTCATTCACTTTTCCCCAAATACTGTACTTTCTAAAGTGCAGTAATGGGGGTGGCTCTGACAGAGAGCTGACTCTGTCTAGTCTGGAATGGAAAAATAACCATTTCTTACAACTTTGTCTTATGCCATCCCTCCCAGGCTCTAGTTCAGGTCATCCTAGAACTAAAATACTTATTAGTTTCCTATTAAATGAAACAAAGTCTTTAATCTCCAGGCTTCATGTACTTTGATCTGAAAGGAGCAGAGCTATGAGAAGCTGTGTATTCACAGTGGGCAAGGAAACCTCTCCTGCTCTCTCCTGACCCTCATTTGTTCTTTCTTGTCTCTCTTCCTTTCTTTCCTTTTCTCTTCCTTCTTTTCTATTTTCCTTCTCTCTTTCTGGCTTTCTAGTTCATTCTCTTTCTCCACCTCTCCCTCTGTGTCTCAGGTTGTACTGAAGACAGTCACCTGCTCTGGGAACAGGGGTCTTTTTACTGGAACAGGATAATGCGTCGTCAATGAACCTATAGAAATCCCTGCCCTGAGTATTTTACTTAGCAGATGTGTCAACTATTACTGAGCAGCTGTTTTCACCTGTTCAAAATGAGTGAATCTAAATGAACGGGACCTATGATGCCAAATATTCCTGCTCCTAAACACCTTCTCTGGCCTCTCTTTTTCAATCACAGGTTCTTAAAGATTGCTTTTTTCCTCGCCTGGATGCTAGGCACATGGTGTTCTGAACTAAGAATTCATGAATTCTAATCCTCATTAGTAAATTGGCTTCTTGCCTAACCTTGGGCAGAGGACACACCATGTCTTTAATGCGTTCCTCTAGGAATCACATACGCTGCTGTAAAAAGTTTAATTATTAATGGAATTTGCAGAGAACTTGCATTTCTGTATGACTCCAGCCAACCTTAATTTTTAATCTTTATAAATACCTTTGAATTTTAATAAGGCAAGTTCACAGCAAGGCAACCATTTATTTTTCAAGCATGGCTTTTAATTTACGGTTTCTTCGCATCCTTTGCTTTCGCTCCTCTTCTTGCCTCTCCCCTGCAGATGGATTTTTCTACTATCACCCACCAACATAATATGTTATCTTCTTATAACCACGGTAGGTTTAAAAATGTAGTTGAGAAAGATGGCAGCTAATTGTTACAAAGGGCACCTGAATTTTCTGCGAATGTTTGCATTTAAGATTTTTCTCTCCCCTGATAAACAACAGAAGATTAAAAATGTCGTCATATCATTTCAAATAACAAGATGTGAAGGCATAGGAGATATTTCTGTCATATTACATATGCTCGTGGACTATAAAGTCAGCGTTTTGGAACCTGCATTATGACTACAGGAATAATCTTATATAAATGGCGGTTAGAGGATGAGGCTAGCTCACTTAAGTCTATTTCACTTAAAGTTGAATCTCTGGCTTTGCAATGAAAAATAGCATAAGTAATGATGTTATAATCCAAGTATTTAAATAAAGTAGGAGATGTCTCCCATTTTAGTCTATAAATCCCTGACTTTTCTTCTCCATTATACCAATATGTTCCTTACCAACCCTTAAAGAGCATTAAAGATTTATCTTTTTCTTTAACAAAAAGAGAAAATAAAAGTGGGTAAAGAGACGCTGCTGACATGACTGCTTGTGTTATATAAGCCTTAGATGGGAGAAGAGAAGGTACATGCAGAGGGGCCTGCGGAGATGAACACATTCATTAGAATGAATTTGGTAGGGCAGGGTTATCTTTATTCTGAAAGGGAAAACACGAGTGGGAAATGAAACAGGATATCGTGTCAACATTGCCCTCTGAAGGGGAAGAAAGAAGGTGTGAGACATGTTGAGGGGAGGGAGGTTTCCTTATGGTGACACCATTATCCCCGAACCTACTCCATGGTGGGGCTGTAGAGGGCTATGTAGTGTGTACATGTGCGTGAGTTCAAGACAGATAAAACCTAGGAATATGCGAGGAAATGATGTGGACACTGATGACAGGGCTTTAAAAGTGCTGCACATAATTAAAGAAGGATGAAATTTTCTGCTTCACCTGAAAGATAGAGGCTAGGATGATCCTAGGAGATGAGAGAGAAAAACAAGTTTCTACCACAGCGTCTTACAAACCAGTGCTCTTTAAGCTCATGAATGAGTCCCAAGCAGCCTTTTGGTTTGTTTTGTTTTGAGAAATTACAATAAAATAAAATTGAATTAAGTTGAATAAAAATGTATATCATCCTATGGAGAAGAGCATGCTTTATGAAGTTTAGACGTATACTGGCCAACGTATACTAGGTTGGGATGTAAAAAATACTTGTGATGGGCATTGAAGTCCAAGTCAGGGAATTATAGTGTCTGGTGCCTTAGTGTAATTAATCTGAAAGTCAGATAGGTAGATGGAAGACTGTGTGTTAATATAGATTGAAAGGGAGGAGAGGTCTTGTCAGGGTTATGGCAGTAAGTGGAATGAATCAAGACAGACATGGGAAATGATAGATCTGGAGTCAGTGAGATTTGGCCACTGATTGGGGGTATATTGTAAAGGCAAAGGAGAAATAAAGATTGCTTTTGTTTTGATCTGGGTATGAGTGAATAGTGAGGAAAGTAACAGGAAGGATACAAATGGAGGATCAGGCTTGGAGAAGCCAAAGATAAATTAGATTTCCAATGCCTTGCATTCAAGAAGCAGAAGAGACAGCCAGCGGGTAATGTTCCAAAGGAAGCTGGAAATGGGAAAGTGGAGCTCGAAGAGCTGCGGGGCTGGGGATGTTGAGTGAGAGAGATCTGTATGGAAGGGAGGTTTGTAGTTTAAGAAAATGTGTGGTTGTAGTTTGAAGAAACGTGTACAAATGAGAGAGAGAGAGAGATATTAATGTCAGAATTCCAGGCTTGGGAATGCCTAGAATCCAGGAATAGTGAGAAGATGAGGAAAAAGGTGAAGAAACAAGAGAACCAGCATCATGGAAGGGAAAAGACAAGAGCAGCTCTGAGTAGCAGGTGATGGGAGGCAGAGAAGGCCAAGAAGGTGGTGGCTGAGAGAGAACGTGGACTTGTGGAGAGCCCATTGGTGATTGTCGAGGGCAGCTTCACCCCAGCACCCTGAGAGGGCCAGCCACTAGGGCACGAGGAGGCCTTGCGGGGTGGGCTGGTGGCAAGGGCCCCAAAGAACTGAATTGGCAGGGGCAATTGGAGCATAACTGAATAGACATGATGGTTCTTCTGGCTGACTGGTCCTTCTCACTTCTTTCAACTCCTATATCTATGCTCTTTGCCAGACTTGGTGTATTTCCCATTGAAACTGACCCCTCCTCTGTCCCTCTCTCAGAGCTGTAGGGTTAGTGGACAGTAATAAGTCCAGTCATGATTCTGGGATAGGCAGGGGTGAAGAGGTGCATCACAGATGTTTTTGGTAGGCAGTGCCTTCTGGTGGCCTCAGGATCACACATGGGCGGCCGCCCCTGGTGCCTGTGGAAAGACTCCTTTACCTGGCCTGCTTCTCTTCATTCTTTTATAAGTCGTGCTGATCAATATGCAACCTTTCCCCACCATTCCTGCCCTGCATGATTTTATACCTTTCTTCTTTTGTAAAAGTAATTTTTAAAGGGGTGTTCCTTCTTTAAAAAGGGAACCTAATTAACCAATTAAGTGAGTCAAAACGAAACAAAACAAAACAGGATGTTTTGGAGAAATTCAAAGCATTTGTATACAGTACAAATGAGGCTTCGGGTATTTGTGGCAATAACTATGGAATCAGTATTTGTTGGGTTGAAACATGGGAATCTCCTTTAACTGCAAAAAAAAAAATGTGTTTAGCATCACCTACTATTTATACTAATAATGATGATACATGTGAACTTGACACCTACAGCTTTGCCTGTAACTGGTGGGACTGCTTCTAATTCAGGTTTGGACTAGATCATTATGTATGAACAGCAAGGAAATGTGGTCAACACGGTAAGAGGGTCCTCTCCCGTGAAGATTTTCTTTGATTTGGATAAGTTGCACAGCGATTTCCATAGCAACAGAACATTTTCAGAAAATGAACTGAAAATTAAATTTCATTTGGAACCCCACTTGGTATTTTGGTAAAAGTCTAGAATTTTTGGTTCCCCGTTATTATCAATAAACAGAAACATATTCTCTGAGTTAGTTTACTTCTCTTACAAAATGTGGAACAAAAAATAGCTCACATATTTTTGGACCTACCTGGTAAAAATAAAAACTTTGCTTAATTCCGCTCAGGTTGGTGGATAAAATATACACTAGCAACAAATACCAGGGAATGAAAATAATGCCTTTCTGGTGATAATGTAACAGATTTTGCCTGGTTGTCTTGGGAGGTAATGCCTGCTTTGCTTTTCCTCGTTTCCCTAAGAATACAGAGTCAATACGCTGCAGAATCTCTTCCTATGTTGCTTTTTTCTTTGCTCTATTTCTGAATGCATTTCAACATGTTCAAATGCCCGGCCCAAGTTTATAATTTCTGAATTTCCCAACTTCTTACATAAAGGTCAGTTTGTACCCTGTGGCTGGTTCTTGCCTTCTGTGTTGTTTGTGGTGCCAGACCAAGAAATGTCCCTAGGAGATGTTCTCTAGAAACCTTTACTGCTTAGGGAAATACTCAGCTGTGGTTGTCATTGACCAAGGAGCAAATGTCCTTTTAGGATGTCAGAGCGCAGAAAGCTGAAGTTATTGTACTGTTGGTTACCAGAAAAGAAAAACAAGCTCCCTCTGGCTGGACCCTTCAGACAAACAAATGCATTTCATTTGTAGAAGAATGAGAGCAGCAACATTTCCCTCTGGATCTGTAGGACGGCCTCTGGCAGATTCTCAGTGTGTATTCCATGAACAAATGACCCAATGAGCAAGAAAACTGAGGTTGGTCGTGTTACCATGCCTGAGTACAGGTGACTAGTTAGGCATTCAAATGGGTAACAGGAAAGCCCTTTATGCCTTTCTGGACTTTAAAACATTTCTGCAATGAACATCTCTTACTTTTGCAATCAGATGAATGGAAAGAAAGAAAAACAGAAAATAAACAGAACACTAGTTAAAAACAAAACAAAACACAGATCCAATTGCTTTTTTAAGGATGGCATTAATTTACTTGATGACACATTTCTGTAATGTTTTCTTCATTTGCAACAAGCAGTGTTTTAACAGTGTACAATACACATAACTCAATGCATTGCTGGTAAAAACATTAAGTCAACAAACATTTATTGAGCGAGCGCTTATTACATAGCAGGGTGCTTGCTAGGCACGGTGGGGGATTAGTGGATAAATAATACATGAGCCAGGCCCCCAGGAACTCACGATGCAGGTGGGATCAATCCATAATTGTTAATAATAAATGGTAGCTCTTAGTGACAAACTGTTCCTTAATGTGCCCTCTGTCCATATTACACGCTTATCTAAGGGCGCAAAGCACATCTCTTATGTTTTTTAATTAGACTTTTAGTTTGAAATACAGGGTGTTCCAAAGTAGCGCCTAAAGTTTCCTTGCATAGAGAAAATGAGAAATTGTAGCTAAATGTACCTATATGTACTAAATATTCATTACAAAATTTTACAAAGAGGTGGCCAACGTGTAGAGCGTATTTTGTAAATACCAGCACATAGTCTTGTCATTGATTTTTATTTTAGCTATTCTGGTAGGTGTTTAGTGAAATCTCATTGTGCTTTCACTTTTCATTTCCTTAATCTAATTATTTTCATCATCCCTTCATGTGTTTATTTACCATGCCATCTAGAGTATACTTTTCAGTGAAATGCCCCCCATACCTTTTGTCCATATGCTAATTGGATTGTTTGTTGTTTTTAGCAAGTTGATTTTGACAGTCTCTATATATTCTAAATACTAGTCCTTTGTCCTATGTGTAGTTTGCTGATATCTTCTCCCAGTGTGTAGCTTGCCTTTTCATGTCCTTAACAGGATCTTTTGTAAAGGTTTTTGATTTTGATGAAGTCCCATTCATTAATTTTTCCATTTAGGTATTGTCATTTTGGTGTCATCTCTAGGGATGCTGTGCCTATTCCTAGATCCTGAAGATGGTCTCCCTGTTTGTTTTGTCTAAAAAGTTCTACAGTTTTTGTTTTACATTTAAGGTCATAATTTGGCCTTGAGTTAATTTTTGTTTAAGGCGTGAGACTTTGATCAAGGTCCAGTTTTTGACTATGGAGGGCCCATTGTTCAAACACTATGTATCGAAAGAGTATTAAATTAGGGTTGTAGAGCTGCTACAGTAAATTATCAAGAATTTGGTGGCTTAATCAACAGAGCTGTATTTTCTCAAAGCTCCGGAAGCCAGAAGTCTGAAACTAATGTCATCAGTGATTGTACACCTGTCACCCCAATCTCTGTCTCTTATCTCTACATGACTGCGCCCCTGTCTCCTCTCTCTCTGTCTCTCCCCCAACTCTCTGTCTCTGTCTCTCTCTCACTTTTCTTTTTCTGTGTCATATAAGGACACAGAAATCTCATCATTAGATTTAAGGCCCACTTTAACCCAGGATGATCTCATCTTGGAAATCCTTACTTTAAGAACATCTGCAATTCCTAAATGGTCACACTGTGAGGATGAAGCAGCCATATGTTTGCGGGGGCCATTATTCAGCCCATTCCAACTTTCTTTCCCTCCATTGAATTTCTCTTGCATGCTTGTCAAAGAATGAGGTGTTCACATCTGAGTGAGTCTCTTTGGGTTCTCTATTATGTTCCATTGATTTATATGTCTATTCATCTATAGCACACAGACTTCGTGATTATAACTACATAGGCTTCCAAATCAAGTAGACTAATTCTCCTGTTTTTTTTCATAATTGGTTTATAGCTATCCTGTATATGTTTTGCATTTCAACATATATTTAGAATAACATTGCTGATATCTACAAAAAAAAACTCACTGGAATTTTGATAATAATTATGTTAAACTTGTATATCAGTTTGGAGAAAGTTGACATCTTTACTATGTTGGGTTGTCCAATCCATGAACATAGTATGTTTTCCTATTTATCTAAATCTTCTTATAGTTTGTTGCATAAAAATCCTGCATGTTTGACTATTGACCCAGCCTTGCATCCCTGGAAAAAACCCCACTTGGTCATGGGGTATCATTTTTTCTGATATGTTGCTAAATTCTATTTGCTAAGGTTTTGTTGAGGATTTAAGCATCTGTATTCATGAAGAATGTTTGTAGTATTTTCTGTGCTGGCTACCTCTAGTTTTGATATCAAGATAATATTAGCTTTACAAATGAATTTGTAAATAGTCTCTTCTACTTTCTGGAAGATGTGTGAAATTGGTATTAAATCTTTAAAAGTATATAGCTATCCTGTATATGTTTCACATTTCAACATATATTTAGAATAATATTCTAAACCATCTGGAATTGGAGATTTCCTATTGGGAAATTATTAATTACAAATTTAATTTCCTTAAAAGTTATAGGATTATTCAAATTATTTATTTCGTGTAAGATATATCATATTGGTAGTTTATACTTTTGAAGAGTTGGCCCTTTTCATCCAAGTTGTCAAATTTATGTGTAGAGTTGTTTGTAGTATTCCTTATCTTTTCCATGCCTATAGAATCACTAGTGTTTTAATCTTAAGATTGATAATTTATGTCTTCTCTTTTATTTTCTTTGTCTGTCTTACTAGAAGCTTGCCAATTTTATTGATTTTTTTCAAAGAACCAACTTTCTCTATTGTTTTTGTTTTCAATTTCATTGATTCTTGCTCTTATCTTTCTGAAATTATTTTCCTCTCCTTGTTTTGGATTTATAGTGTTTTTCTTCTAATTTCTTGTGGTAGGAACTTAGATTGTTGATTGGAGGATTTTCCTCTCCCTAATGTGAGCATTAAGGAAGTATTTCTATACATTTTCCTCTTAGCATAGCTTTATCTGTATCCCACAAATTTTAATATGTTGTGGTTTTAGTTTTATTCAGTTCAGCGTATTTTTTTTTTAAATTTCTCTTGCGACTCCCTCTGTGATCCATAGATTATTAAGAAATGTGCTGTTTAATTTGCAAGTGTTTAAAGACTTTCTTGTTTTCATTCTGTTATGAGTTCTATTTTGATTCCATTATGGTCAAAGAATATACTCTACCTGATTACAATTCATTTAAATTTATTGTTGTTTGTTATTGATCCAGGATATAGTCTATCTTAATATATGTTCCATAATCATTTGAAAAAAAAATCAGTGTTCTATTGCTGTTGAGTGGAGTATTCTATAAATGTCAATTATATCCTGTTAGTGAATGGTGTTTTTCATTTCTTACATATTCTTGCTGATTTTTCTGTCCAGTATTTTTGTCAATTATGAAAGACAGGCATTGAAGTCTGTACCTATAATTGTGGATTTATCTATTTTCTTCTTTTGATATATCAATTTTTTCTTATATAAATTTTGGCTCTCTCATTGATGCATTCAGATTTAGGTTTGCATTGTCTTTTTGGTGGATTGACCATTTTATCATTATATGATATTTCTCCCTGTCTCTGGTAATTGTCTTTGCTCTGAAGTTTACTTTTTCTTGCATTAATATAGCCACTTCTTCTGATTAATCTGTCTATGGTATATCTTATTACATCCTTCTGTTTTCAACTTACTTTACTGTTATAATTGAAATGAGTTTCTTGTAAAGAGCATACAATTAGGTCATGTTTGGTAATCTACTTATCAATTTCTATCTTTTAATTGCTGTATCTAGAGCAATATAATATAATTTTTGATATATTAGGGCTTATAACTGCCTTTTTATTTTCTGTTTATTCTCTTTTGTTGTTATTTTTGTTTCTCTATTTTCTTCTTCCTTCCTCTGAGCATTTTATAGTTCCTTTTGATTTACCTGTACTGTTTTGAGTGTGTCTATTTGTATGCCTTTTTTAATAATTGCATTAGGTGTTTTATATGTACAAATGTTATCACGGTATGCTCATTTTGACATTTTACCACTTTAAATGAAATTTGGAAAATTTATGCACCTCTACTCCCCTTTACTTTCCCTTTTTCTTTTATAGTATAATTATCTTAAATATTTCTTTTACATACCTTAAAAATCACAGCAGACAGTGTGTAATTTTTGCTTCAACCATCAAACATAATTTTAAAAACTCAAGAGGAGAAGGAAAATGTATTGTGTTTGTCCATATTTTTCTTCTTTCCTTATTCTTGAAGCATATTTCACTAGGTATAGGATTCTGGATTAGTAGCAGTAGTAGTATTGTTGTCTCATCACTTGAATGGGCTATGCTACTTTCTCTTGGCCTCCAGGATTTCTTATGAGACAGCTGCTGTCATTCAGATTTTTCCCCCATAGGAAAGGTATAATTTCTCTCTCATTGCTTTCAAGACTTTTTTTCTTTATGTTTAGTTTTCAAAAGCTTGATTACGATATTCATAGTGTGGGTTTTTGTCATTTATCTTGTTTGGGGTTAACTCTTTAAATCTTAAACTTTATGTCTTTTGCCAGATTTGGAACATTTCAGCCATAATTTTTTCAACTACTTTAAAAAAAAATTCAATTTAATATGAGGGTACAAATGTTTAGGTTACATTATTTTCATTTCTAAGGAAAAGTTCAAGTTGTAGTTGAGCCCTTCAGCCAGGGGGTGTGCTGAACACCCTCACATTGTGTACATTAGGTGAAATCCTGCCCATCACCCTCCTTCCTCCTCTCTCCCCTTCCCTTTTCTCCCCTCCACCCTTGCTAGACTATACTTGTGTTTTTTCTTCCATGTGGGTTTGTAGTTATTTATATATTAGTTTCATATTGGTGTTGACTACATTGGATACCTTCCCCCTCCCCCCATTCTTGAGATACCTTGCTAAGAAGAATGTGTTTTAACTCCAATCCAGTTAAACACAAAAGATATAAAGTCTCCATCTTTTCTTCTTCAACTACTTTCTATCCATACCTTTTTTTCTTTTCCTCCTATGACTCTGATGACATGAATGTTAGATCTTTTGTTATGGTGCCACAGTTTCCTGAGGCTTCTTTTATTTTTTTTTCAATCTATTTTCTTTCCATTGTTCAGATTGTATAATTTTTGTAGTTCTGTTTTCAAATTTACTGATTCTTTTCCTCTGTCTCCTCCTTGGGTCCCTTTGTTGAGTTTTACATTTGATTATTGTATCTTTCAATTCTAAAATTTCTATTTGGTTCTCTTTATACCCTCTATTTCTTTGCTAATACTTACTTTTTAATTCTATTTTCTTCAAGTGTATTTGTAATGTTCATTGAAGCATTTTTATGATGACTGCTTTAAAATCTTTGTCGCATGATTCTAGTATTACTGTCATCTTTGTGTTGAGATCTGTTGATGGTTTTTAAAATTCATTTTGAGATCTTTCTGGTTCTTGGTATCATGACTGATTTTTTACCAAAACCTGGACATTTAGGATATTCTGTTATGAGATTCCAAACCTTATTTAAACATGCTATTCTCTGACAACAGTTAAGTAGAGAAAGGGGAGAAAGGGGAGACTCTGACTTCACTTGTTCCTGCCAAACAAAGATAGAAGTCTGGGTTTTCCACTCAACCTTTGTTGAAACTTGAGAGAGAAGCCCCCTTGTTACTGTTGGGTGGGGGTGAGTATCCAGGCTCCCAGAATGGTTTCCATTGATCCTGATGAGGATGAAAGTCTCAGCATCTTAGCTTCTAACCAGGCCTTCTCTGATACCGTTGCTGTAGCAATGAAAATAATTTTATGGTTGGAAGTCACCACAACATGAGGAACTATATTAAAGGGTTGCAGCATTAGGAAGGTTGAAAAGCACTGGCTTAGACTTAAGAGAGGGCAGTGAAGCTGTGGTAGGTTGAGAACTGGGGAAACCTACTTGGCTAACATCTAGCATTTGAAATGCTGGCTAGAGGCATTGCAATTTGGGGTGCATCTCATCCATTTGCTGAGCAGACTTCTCAGATGTGAAGGTTTCACCAAGATTCAGAAAGCTGTAGTGGATCAGATGGGCAGCAGGCCACCAAACAGTGACTATGACATTTTTGGTACAAATTTGGTTTTGGGAAGTGCTTTGGAGGTTCTTGTCAGTCCAACCACTGAGCTGGTCATTGCTGGTTGTCATATGAAATCTGATTTTTGTCATATATCACAATCCAATACAGAAGTGGTTCATTGTTGTTGATAGAATAAGAGAATATGGCACTTGAAAATGACAATTATTCTAATTTTCAATCATCTCATGAGGCACCTGCTTATTGAGCCTTTTCACCTTTCCAATTTGCTTTAAGTGCCAAAAGACTATAAAATGGTCAATGTTGAGTTCTTCAACAACTTCTCCTGTAGTTGTCAGAGTATCAGTTTCAATGATTGCTCTTAATTGGTCATTGTCAGCTTCCTACACTCCTCATCTTCAAGGCTCTTGTCTCCTTTGCAAAGCTTCATGAACCCGCACTGTGCTGTACTCATTTAAATGTGTTATCTCTGTTGCAAGTTGTCTCTGTTGCTTTACAACCCATTTTGAACTAGAATAAGAAAATTGCTTGAATTTGCTTTTTGTCTAACATCATTTCCATGTCCAAAATAAATATAAAATAAACAGCAAGTATAAGTCATTATCAAAAAATATATAAAGTGAGAAATGCACATTAAAATTATGTATAACATAACCACATTTATTTCAGAATGCATTCTGGTATCAAATGGTAAATTTCAACAATGCAAAAAGCACTATTACCTTTGCACCGACCTAATATCAGTCCAGAGTTAGCAACATGCAGTGCTCCAGAGGGTGGGTAGTTGGAGTCTGCCTCTATTCCAGGGAGCTGCAGTCAGGTAGGTGGATGGTAGTAGCAGGAGCAATTCAACAAACATCAGAGTTACAATTACTCTGTCCTATAATTGCACTGAGGGCCCGGGAGGAAGAGGAATAAAAAGAAGCTATGTGAAGAAATGGCCTGCAAGGATGTGGCTAGGCTTTAAAGGGGGTCCTCTACTCCAATGAGAACTAAGATAATTATTTAGAAAATTGAAGAAGAACATTGGTCAACAAAAACGTCAGTGTGATCACAAATACCAGTGCTTTACATCCCAGTGCCAGCAGACATTTCTAATGTAGCACCATTTCCCTCTAAACCCCCAGTCCTCTCACCCCAATGTCCCAGGGAGGAACTACCCATCAATAAGACCAGGCATGCAAGAAGAAACCCACTTTCTGGCTCAGGTGGGGAGCTTATTCTGGACATAAGAATGTCAGAGCAGCAGAGTGGACCCAGAGCCCATTAGGAGCGGGCCTGAGCTGCTCCTGTCTTGCCTTCTTTAATGAGAACTGGTCTAGGGCCTGGCTGCCACTGAGCCTGCTGCTACCAGTTTTGGTTACAACAGCTGAAACTAGTTAAAAGCCAAGTGGCAGAGAAAAAAGGAAAAAAACATCTTTCTTTGTGTATTAAGATCTAAGGCTTGGCTGGTTTATGCTGTTGATTTCAAGTCAGCATGCTTGCAAGTTGAATTTCAGGGGAGAGATGGGAGTGATTTATGGTGACATCTATTAAGACTTTATGGAACATAATACATGTGTCCTTGCTCCTACCATAAAATTAATCGTTGCTAATTAGTTAGGGCTGCCAGCTCACTTCTGTGTGTGAGTCCGTCGCACTCACTTCTCCCATCCTGCTAATTAGCCTGCTGCAGTCTCCTACCACCCCAGGACAGTGGGTCTCTTCTCACTGTACATTTCCTATTTAAACAACCGAGACTACTGTTTGGCTTTGGTTGGCTTTGGATAGAGGTTTAACTTTGAGAGCACAGCAGTCCTCCTGGGCAATCCTGTGATGTCAAGTGAAACAATTTTCCCCACACCATCAGACAAACTTAACATCCCTCTCTTTCTCTCTTGGTGAAAACGTTCTTTTGTATGAAATAATACAATTAAAATTTCAGGGACTTGGTTTTGGCCACTATGTCTGGCTTGCTGGTATCGAGTGGAGATGATTCTGGGGGACCAACACCACAAGTGCAGCTGGGCAGCTCCTCGGCCACAGTGACAGCTGCCTGGGGTAGAGTTCTGTAGTGATCAGCTCTAAGGGAGATGCTTTGAGGTGCTGAAGATATCATGACAATGACTGAGCTTGTCCGCAGCCTCGCAGCCCTTGGCGGGGCTGTGACTTCATTGTACTTGCCTAGGGAATATCAGTTGTATAATTGCTCTTGACATTTCCATGGTAAAAAGAGGATGATTCTGTTGAATTTTTCCAAGAGCAAGTAGCCTATTTTGTCCAACAATAATAATTCTAGGGGTAGCAGTCTCATGCAGTTATTATCATGCAGAATGACAATAAAACGAAAGGGCTTTTTCTAAACACTGTTCTGTACTCAGTGAAGCCTGTTCACTCCTCTGCTCAATGAGCCAACAAAACAGCCAGGCACTGGAGAGAGAAAAATCCCGTTTGCATTGATTGCATCGTGCATGCCTCTGCCCAACTCCTGTGAGGTGGCTTATTTCACACATCCTCGTGACAGAGTAATGTGACTTCATTGACTGGCAGGCAGCTGTCGGTGCAGCGTGTGAAGTGTCTGGGTGTGCGTATGTGTGTGTGATGCCCACACACTGAAATCAAGAGGGAATGAAAAGCATAGCATTGCGGAGGAAATTTAAAGGGGAAGTCAATCTTTCATCAAATTCACTCACAAAAGGGAGACTGTAGCTATGTTCAAATTCAAGCCTATCTCTAGCCCAGCTGCCAAGCAATGGAAGAGGACTGATGTCAGTCCTTAATTTTGCTTTGGTACAGGGCTTCACAGAGCAGGTGCTAGAAAGGCAGCACCAGGCGCCAAGAGTCCAGCTGGGCCAGCAATCAGATATAAGCATGGCACTGTCTGCCCACCACTGTCACACCCATACGTGCCCTCCTGCCACTTCTCCCCTATGTCACTACTTGGGCCTTTTTGCACCTGCTTCTGCTCCCTGTTTTCACTGCACCTCCTCAAGCTGAAATCGGTCCCGTGAAAGGTGACATTTGACAGCAGCTTCTGACATTAGATGCAGAGATTCACATGCTGTGAACCCATAATTATCTGCACTGGGGAGATCTTAAAGGGATCCAAATGGTGTTTATGTATGCCTGTAATCTTTTTATTTCTGAGAAGTCTTCTCAGATAGATGACCAAGAAATAATGGATGTTTTTAATGACAAATTTATGTGATTTTTTTTTCCACTTTATCGCCCTTGGTAGAGTGCCGCGGCATCACACAGTTCACAGCAACCTCCAACTCCTGGGCTTTGGCGATTCTCTTGCCTCAGCCTCCCGAGTAGCTGGGATTATAGGCACCTGCCACAAAGCCCAGCTATTTTTTTGTTACAGTTCAGTTGGGGCCAGGTTTGAACCCGCCACCCTCAGTATATGGGGCTGGTGCCCTACCCACTGAGCCACAGGCACCGCCAATTTATGTGATTTTTAATGAACTCTTTGCTTTGGCGACAACTCTAGATCACTTAATGTGGCAGCCTGGTTAAGGGAAAATATGACTGAGAAAGCTATTGCTGTTTCTGAGAGTCATGTGGAGTGTGGTAGCTGCATGAATGATTCTTTCACTCTATTATCAAATAACTTGACTCTTTGGATTTATAGTTTCGCCCTTTTATTATATTTTCATGGCCCTACTATAATCTAGAACTCGATGATGATGTTTTTATCAGAGCAACACCTTCCTGGCTACTCTCTCTGTTTCTGGGCATTTAATACTCCATGCATATTGCTACCAGACAACATGCTACTTACATAAAGCTATTCTGTTGCTCAGGAACCTGCAATAGCTTCCATCCACATCTATAATCAAGTCTAGGCCTCTGATCTGACCTTCAATCTCTCTATAATCTGGTCTGATTTACTTATCTAAGCATACACTGAAAGCTCCATGTCACCCCCTCTTATTGCACTGCAGCTGAGCAGAGCAATCCTAGTCCCATCACCTTGCCTTGGTGCCTTTCCTCTTTTAAGAGCCCTCCTTTGCCTGCACTTATTTAATAAATGTATTCTTCACACGTGAGCCTCCATTCTTTTGTATCCATGAAGCCTTTCTGATATTTACGACCGAAAGCAACTTCTTTGTCACGTTCCTCGCACTCTAGTAGGCAAATGCTTGGCACCATTTTTGCACAAGCATCTTGCCTTGATCTTAGTGTCTTATCTACAAGTTTTATTTCCAGAATGAATTCTTTACTTTCTTGATTCTTCGTCTCCAGAATGCGCACTATGGAACTTTAGTGTAAATAACAATGGAACTTGGATTCAAAAGATCACGTTTGAGGTCCAGCTTTATAACTTAGAAACCGTGTAACCTTGACCTCTTTAAGGCTCTGTTTCCTCAGCTGCAAAATGGAACGCAGGGTATTTTCACAGCCTGTTTGTCTGAGTTATTTTAATGCTCAAATAACTAGCATGTGAGAGTACTTTATAAACCTTGAAGTACTCCAAGAACAGAAGGCCCCATTATTATCGTGGTTTGTCATTTAATGTTAAATTGAACCAATAAAATGCATCTGTGAGGCACTGTGCCGTCCTGAGTGCCCCATTGCTAAGTCGTGGTGGTCACGCCATATAGCATTTACCGAAGCTTTCATTGTTCAGGCTGCTCTCTATTTAGAATGCCATTTTGTTCTTGCCAGTGCTCCAGAGGTTGCAGGGGTCAGACATTTTTATTCCCATTTTACAGTTAGAGGAAAGAAATCAAAGAGGACAAATACATTAAGTGACTTGCTGTAAATTATATAGTTAGATGATGGCCATGAGTGAAATGAAGCTTTCATCTTCCTCTTAATCCTTTACTATAAATCGTGATCATTTTTGTTCTCTGCCTCCTTCACCGCCACCTGGTCCCGGCCTGTAGGACACTTTCCTCTGTGGGTTTCACTTTTCCTCCTTTACCTTCATTGGCCCTTGCACAGTGAGGGTGGCTTCACCTGGGTTTGCAAGGATCTCACTCCTGTTCGTTTCCTTACAATCCTGTGCACATCCATCAGGTAGAAGGACAAAACGTAAGGGGCATTATATTATTCCTTCCAAATGCTGTTGGTTTGTTGAAGTATTCTCAGGTGAGGAAGGGTGGATCAGAGAAGTTACCTGAGTCCAGTGTTAGGTCCTCACTATCTCTGCCAACAGTTCAATCATCCTGAAAAAGCAGGTTGTCCCCAGATTCTTGTCTACCCAGGCCCCAGGAAGAGTATGTCTTTGGGGCCTGAGAATAAATAACAGACTATCTGATGCAGACTGGAGATAGGCGTGCACTAATATAGTTGTCCCCCCCATGTTTAACTTCCCTTTGGTGCACCTGCTGTACCCGTGGGCCCCAAGTCTGGAGCCATTCCAGCTTCCACCAAATAGGGCAGCCCACCTCCATCCAAAACCCCCACAGAGGTTGTCTCATGCATCAACGTAGCAACCATACACCATCTCTCTTTTAGAAATCTGCTGAAAAATCTCATTAATCGAGGTTTCCACCTTGCCTCCACTTCACTGTTATGTATGAGAGGCAAACTGGCATGTCAGCCTGCCAGTGTAAACAGAATGTCTTCAATGTCTTCCTAAGGAAGTGCTGCTGGATGCAGTGACATCTTTTAGCCATAGCCATAGAGACAAAGGGTGATCAAATGATGACGTCCTCAACTTCAGTATCATTAGCATTGGCTCATTCCTGAATGAATGGCTTTAATGTAATCTAATCAGAATATCTGCTGACATTTTAATACTTTAGACCACGGCAATCCCATATATAAATGGTTTACAGGAATATATAAGAGACAAAATTTTTAATCACCCTGCATAAGTAGTTCCCTTTGTAATGGCAGTATTGAAGCTCCCCCAGGAGAAGGTAATTCTATAAAGAACTTCATTACAAAACCTGGGAAAACATAACAGTAGCCAAATTGGTCTGACCCACTGCAGTATCCCCACCAGGACCCCCAAACCCAATGGGTGGAGCAGTTCTCTCCTTTCTGAAGCACTACAATTAGGTCAATGTGACTTAGCTGTACACTTTTTACCATTGTCCTCCAAAAGCTGAATCTTTAGCATTGATGGCAAACTTTAGAAGTCTTCCACCTGACAGAAGCATAAAACAAGTCCTTATCCCAAGACAGAGAGAAAATGAACCCAAGCAGTGTGACTCTCACTTTATAAATCTGCTCTCAGCTCATAAACTACTTTTAACACCACTGCTTCTTGACATGAGTTCACACCCAAGGTTTTGCAGATCGTCAAAGATGAGGGAGGGTATAAATAGGCAGAAGGCAGAAGAAATAAATCTAGTGGCTGCAGAGAATGGGTAATTTGACTTTGGGGACAGGCTATAGTAATATTCCACTGACTTCACATAGTGCCCTGGCCCTCCCTCATCCTTACACTTTTGAACTATAGAACATTGTGTTTGGTTGGTAAAATGTTTATAATAATAAGGGTCAGGGTATAATGAGAAGATCACTGGATTTTTTTTTTTTTTTTTGACAGAGCCTCACTATGTCTCCTTTGATAGAGTGCCGTGGCGTCACAGCTCACAGCAACCTCAAACTCTTGGGCTTAAGCAATTCTCTTGTCTCAGCCTCCCAGGTAGCTGGGGTTACAGGTGCCTGCCACAATGCCCAGCTATTTCTTTTTGTTGCAGTCATCATTGTTGTTTAGCAGGCCCTGGGCCAGGTTCAAATCTGCCAGCCTGGGTGTATGTGGCCAGCGCCATAACCACTGTGCTATGGGCGCCAAGCCAGGGCACTGGATTTGAGGGCAAGTGGATGGGTTTGGGGTCCTGGCATAGCTGTAGGAACTTAAGATTTCAATGTGCCTGACTGCCCTTATTTATAGTTCAAATAGGTTATTTAAGATCTTTAGGCCTCCTGTTTGAGCTTTTAGAGAACATTCCATCTGCTGTGAAACCCTCCAGCGGCACTTCCTTGGAAATGTATTGAAGACATTCCATTCAGACTGGTGAGGTAAGCATGCTACTTTGCCTCTTGTCAACACGCAGGCTCATTAGGAGCCCTAATGGATAAGATTTTTCACCAAATTCCTACAAGAAAGATGCTTTATGGTTTTCATATTGATGCATAAGACATAATGGAGGAAACTTTTCTCTTATTATCTGTGTGGGGCTTCCCTGTTTGGTGGAAGCTGGAATGGCTCCAGGCTTAGGGTCCATGGGTACAGCAAGGGCACCAGAGGGAAGGAGTGGGGAAAGGCTTAGACACGGGGTGGGGGACAATTGCATTAGTGATGTACACCCCTGCCTCCAGTCTGACAGCGTCAGGTGGTCTGTTATTGTTCTTGAGCCCCCCCCCAAAAAACTAAATCTAAAACACTTGTCTACAGAAACTGCCAAATGGCACCGAAGGATGAGAACTAATAGCAGAGGTATTGGAGCCCCAGAATAATGTTATCTTTAGCTCTAGCTTCAAGGCCTACTCTCTGCCTACTCACTCTAAATCAAGGTCTGCCTGTCTACGGGTTCTCCCAATGACCCAGTTCCTAACCAGTCATCCTATGCAGACAGGCTCCCTGGAAACAGAATTACTGACATAACAGCACAAGGAACTCATCTTAGCTAGCCCATCTTTACTTCTTAAAACATAAATAGGATTCTAGATCCACCATACATCTGAGGACACTAAGCCCTTAAGAGATCCAGAGAAAAACTGGTCTGGAAGAAAACAGGTATTTCATGAAGCAGAAGAGCATTTGAAAGGAAAAAAAAAAAGTGTTTTCTCCGACTTTAGATTTTATATGCATAAAAATAGATAAAAGATAGATAGATATGGAAAAGGAATTACGACAGAGCAAGAAGGGACTCGTTACAAATATATGAAGGTAGAAATCAAAGTTTCAGTCATAGGTTTAAAAGTCAGTCTGGAAACTTTTCCAGCCTAAAGAATAAAAAGAGATGGAGAATGTTGGGGAAGAAAAGGTAAGAGAAATAGAGAGTCAGTCCGTGAGAGGGGACATCTGATGATGAAGATTTCCAAATAACAAATAATGGGCTGGACATGGTGACTCACGCCTGTAATCCTAGCACTCTGGGAGGCCAAGGCGGGTGGATTGCTTGAGCTCATGGGTTTGAGACCAGCCTAAGCAAAAAGCAAGACCCCGTCTCTACTAAAAATAGAAAAACAAAGGCAAGAGGATCACTTGAGCCCAAGAGTTTGAGGTTGCTGTGAGCTATGATGTTACGGCACTCTACCCAGGGCACTCTACCCAGTTTGAGCCTCTGTGTCAACCCCCCCCCCACCAAACCAAAAACAACAACAACAAAAAAGATTTCTGAAATAATGATGAGAACAGAGGAAAATGGCGAGGGGCAAATTATTCAAGAAAAGAAGAAAAGACAGTTCCTCGGTCATGAAGAAGCACCCTAGACCTCAGATTAAGAAGCCCACTAAGCGCCAGTGAATAAATGAAAATTCTGCCTAGTTCAATTAGGTGCTCAGACAATCGTGAGACTAGAAAAGAGAAACCGTTTGAACTTAATTGCTAGCCCCCCCCCTCTTTAAGTGGCTCAGAAGTTTCTGCATGACATTAGACATGGGAAAGTCACTAAACCTTTAGATATGTTGTTAGGCTGGTCATATTAATATAAATTCTGTTTATTGCTTTTCAGTTTGTAGGAGCATAAACTTAATTGCATCACATAAATAGAATATAAATATTAAGTATTTGTGCAATGTTACGGTAGAAATTGAGGGAAGGCAGAGGCACTCACATGCTCACCAAATGCAGAAGAGTAGGACCAGATGTGGCTAGAACTGAGGGGCAAACAGACGAACTAAAAATAATGCCACTCCCAATTATTGGGAGGAGGTAGGCGACAGTGCAAGCTAGAGCCTCCTCTCATGCAATTGGGAATCAGGAATGGGCAGTATAGCATATTCATTGCATATTGTGGCCCCAGGCCTTGGGCCTGTGAGTAGAGCAGGGGCACCAAAGGGAAGGAGTGGGAAAGATAATCTCCAGAAAACCAAAAATCAAACTGGTTTGAATTGGCTATGCAGAAGAGTGGAACCTTTGGAAGGATACAGTTTCCTTCTATCTTAAGCTCTTTGTTACTGTTTGATGTGTTACCACGTATGCATATTGCTTTCTTTAGTGTTCCTTTTTAATTTTAAAAAATAAGTATTTATTCCCTAAAATTCCGACATCATATGTGCAAGGATACAAATTAGTGATGAATTGGGTTGAGCTATGTGAACTAGCCAATATTTCTCCAATTTTGAACGGACATTTCATTTGATTCAACCTAAATAGTTTTCAGATTTGGGTCTTCAATGCAGACATGTCTTTGCGTGAATATTCTACATAGGATCAAGTCAGTGACATCATGGCATTCTGGAGATGTCATAATTCATTACATCCTATGATATTCTTCCTCCCAACTAACATTTCAAACCCTGGTTACAAGGGATAATTTAAAAGGCACATCCTCCAAACCCAAACCCTATATACAAAGAATTTGCTGCTGTTTCTACACACCCTAACCCTATATTTTTTCTGTCTTTCGTGGTGGTTTTTACATTCTGCCTTTTACAACTGTTCTTTGTGTACCTGCTCATCTCCCTGTTATACTGTTCATCCTCTGGAGGAAAGACTCATGATCTATTGGGAGAGGCGGCATATGCCCGGAAGCAATCCCGGCATGCCTGCCTGCTTTCCAGCTATGTGACCCTGGGCAACTTACTTAACATCTCCAAGACTCAGTCACGGCATCCTCAGAATGGAGGAGTGATGTCTCTCCCTGGGCCCCTCAGGATGTTTGAATAATATGCTTAACACAATGCCTAGCACACAGCTGATGGGTGTGGAATGACTGTTTACTTCCCCTTCCTCTTATTCATCCCTGAATCTTCGATAGCACCGAACACAGTTTATTCCCCATAGATGTATAAATGATGAATCAGGGCTGGGGGAGAGAATATTTATTTGAAAGATCCTGGAAGGATTATAAAATCCTTTAAGGAAATACATATTAACATTACCTGTCTGAGTTCTCCAATAAACATATGGAAGGGGAAAATACCCTAAGATTGTGCTTTGCATTTTAACTGGACAGAAACTCACATAGAGATGGGCAGCACTTGGGATGCCTGTGAGCCTCCATCTTTCAGATAGTGACCACGTGTCATTAGTTATGAGCTCTATGAGCCTTTCTATGGAATCAAGGAGGGTCTGCCACCAAGGAAGGCAGCCTGGGAAACTGGCATGAAGCTCCAGAACTCACAACACGGCACCCTGATTTTGATTGCTTATTGGACTAAGAGCTTGCTCCTTCTCCTTATGTTCAGAGTGTTCCTCGTAACTCCAATCTGCTTTTGTAAAGGAGTTGTCTCCCAGGACTCCATGGAGCCTTTTGCCTGTCCCTGTCATCACCATTTATCACATTCTGATCACATTCTTATCTGTGTATTTCTCTTATCTATCCTGCCCCCTCACTAGAGCACTCACACTGTGAAGATGCTTAGTATATTTAAGAAAGGATAAACGGTTCATTCCCTGAATGACCACGGTGTGGATTCTGAGCCCTGCCTACCAAAAACAGAAGATTCCTTCTGCAGCGGGAACATTCCTCCAGAGGCATCGTGGTAAAGGCCAACTAACTTGAAGAAGTCAATCAGAAAACCACAGTAGCTACCAGATAAATTATTGAAGGAAGGGAAGTTTTAGTGGGGAGTGCCCAGGAGTGGAGGATTCCAGTGATTAAACAGGCATCAGCATGGAGGCTTCTGCAGTAGCTTGGGAGGGGGATAGAAGAGTGTTAAAGGGATGTTTTCAGCCTTTAGAGAATGAAGAACTTTCGGGCTCAGGGATACAAAGTCAGAAGGGTAGGCAGATATGACTGTCTGGCCCACCTGCCAGGATTTTGTATAATCTCTCTGCATAATGATTCTTGAAAATACAAACATTGCTGGGACTGACTGACAAGTATTGTTCCAGCGGGGAGAGCTGTCAGGGCAAATCAATCCAACTCTACCACATGCCTGTGTGTGGAACAGATATAATTTTGGCTGTTAGGGGATGTCAAAGCGAAGGCTGAACCGTATGTGTATTTTGAAGTGTGGTGCTCCTTCCAGTCTAACAGCTTGAAAGATTTCTGGGGCTTTCCCCCTCAGCTTTTTCTTACAAGAAGTTTTGAGAATTTAACTTAAATAACTCGATTGCTTTTATCTGCTGTGATATACAGGTTAATGGATAGCCCTCGCATGCTGCTAGTGCGTGCTGTAGGAGGCATCTGAGTAGCCACCTGGTGGCTTTACAGGAGTCTTGTTCTTCACGGCACCAAATGCAAGACTGACAGGCTGAGCTTGAAGGCTCAGGATGGGAATTCCTGAAAATCCACCTGCTCCCTTGGTGACCAAGTGCTATGCTGTGCATTGGGTTGAGGCCCTCAGAAGGTCGCTCACTCAACATCTCTCTTCTCTGGTTCCGAAGTTTTCTACACCCTCCAGCCCACTTCACTCTCCATACCTTCCCTAGGATCTCTCCCACCAGTTATCTCCTCTACCTTCCCTCCTTTCTTTTGTTTTATTTCTCTGCCTATTTAATTTATTTTATTTTATTTTATTATTTTATTTCATTTTATTTTTATTGTTGTTCTTTTTGGCCGGGGCTGGTTTGAACCGGCCACCTCTGGCATGTGGGGCTGGCGTCCTACTCTTTTGAGCCAGAGGCGCCGCCCTATTTAATTTCTTACCACCTACAACTCCCCTTAATTTACCAACACCCTGAACCTCAAAATCACCCCTACTGCATCTGCAGGGACCCCATTTGCTGCCTCTACTCCTTCACCTCCTGCTCAGGACTCTGACCAGGGCAGTCTGCCTTCTGCTAGCTCCAGGATCATCATCTGTGGCCCCTTCTTCTGCCTCTGATTTGTGCATTTTGGTCTCATCTTCTATCTCTCCCTGTTTTTCTTAATAGTCATGAGTAGTCGTTGGTAACATCTCGGTCTCTTTGGGTCACATATTTGTCCCCAGCCGCCCTACTACAGACATCACCTCCCACAAGAGTCAGTCATGCTGAGGTGTGCACTTCTGATAGACAAGGGGTGGAGAGGAAAGATGGGTGAGTGAGTCAAGGCTGCCCACCTTGGCTCTGCACCAGCCTCCAACAGGATGCTATGATCGAGGGCTGTGTCCTAACTGGCCTTCCTGCCTCCATGCTCACTGCAGCTGGATGGCTCTCTCTCTCATGACTTGTCCTGTCACTTCTCGCCGTGCACAGAGGTCTTCAGCAGATCCCCTGGGCTCGTTTATATAAGTCCTGTACTCACATATGAGGTCAGCCACACTGTGTAATGTGTGGGCTGCTGCAGACTTTAGATGCCACTTAGCCCCAACTCCCTGACTTAGCAATGAGGAACCGGAGGCATAGAGAATGATGTCTCTGGTCCGAGAGTCTGTATTTATTAGTGCCAGAACTTCTCTAACTACTTAGTGAGGTCATCAAGGCCCTGTGTCATCCAGCCTCACTCTGCTTTTACAGCATGTTGCCAGTTCTCTTCAGGAAAACCCAAGAAAAAAACACTATTTCCAAAACACACCCTGGACTTTTCTTTCTCCTCACTTTGTTCTTTCCACACCCCCCCCCCGACACTTTCCACCCTCCAGTAAGTGCCCCATTTCCCACCATTGTTTTCTCTTTATCAATAACCCATCTATTTTTATCTGTTCATAGTTAATTTTTTTTTAGTATTATTAATTTATAAAATAGTTGTAATTGCTTATTGAGCTCTAGGTCCAGCAGTGGGTGAGGGGAAATTACACCAATTTGTCAATCCCATGCCCAAAGCATTTTTGAGTACGCCTATAGGTGTTTATTTTTATGCCATTATGATGCTAAGTGCTGTGGACTCCTTGTGTAATGCTTTGGCTGAGGGTGGATTTTGTGTCATATGTTCATCGGTTGTTGAGTTCTGCTGTGGGAAATATTCTTAGGGAGCTCATTTCTTACTCTAGGGACATTGTTGAGGATGTTAATCATTGTGCCAGTCAGGATCCTCGGTGTAACATTCATTACTGATATTCCTTTGAAAACGGTCATGAACAATCTTACTTTCCAGAAGGAATCTCTGTGCTTTTACTTACAGGTAGCCAAAATTTTGTGAATGATTGTGTTTGCCTCTTGGCTTCTCCCACCAGGTAGCTGGGACTCAAATTATGACTCAAGTTTAATAACTATTGGGGACACTATAATTTGCTTATTTGCATTTCTACTTAAAGCATTGCGTTAGCTTTTTTTCTTTTTCATATCTCCTGACTTGAGTTGTTTTTTAAGCTTTGTTTTTCTTTGTGTCATATAAAATGCCTAAAATCTTTTGTGAATGAAGTGAAGACGTGAGTAAATGGGACGATAGATATACATACATGGAGTTTACAAGTTTCTTGAGAACAACGACTATTTTACTCCTCCCTTTTTCTAGGCCCTAGACAAATCCCCAGGGATTTTTAGTGGGTTCTTAGTAAAGATTTGTTGTACTAAGATGATAAAAATAGAACCAGGCTTCCCTAGGTAGGCAAAGTCAAACTCACAGACCTTTTCTCTCTCACTTTGCTTTTCCTACGAAGGCCAAGGGAAGGTAGTATGTAGTGGAAAGAATTCAAACCCTGTTACTCATTGATTAACGTCAAATGAGTTATTAGCAGATATGATCCTCTTCTTTTTCGTTTGCTATGAACATGGAGGTAAGAATACCCTACCAGATGGCTATGAAGATTGATAACTCTTGTAAATCTCTCAGCCTGCTCCCTGGCCCATCACAGCAATCAGCATGTGTTAGGCACCCTCTTCCCTCCTTCCCTCTCTATTTTCCCATTTCATTGGAAATAGTCCTTGAGAAAAGATAAGTAAGTGGATTGCTCTATGACCACAAGTCAGTCAATTAATTGTGGTGTCATCTGTAAAATAAATGTGACGATTAACCTCATTTGGAGGGATATGGAAATTAATTGATGGTAATGTGCATTGGGATTTTTTACGGAAAAGTGCTTAAGAAGAGCTCAGTTGTTACATGCTCTATTTCATCACTAATATTATTTATGAATATTTGCCCTTTTCTTGCCCTGGGGTATTTTATGTCTGTGGTCTTAATTGCATTTATTTTCAGTTTAGTACCAATGTGTATCTTAATACAAAATGTAGCTGAAATTAAAAACACAATTTCCTTCACACAAATTTATTTTTAGTAGGTGGATGGTTTCATTTGAATCAATATGCTACTCCTACATTAAGATGTCTAGTAAATAATTTTTATTACTTTTTTAAAGTAATAAAATTACTGTATTTTAAATCAAGTAATAAAATTACTGTAGTTTAAGTCAAGTTCAAATAATTTTCAAAGAGTTTAACTTTTACCTTCTACTTTTCACACTCATGCTTTATGCATATTAGCGGTTTTTCTCATGAAATTCTTCATTATGAGATATTTAGTTGACTTCAGAAGATAAACATGGATGTTTTAAGCATTTCTGGTAGAAAAGATATTAACTAAATGGAATACCTGTTTTCACTTAGATGCTAGGAAACCCTCGCTGTCTTCAGTCCCAATTAGAGACCTATGTTATAGAGTCCAAGGGTCACCCTTATAAGAGGCAGGGGAGCTAAGTCCTACCTAGTCTGGCCACCTTCCGGCCATATGGCCCTTTGAAGATCATATCACTGTGTCAGGCCTCACTCACTGAGCTGTTGAGCACAGGGGAGTTGATCTCCATGATCTTTAAGTCTTCTTTCTATCTCAACATCCAGTCCTTGGAGATTGAACTGCTTAAGGCAGGCTGTGCATTTAAGACTACAGGGGAAACTGAGAGAAAATTTCAGGAACTCCTAACACAGAACAGTATCTTCTAGGGCATATTACTCTTCATCTGTCTTGTCAAATCCTTAAAATACCTTTCTTTTTGATTGCAGATCACTTAGAACTCAGCACATATTAGATACTCAACAAATGTCTCAGTTTAAGATCCTCGAGTTGAGGAGGTTATGTCCACTGTCTCAAGGACTTTTATGAAACCCTGTTATTGAGGAAATAGGAAAGACACATTTCCTATTTAAGACATTAAATGGATAAGATTGCATTTATTTATTTTTTAAATTAGTTTTAGATTTAGTGGTAATAGATACAGACATGGATGGACACTTTTCCTATTGCCGATGTGCATATATATAGAACACGTACTTCTGAGAGGACTCTGTGCTAGGAATTTGACTCAAGCAACCTGAAGCTGCAAGCCTGTCTGTAAACTGATGGAGCTACTTAGTGACATGAGGCATCATTTCAGTATTATGATGCGTTGTTAATTCAAAACCGGAAATCCGTGCTGTTCTGGTACTCATGAGACCAATGACCAAGTCCGCCACATTTTCACTCTGGAAAGTTCCATCAATGACAAAGATGCCCAGACAGTGTGCAGACCATGTGAGTTTGGTGGTGTATTTGTTATAGCTCTCATTGAGACCTCCTTTTCTTGTGGCAGAGTGAATTTTAAAGAGAAATTTTTTTATAAAAATTTTTTAAAATCCAGATTAATATAAGGGTGCAAATGATAAGGTTATAGTGTTTATATTTGTTAGGTAAAGTCTGAGTTGTAATTGGATCCTTCACCTAGGGAGTACTGTTTTGAGTTGTCCTCTAAATCCAGGAAATCATTTATGGTGGAATTTGAGCTCTTTTTATTTTTTTAATTTAATTTAAATTTAATTTTTTTTGGTAGTTTTTGTCCAGGGCTGGTTTTCAACCCACCACCTCTGGTATATGGGGCTGGCACCCTACTCCTTTGAGCGACAGGTGCTGCCCCTTATATTTTTAATTTTTTATTACACTTATTCATGTTGAGTTTGAGGTGATTTTACTCAAGTCCTTAAAGTAAAAAGTGAAGAATTGACTAGTCTCAGAGAAAGGAAGCATATAAGAATTTTATGTGATGACACAAAAGCTTATTTATCATGGAATCCTTGCCAGGTGTGTTAGCTGGAGTCTACAATCTCAGCTACTTGTGATGCTAAGGTAGGAGGATCACTTGAGGCTAGGAGTTTGAAACCAGCCTGAGCAACATTGCAAGACCTTCACCTCAAAAAAAAAAAAAAATCATAGAATCAGTCCTTAAGCTTGCTTTACTCAGAATGTTTTGTAAAAACTGAATCAGAATGTTCACAGGTCTCTTCAAAACAGTGATACTCAAAGTACCAGTCCATAGTGAGATAGGAGTTTGTCTAGACTGTGAATCAGTGCATGGCTTCCTTTAATAAGAAGGTCTGACTCAGAAGTCAGCTAAATGCCATGCCAACTGCTGAACCAAACCTGGACTCTTAGCATCACTATCAAAAGACATAGGAGAAACGGCAGTCTGTTGTCTCTGTAGCTTAGGCAAGCTCCACAGCTTCTCTGTGTCTGAGGCAGGGGGGTGGGGAGGAAGGCACAGGTAAGGTGGAGAGGGAAAGTGTGAGCCAGGAGTGCAGTGGGTGAGGTGAGGGGAGTCACCGAGATGTCAACAAGGAGTGGGCAGAGGTGGTACAAGGCAGTGGTTCCCGAAGATCGATCTTCAGATAGCTGGGGCTCTAGCAGGAGGGGCAGGGAGCAAGGGGCAGAAGTGAGGCATGTAGGCCCTGAAATGTCTGGGCAAGGGGGAAAGGGGAATAGCATCCATTTGAGAGGGAAGAAAGGGGAAAGGCACAGGTGTCCTCAGTGCATTTCCAAGGTTTTATTTGAGCCCGTGAGGGAGAGGGACTTTTCATGAGAGGTGGAGGAATGAGGAGCTTGTGGAGACACTGGCAGTGAGCCCACAGAGCACCATGGAAGAGTATTCAGGGGAGGTGAGGGGCTTTTGAGAGTTGGCAGGGAAAGTATGAGAAATGTGGGGTGAGAAGCTGGATAACCAGGGACTTGGCAGTGGTGTTAGAGAGAAATGGGAAATAAGACAGCTTGGGATAAGTCCTGATGCTTTCTTGATGCAGAATGGGATGGAATTCTTGGCTCAGTGATGCTGAAGCTTCAGATTAGATGTCTACCCCTGACATCTCAGAGTTGGGGCTGCTTTATCACCTATATACTCAATAGCGTTGTTGTCAGTTAACTGAGATAATATAGTACAACACTATCTGTCTGTGGGTGTTATTATTAAATGTATTTTTCCAAAAATATCTGTATACTACCAATTGTATGCAAGTCACCACAAGACCTGCCAGGTATATAAAAACAAAATGATTACCTATGTCCCTAAGTAGCCTCAGTCTTATAAAAAGAAATTTATTCTATTTAGAGAGAATATATTGGCAACAGGACACTGTGCAAATAATCTGTGGCCCAAAGCACAACAAAGCGAGTAAATGCAAATACAGTAAGTAGCCTATTTCCCAAAGAAAAGAGGCATTTACTGCTTTCAATGCCCAAACTGGGGTTAATCAATTTAGTTTTGAAAATGATGAAATGGTAGCTTTAAAACTTACTTTGTGCCAACTTTTCCCCTTGCATGGTATATGGAAAAAAAAAAGTATGAATCAAATGCAAAAAATGTTAAATACTTGCCTTGGTCTGGTTGAGTGTGAAGTAAATCAAGTGGCAATTTAATTCCCACTGAACATGTGACAACCAGGGAGTTAAATATTAGATTTAAATAGGGCTGCTAATTCTCTGCAAGAATTACATTTGTGTCTTCATATGGGTACTCTACCTAATGAACACATTTCTCTCCTCTTAAATTTAGACGTCGCTACTGGAGCATGAGAAATTAATATACGTTCTTATATTCATTAATCCTGTTGCTCAGAAAAAGACCTTTTGATATTTATCACCCTGAGTTCCCAGAGGCTCACAGAGCCATTCTCAGCTCCAAACCATATGAATCATCAGAAGGAAAAAAATCCCATTAAAGCAAAGCCTTAATCACCACTCGCATTTTATACAAATTTGTACCTAGAAAGAAACTGTATAGGGTATTACATCAATGAAGAACAGGTAAATTAATGGTGGTATCATCCTTGCACAGAATATTATAAAGTTGTAAAAGGGAAAGATTTAGTGCTACACACACAATGTCACAATGTAACTCGGTCTCAAGGATATTGTTGGGTGAAATATGCAAGATATGGAAGAATTTGTATAGTATGATTCCATTTATGTAGGCTTGAAAACAGGCAAAGCCGCGCAGTCTCTTAGGGGGGATATAATATTGGCAGCAAACTTGTAAAGGAAATGATTAACACAAAATTTAAGGTAGTGATTATCCCTGGGAGATAGATAGGGAAGTGGATACAATCAAGAACGATACGGTTATGCTCCTACTGTACTAGTGATATTCTATTTCTTAAAGGAGATATTGAGTTCCTAAGTATTCATTTTATTACTATTATTATTATTTATACTGCAGGGATATGCTTTATATATTCTTTTGTTTTTATTAGTCAGTTCACATTCAAGACAAAAGCTTCAAAGAAAAATTGTCAGATTGCACTCTGGTGATACTAAATCATGCTTAGCACCTGAGGGATTGCCCAGGGCCTCTGGAGAGGTACAGGGCTCCCTCTTAACCTTGGGCACTTGCAGATGTGAAGAGATTGGAGGATAAATCTGAGTGCATGTGAGTTGAGAAGGAGAGGGCTTTGGTGCTCAAAGTGGTCCTAGACAGCTCTCTGAGGGAGTGAGAATTTGAATTGGACTTTGAAGGGTGGACTGGAGCAGAGAGGAAGCCCAGGGATCATTTTAACTTTTTACTCTGTTTCTCATGTAAATCAAGTCTCCCCTCCTGTTTAATGCAATTTACAATTGAAAAGAGACTTGGTGGAGTAGAAGAAAAAGCCTGGATTCTGGATTTAGACAAACTTGGGTCCAGATCCCAATTACACTCCCAGATGGAATCCTTGACATTCCTACAGATGTTTTTCTGCTTATAAAATGCAGAGAAGAAGAAATAGGCTTGTGAGAATGAAATGAGGGAACATCCGTGGCCGTGCGTTGCAAGCTCTAGAGGGCACCGCAGTCTCTCTTTAATTCACTGCCACTCAGGGACAAGGACTTCAGAAAAGCACATGGTCAAGACCCAGGGGACACCAGTGCTAAGGGGTAGCATTTAATGTGCTGGATGCACAGGCTGGCACTAGAGGTTTGTCCTCTACAGAGTCTCCTTGTGTTACCTCCTCTGTTAGGTCTATCATCTCTCTGGTGTCCACCTTGCAGCCAGTGAGTTTCTTAGGACCCTTGACTGCCTTACTGCCCTGGAAGGTGTCAGGATGAGTGACTTGAGCTAGTTCTGCTGCAGACTATACAGAGAGATGTTCTTCTTTCTTCTCCAGATTAATCTTTGGAAAGCTGGGACTGAGGCCTGAATTAAGAAAGGGGCTAAGAAGAAGCTTCTGGCACAGTCTAGATATTTCTGGTCTAAGCAAAAGAAATCACTGGGGCCCCACCATGGTCTAGACTACCTCACAGAAAGGGTGAGGTCAAAGCTTTAATCAGGTGTCCACAGGCCACATTCGGCCTGCCTAGGACGTTTATCTGGCCTGCAGGGTGTTTTTGCCGCCGCTCCCTGTCCTGCTTAGCAGTCGACTTGTCCGAGGACCCGCAGTCTGGCCCTCCAATGATCTGAGGGACAGTGAACTGGCCCCCTGTTTAAAAAGTTTGAGGACCCCTGGATTTAATTAACACTGCCCAGATCTTGCATTTTTCCCTTTGTGTCCTTTAAGCCTATCTCCCTTAGGAGTCTGAGATTGCTTAACAAAGAATTAGGGATTTGTGGCTCTCTCTCTGCCTTGCCCCATCAGACACATGACTAATAATTACATGTGAAGACTCTGATTTATAAAGAGGCTTGCCACTAATGTTAATTTCTTTCTCATTTCTCCCCTTCCCTAGTCTGTAAAGTTCATCAGTGATACTTTGTAGCCAACAGCTAGGCCCCTACTGTAGTCCTGTCAAATACAATCATAGCATTCTGGAGAGCAAGCTGATGAAACCTCCTTCCAGCCTCTTGGGGTGGACTGTGAAGATGGACAATGAGCTTCTTAGGTTCACTGTGTGCAGAGGAGACAATGCTGGGCTTGCAGGCTCAGGTGTAGGCCATTGCCTTCCTGCCCTCCACCTTCCCCTCCGCATGCTTCAATTCCAATTTCCATTCTGTCTTTGTTTTACAGTTGTTCAGCACATCAAGCGACATAACATTGTTCTGAAAAGGGAGCTAGGCGAAGGAGCCTTTGGAAAAGTTTTCCTAGCTGAATGCTATAACCTCTGTCCTGAACAGGACAAGATCTTGGTGGCAGTGAAGGTAAGAGAACATTCCAGAATATCTCATTATCTGTGGTCACACTAATGTGTGGAAGTTTTATTTTATTTTATTATATTTTAGTGGCCAATCCAGGAGAAAATGTGTCTGCTATGGTGGATTTATTTAAATTTCTTTAATTAGGCTGGGCCTAGTGGCTCATACCTATAATCCTAGCACTCTAGGAGGCCAAAGCAGGAGGATAACTAGATTTCAAGACCAGCCTGAGCAAAAGCAATACTCTACGTCTTCTAAAAACATGATAGAAAAAATTAGCTGGGCATTGTGGCAGGCACCTGTAGTCCCAGCTACTGGGGAGGCAGAGAGAGGAGGATCACTTGAACCTAGGAGTTTGAAGTTGCTGTGAGCTAGGCTGACCCTACCACACTCTAGCCTGGGCAACAGAGTGGACTTTATTTAAAAAAATAACCAAAACCAAACAAACAAAAACAAATTCCTTTAACTAAATGGGCAGTGGGCAGGATGTTTGGGGCATATTAAGCTGTCAAAAGTTCTTCTGGGAGGTGGTGCCTGTGGCTCAAAAGAGTAGGGTGCCGGCCCCATATACTGGAGGTGGCGGGTTCAAACCCAGCCGTGGCCAGAAAAACAAAACAAAACAAACAAACAAAAACAAGGTTCTTCTGGGAGGGGGGGCAATTGACCAGTCTTCAGGGTACAAATAGCTCTGAGCTATTCTTCCCAGTCCATGCTATCTAAATTCCACATGGGAGTCAGCAGGGTCAAACAGGATCCAACTAGCTCAGTCCTGAAGAATCAAGCTTGTCTTCTCAGATTGCCTGGTATTTGTGCCAAGCTCAGCTGAAGCATTTCTCAGATTCACGGTGTAGAGGGAGGACTGCGGACTTCACTTACCCTGGCAGCCTCTGCTCCACTCAGTTCTCTCCCTCTTCCCTCCCAGACCTTTCCAAGGCCCCATAGCGCACACAGGATTCCATCTGGGCTGGACAGCAACTCCTGTGGATTCTACCACCCTAGGAGACATGGGACTCCTACTAAAATAAATAAGTCTAAAAGTCCATCATAGATATATCCTCATAAACTCAAAAAGGAACCCTGGTATTCAATAAGATAAACATTATTTTTGAAAAGGATAACATTTCCACTGAGCTCTCTAAAGCATAAGAATTAACAAAAATAGCACAAACAACTTGGGCAGATATTTTACATATGCATTGTTAAAATTTTAAAAAATCACCAAAGTATTGGGTGGTATATATAAAACACTTAAAGGAAGCATATATTTAGAAAATGAATTGAGTGCCAAGTGAATATGGGCATGGCCATTGTACCAAAATGTAACTTCTTGGTTTAATATAAGATGATTGAGTTTTTATTGTCTTTTATATCTGCCAAATAGGGGATGTTTGAATAAATGGCGTTTGTTTACTAGTTATAACTAGGACAACTTCTCATTTTTAAAAATCAAGTGACTATTATACTTAGCATTAAAATGTTTCAGGTATACCTAATGAGTAATTGAGGAGCGCTATAAAATGATTCTTGGATTTACCCATCCTAAAGACTAAATGGTTTCTGTTAGATTTCATCCAAATGGAAAAACTATGCATTTGTTTTCCTTGTCCTTGAAAGAAACTCACCAGGCATGATACTCCTAAACTCTGAGAGTAGCCTCCTAAAAGCTGCGTGTTGGAGTTAATAAAGGACAGACCTTCCTAGGGACGGCAAATGTAAAATGTATCAAGTAAATACAGACCTCCCAGGATAGACAAGTGGAAGGGGAGATTAGACAGGGAGTGAGGAAAAGATGATGAGGTTGAATGGGGTAGAAGGTGGCCAAGGAAGGAACCTGCAGTGATTCTGGGGATGTTTAATTGCTAGGATCAAAACTAGCATCTTCTTTTCTTTCATTTATTCAAAAAGTTTTGTGATTTTTTTAGCACAAAATGTTTAAAACACTCAACAGTGTTATGTCTTCAGTTTTTGCTTTCTTCTTTTGCTATCCTTTTTTTTTTCCTTTTGGTTAAATTGGACCAAAAAGTAGCTCTATTTTCATAAATTCATAGTCTATCAAATGTTACAGCTGGAAAAATCTTAGGGAACATCTAATCCTAGCCTATCCCTGTGTTATAGAGAAAGAAACTGAAGACCCTGGATTCATATTCTGGACCCACATTTTGCTACTTGGAGGCCACTCCAGAAGCTAATCAGGCCTTCAGACTTCGGCTTTCCCTCATAGCGTCACAAAGTGGAAATTTATGAATGTGACAAAATCTTGCAAGAATAGGGAATCCTAGATGGTAGCATAGGAAAAGCAGAAAACCCTCAGCCAGACAAAGAGATAAATATAAAAAATTTCTCAGTGGGTATAACCATTCATCTTAGTACCATTCTTTATCCTATACCTCCTTCTCTGTACTTCTCGGAGAGGGTGTTGCATAGCTAAATCCAGCTATGTGTTATATTTTCCTCTAAACACATGCTGAAATAAGACTTCGGGGCTTGGACTACTAACCGTGAAGGGTTAGTTGTTGACAGCAATGTTCAGCACTGGTACCTGGGCTGGCCTTGAAAGAGACCATATGACGTTCCACTTTCTTGTTCACCAGGAGCTTCTATTTGGGTATATTTCCCATCACCACTGTCAGTGAGGCCACTCTCTGGTTTAAATCTCAATTACACCTCTACTCCCACCTCTGAAACCAACCTAGGACCTAGGCTTTACGTAACTCCTGCCTTTGCCAACTGCATGTTTGCAAATTAATGACCTCTGATGAGTGTCTGTTCTTTAATCAACACTGCTAAAAAAGTGGGGGGGATTTGATGCTTTGTCAAATCCTGACTTCCCTTTGCTAGAATCCCCTCCTTGTTGAAATTCATACAAAACTATCATCTCAATAGGGTGGACAGAGTACATGCAGACTAAAAATTCATTCTAACTTCATGGTCACTAGCCTGAGAAAGCTCAGTCTGTGACTCTGCATGTGAATTTTTTGTTGAAATTGGAGGTTTTGCTTGTAGTTGCTAGATAATTTTGAGCTTCTTAGAGGAGGTTCATTTCAACTGTCTTAGATTCAGTGGCTGCAGCCTCATAATGGACACAAGCTGGAGGGTGAACTGGATCAGAATAACCCATGGACCTTTTACAGAACTGCCTCTTGCCAGCTTGACCTGCTCATTTTCAGGGCTTTGGGCCAATTGAGAATGTATTCAAAGGTTATCCGAAGGAGCCTGGGAGGAAGATGTCTATGGTTCAGCCCTGACCACAAGAAAGGGATATTTTAAGAAATGAAACAAACTGAAGGCAGCTTCAGGGACGGCACAGCCTCTCACCTCTGTGGAGTGGCTGCCGGGTTCACTCCTCTTCCACTGCAGGCACCCAGGGATGTTTGACAGCCTTTCTGCTGTTGCTTAGCAACCCCTGCAGCATTGATTATGCATGCTAAGAAATAGCAGCCATTGTCCTTTTCCCTTCTCTAGAAGGAGCTGACTCTGGTTTGAAATCCAAGCCTTTACATTCAAATTGACAGATGTCAGACTCCTGGACATTCTGGTGCCAATGATTTCAGAGCTTGAGGGATCCACAGGAACTTGTTTAGGATGGAAGTGATCCTAGGATTCGACTGCACGCTAAGGGTGCATGGGGCCTAGCAGGCCTCTCCTGTGAGAGTACCTGCTTGTTTGGACCCAACGGGATTGCTGTTTTATCAATAGTTTTGGATGACCTTCATTTTTTAGAGGAGTGGCTTTGTCAGTCATTTTTTCCCTATACACTGAATTACAATCAAAGAAATCATAGAAAGAATGAGAAGCTAAGAAACCAGGCTTTGATCAAATGGAGCTACTTCACGTTTAAGTAAGTCAATTACCAAGGAAACGCTTCGTGGCAGTTTCCCTGCATTAACTGTGGATGCGTTAGCTATTTTTGGCTCCATCCAACCTGCATTTCAAGAGTTACAATTCCTACAACGTTCCCTTGTAGTATGAATGTGCACTGATATTTGTTTTTTAAATATAGCCACAAGTGTGCTTTGTGGGATTCATGTTCCCGCCTCTCCTTCCCCACTAACTCAGAAGTATTTCTAGAGACATAAAATGCGGAAAACGAGAGAGACCTTGGAAATCATATATATAACCCAAGCCTCATGTTTTATAGATGAGAAAATCAGGACTCAGGGAAGTTAAGTGACTTTCTCAAGGTATAAGTTAAAGCCAGTTGGAGATGTTGCTCAGGAAGAAGACTTGGCAAAATTAAAAACAGTGAAATCTGAATTTGGCAAGTACTTTCTTTGGGATATAACATAGGATTTTTGCTTTTCATGTTTCTGAATTCCTTCTTTTCAACAGAAAAAATGATGTTGTTTTTCTCCACCAAGAGTTTTGGAAAAGTTAACTGGTAGACCCTCTTGCACATCACTCCAAGGAAGGCCAAACGTAGCATCCAATATGCTGTTGCCATTGCTGTGTCCGGATGGCCCCTGCTCCACCCCTTAGTCCAAGTGACTCCCACTCATCCACTAGCTCTCAGTTCCGTTTTCCCTCCTGGGGAAGATTTCCCTCTTAGACGTGCTCATGCCCTCACCTAGGTCAGATCTCCAAATCATATGCTATTAAAACAGCTGTACTTGTCCTTTATAGCATTTATCATAGTTTTTAAATTATGTATGTGTTCGTGGGCTTCTTTTTTTTCTAAAAATATGGAACGCTTCATAAATTTGCGTGTCATCCTTGCGCAGGGGCCATGCTAATCTCCTCTGTATCGTTCCAATTTTAATATATGTGCTGCCAAAGCGAGTACTTCGTGGGCTTCTTTAATGAGTGGTATCGAATGTCTGTCTTCACTGTTAGAGCAGCATATTCTCCAGTGTGGGAATCATGCCTTTTAAGTAGGATTCCTAGTAGGTGGCATGAAATACATGTTTGTTGAGTTATGGGAGGATGGAGGGATGAATGGGTAAATATAGAAATAATAACTCTTCAAAAAATTTAAGACTTGGCAATTGGCATTTCTAGGTAAAAAAGAATTTGATGATCTACCGATAGACAGACTTTTATAGCTGTGAGCACCTGTAAAGATGATATATATCGAATAATATAAGCTAATGAAAAATCATCTCAGAAAGGATTACACTGCTACTTAGACACGGGTATATAGAGCTTATTATTGACATTCTTTAGCTTACCTTCCCCATTTTGTCAATAGGGAATGGGAATCCAAAGAAGGCAAATGACCCAACCAAAGTCATGTAGCTCGAATGAGGTCATTTAATGTCAGACCTAGGACAACACCTCAGTCCAGTGCTCATTTGGGCAGCACAATTTCATTTATTGAATTCTACAGATAGCCCAGTAAACCAAATTGAGGACAGTCAACACAATGCCACTCATCAAAGAATGTAAGGGAGTATGTTAATGGTGCTCATTTGTGTATAAGTATGAGAGGCACTTTCATATTTTCCCCAAGTAGAAATTTAGTTCAAGGTACGAAGTAGAAATAAGGAAAACTGGATTCCTGAAGAAGTATTTTGGCCTCAGGGGAATACAAGCAAAACATCATATTCAGCTTTCATAAAAATAACAATATCATGTTCATCAGAAACTCAGCTCGAGCTGGTTTAAGCAGGAAAGGGCACTGACTGGCTCCTAGAAAACCTTGCTGCTAGCAAACCCAGCTTCTGGTATCCTAGTTTCAGGCACTGCTGGGTCCAGGAAATCAACAGTTCTTCTGTTTTTCTCTCTTTGTCTCCATCCTTTCTTCTATATTGGCTTCATTCTCAGGGAAGTTCTTTCCACATTGTGCTAAAGCCTGACAGAAATGTCTGTGGGCTACAACCCTGCCATCCTAACAACTCAAGAGTTAAACAGAAATCCCGGCTTACTCACACTTGCTCATCTTCACTGTGTCATAGACCCTCTGCCCAGGGGAATGGAGGGTTCGGATTACCAGGCCTGGGTCACACACCCAACTTTGGAAATGGAAGAGCAGGTCAACTCTACCCAACATACACAGGCTAAATGTAGGAAAGTATTGGCTGCCTGGGAGAATATTAGGGATGTTATAGCCAAAGGAAGGGGCAAAGAGATCTGGCAGGAAGAAATGAAAGATGAACAACTCAAGTGGCAACTATAGGATAGCCTGGCCTCCCTATAAGTGGAACAGCTCACTCAGGACCAAGGCAGCCCCAGCGACTGTCATCTTCTCAGCAGTGGGTGGACTTTTAAAACATAGCCAAAAGCATTCTCATGGATCAAACCAACCTGAACAAGTGGTCAAGATAAGCACATCTTGCTCCTCCTCTGTGACAGGGATGCAAAGTTTCATTTGGATTTAGCTAAACTAATCCATTTGGGGAGAGCAGAGGGATATAACAAGCCCAGTCTCCATGGCTTCAGGGATTCTCCTCTTGGCTCCCCCGCTAATGCCTTTTCTGTATCCTGATATTTGTTTGTTTGTTTTTCATTTCAGATTAATATGAGGGTACAAATGATTAGCTTACAATGTTTACATTTGTTAGGTAAAGTCCCTATTGTAATTATGTCCCACACCCAGGAGATGTACCAGGTACCCTTACATCGTGCCTATTAGTGGGAGCACACCAGGCCTCCTCCCTCCACCCCTCCCTCTTCCCCCCAACTTGAATTTTTTCTCTTGTGTGCACCCTAATATTTGACCTCACACTGTCTGTGACTCATATTCTCATTCTTCAAGAAGAATAATACTATGGGCCCTGTTATTCCAATTAGTCATCTGTAATGCTACTTAGTCTTCATGCCTGGACACCTCTGTGCAACCCAGTCATTTAAGGTGGCTGTATGGTGCAGAAGAGGCCACCTTTGGGAAAGGATGCAACAAGGGCCACTTGTCTCAGAATCTGGACAAGGACAGTAGAAAGCTCAGCTCATTCTCTCTAACCTGGAACAGTGAAAAAATTCCTAGATGGAAAAGAGCACTAAGAGCTCCTTAACTCAAGTGGTCTCCCCAGCAAGTTTATTTCTCAGACAGACGGCTGTTCTCATTCTTGCTTCTTTTTTTTTTTTTAATGATAGTCATCATGTTGGTGCTCACCTCTTCTCTGCTTCCTTCCCACCTTTCCACTTCCATTTGTATGTCAAATCCACACAACAAAAATTGAGGCTGAAAAGATTAGTTACTTAAGAGGACATTTGTCAGCATTGCCCTAAAAAAAAAAAAAAAAAGTCTGTGCATCTGCACAGGACATAACATTGCAGAAAGCACTGACTATCCCTTCTACTTTTACAAGACCCTAGGAACAGAATTTGTAGAGCTTTTAATAGTGTCTAAGATTTTCTTTATTGTCCAGACATCACTTAAAATATTTTTGTTTTTCTTTGGTGTAAGTGCTTTCTTTTCTGCTGTGTGTGCTCACACGCACACACATGTGCTATAAGATAGAGCCTATCGTGTTCCTTGGAAAAATCCCCTATGCACTTGAATTAGGTAGGTTATTAAGTTGCCTCATCAATCTCCCTTTCCCAATAGCTTCAACTTTTAACCTTTGATTGGTGATCTGTTTTTTGTCTTGTTATTTACCCTTGTTTCTGGCTTATCTCCAGTTTATCCATATCTTTTCAGAAAATCTAAAACCAAAACAGTACATTTCACTCTAATGTGAGCTCATCTGGCATCAAGTGTAGCTGGAAGATTTCTTTCAAACCTTTGTGTCTTTGGGAAGTACTCACTGGAATAATCATGCTACTTTTTAATTTATGTTAACATGATAGACCAACTCACAGTCAATGGTAGTCATGATCTTCCGTGATGCACTAGCCCCTGTATATGTAGTGAAATTTTCTTGCACAATTCTATGCTCATGTATTTAAAGCCTATAAATATTTTACAGTTGTCCATATTGGAGGGAAACTACTGATTTATTCTTTTGATTCAATATTTTCCTCCATATGGCAGTTGCTATGAATTAGTTTTCTGTCTTTCATCATTTTTAATCTGGAACTTGATGTAAGCATAAACCATCAATTTTATCACCCAAATTATTGCAAGTATTTTAACATACAGTAGAACCTCTGTAAGTTGATCACCCAAAGAACTGTAACAAATTGGTCTATATATGAAGATGGTCAACATAAGGAACTTCCATTGGTGCGTGTCCAGTCCGTGAAAATTAGGTCAACTTAAGGAGGTGGTCCATGTAGGGAGGTGGTCAACTACAGAGGTTCTACTGTATATGATTAGAACTTAACTTCCTGTTTCTCCTTGGATGGTTCACTAGTTACATCTGAGCCATAACAGCCAAAATGCCTATGAAAATAAAGATAGTAATAGTTAGTTATCACCCTGGCTATCAATCGTGTATTTGGAGGTTGTCACCTGGTACACAATTAAAGTCCTTTTAAAGGCCAGTTAGATACAATTAGCTGAGTCGATAAACACAGAGTGTTGCTTTCTAACACGTAGCAAGCACTTTCTGAGTGTTTCTCACCATTGATATGTTCATATAATCATTGAATTAGTTGTTACACTGGTAGAGAGGTTGGGGAGCAACCCAGTGCTACTTACTAGTACTATTACCGTAGTTTCTAAGATTTTATTTTATCAAGTTCTTTCCATCTCTAAATTTATTAAAGGACACTCCTGCCAAGTCCACTTTTATAAGAATTGGATAGATAATTTCTGTACCATTTTTTAGGGAAGACCCAATCAGGTAGAAGAATCATACAGCACTGTGACTAAGGCTCACTTTAAATTCTTGGCTAATCATGACCTGGAACAAATTTGTAAGAAGGGAGTCTGCCTTAATTCTTTTTCAATTTTGTATTTTAGCAGTGTTTCCCAATGTTCCAAAGAAAAGGTTGACTCCTTAATAGCTTATAGAAGGGGCTTTTATAGAACACTACGGTCTGATAGAAATATAAGCCACAAATCCAAGTCATTTTTGTAATTTTGAATTTCCTAGTAGGCACATTAAAATAGTAAAAAGAAACATATTAAATTCATTTTGTCAATATAGTGTATTTCACTCCAATATTGATAATATTGTCATTTCAATATATTAGTAGTATGAAATATTAATGAGACACTTTACATTCTTTTATTCATACCCAAATTTCAAAATCTGGTGTATATTGTTCACTTAAATCTCAATTTGGACTTGCCAAATTTCAAGCACCCACTAGCCACATGTAGCTGTTGGCTATTATATTGGACCGTGCATGTCCAGAAAATGTTAGAAGAATAAGGATCTTCATTAGCCATGGATCTTATCCCAGTGATCCTGATCCAGAGGAACTTGGGCATATTAACTAAACATTCTTATGCTCTTGGTTGCTTGGTTTGAGAGTTTATTCATTTTCCTTTATGTTTTAAACATGGTGGTGAGAATTGGGCACAGTGAGGTCTTACCATAATAATATCTTCTGTATTTTGTCTTTCACCTAAACAAAGGCTGTCTCTATTACACCAATGATTTCAAAGACGCCTCTTGCCTCTCTTACTAGCTAACCATTAACCTGAAGATCCTGCCAAAGCATTGCCAATGAGTTCAGGTTTTCTTTTTGTTTTTGCCCTTACTTCCATTTCACCTTCGCTAGTTTCTCAGTTCTGTGCTGAAATTCATTTCATGCTACTTCCCTGTTCCAACTCTGAATCAACATGTACTCCAGGCACTATCTCGCTGGAGCTCTGGAGGAGACCTCTCCCTTGTGACTGTCTTCAGAAAGCATGGCAGCTTCAGGGTGTCAGGAAACTCACCAGGAATGAGAAGAAATGAAGCTACAAAGCAGACAGTAGGAGAAAGAAAATAGCAATGCTCAGTGATTGGGCAAATATGCCTGTCAAAAGGAACCTGAAGTGGAGGGAATTGTCAGTGAAGGAAGCTGCCACCCCATATTCATGGCCTCAGTGCATTGCCAAGGGACTCAGGGAACCAGCCAAGCCTCACATAATTGAGTGAAATGACAATCAGCTCTGGTACTAAAACAGATGATTTTTATAAATAGGGTTGATAGCAGGATTTTCCAGCTTCTGATTGCTATCTGGCTAGGGTTCCACCCTTAGAAAAATTCTGCCCTTCGCGTGCCAAATTCAGAGGCTGATTTTGCCCAAGTCGTTACCACCATATTTTCTGAATCTCTTAAAATAGAATTGAATCGTAATTTAGAAAAACATGCAAAAATGGATGGGCATATAGGATGAGGCCAGGTTTGTGAGATGCATTTGTCCCATGAATAAATCCCTTCTCTTAATTCCAAAAATGTTACTAAAACACAGCTTTTGACATTGCACCAAAAATGGGCTTCTTTCCACAGAATTTTGCTTTGGGGATATGGAAATATTAAATGCTTCTTAACTCTTTCAGTTTGGTGCTACCAAAAAGAAAACCCTGATCTCTCTACCTCCTTCTCTTTGTCCCTCCCGCTTTCACTGTCCCTCCCTCTTTCAAGCCTAGCATCTTTGAATCGACACTACATAGCTAAGACTTGAAAAGAAAGATTACACATGGAAATTGTTCACAACCTGCGATAATGACCTGAAAGGGTCAGCCCGTTTTCCAGCTCATGGATGAAGATAGGCCAAGGGCTTAGAAATAAGCTATCTCAGTGACTCAAAGCAGCCTCTGAAGGAGCATCTCTGAGGAAAAGAGCCTGCATCCCTGAGCAGACTGGATTCCACACTCAGACTAGATCCCACACTGAATCTCAGTGTGTAGTCTGATACTTTTCAGGGCTCAGCAGGCCATCCAGGAAGAAGTGCCAGCTCTGGCAGCAATACCACTGTCATGCCATGGGTCGGTGCTGTGCCACATCCATGCACCATGGGCCTTCTCAGATCCTTGTGTGAGCAAAGTGAGTGCAGGTCTGGTTGTGGTTTCAAATTCAAATCACCCAAATGTCTGTCTCTGCCAGGGACTCTGGGAATCATCTCAACCTAGGCTACCTGGCACCATCCTCCCTGTGAAGGAGGATGATACTGCAACCCTCACTCTACAAAGAAGAAAATCAGGGTGAAGAGCAGTCCAGGGCACAGCCAGGGTTTGCACATGGATCTTTTGATTCTAAGCTAGAACTCCTTCTATTTGAGCACCACACTTGTTAGGGTTTATCCACTGACCAGAAGAGAACACAGATGTTTAGGGTCAGCTCACCAAGACAGAGTGCATTGGGCAGCCCCCCTCAACCTTGGAAGCAACTTCCTCCTGCTGATTTCTTTCTTGGTCCTTCCTTCATTTCTGCTTCCTACTTGGTCCCATGTTCCACTTTTCCAGATGGCCATTCACTTGCCATTTCATCCCCACACTCTTTCATCTCCACTGTGCACAGATCTCATGTGTCAGGGGTTCCTTTAGTTGTCTGACACTAGGTTAGGCAGCCAGTGATTAAAAAAAAAAAAAAGAATAGGGCACACTGCCACTGTCAAAAGAATAGTGGTGACAGACATGTACCCACACCTAGGATGTGAGTCCACGTGTGAGAAATGGTCCAGTGTGTGTTTTGCTCCAAGATCCCAGGAGAAGGACCCGGCAGATGATGGCTTCCATCTTCTCCACCTCCTCCATGGCCATCTTCTGGCCTCATCTGCTGTTTTTCTACTGAGAAGTTCAGCAAAACAAAACAGTGGGTGGATTTTTTAAAAAATAGCCAAAAGCATGCTCATGGATCAAACCAACCTGAACAAAATGGTCAAGATAAGCACATCTTGCTCCTCCTTTGTGACAGGGGTGCAAAGTTTAGGTTGATCTAACTCAACTAAACAGTTTGGGGAGAGCAGAGGGGCTGTGACAAGCCCAGTTTCCATAGCTTCAAAGGAGCAGAAACCCAGACCTCAGGTTCTCGGCCACTGTGCATTTTGTAATTAAATGAAGACATGTGTGGTTTCCATGGCAGTGGAACCATGGAAGCTTTGTGGCCTCTCAGAGCACTTGCTGGCCCAAATCTCCTCACTTTTCCAAGCGGAGCTCATGGTGCTTGCAGGGAGTCTCCTCAGAACATCAAGTGATAATGTGAATCCCAGACCCTTTTTTTGCATCTCCAGAATTTGACATAAGAAGCAACTGCCTCTGGTTTAATGAAAACCACACCTATGACTTCTGTCTCCTTGGGTCAGGTCAACAGTGGGGAGAGAACCTTCAGTCCTGCTATAGACAGTTGGAGAGAATGCTAGAGTCTGTGATGATGGTAGCAGAAAGTACTTTGTGATTTTGTGGCTGCCTCCACCACATCAGTGTTTTCTTGTGGCTGACCCGAGACAGGGCCTGCATACTTACTGGCCCCCTCCTATGTGGTGAGCAGCTGCGGGCCCCCTGCATTGCATACTGAAAACTCTTCCAGTGCTCGACACAGTGATGAAGCACCCAGCCCCTCTTCAGAATGAAGAACTTACCTCCCAGCTGCTGGGAAAGCTGCCCCATGAAATGACTGATAGATAAAGGTCTGTAAAGACTCATTCCCTGAGCCCAACTCAGACCAGCTCCAAAGGGGCGTCCTGTGGGGGCGGATGAGGTTTTTGTTGAGACTGCTTCATTGTTCAGCCTCACCCCCTGTCCCCAGCCTCCCACAGAGGTGGATCCTGAGGGCACGCCTGGTAAATGTCTCCCCTGCCAATCTCCTCTCAGTCTGCTCCTCAGGGGGCTTGACCTGTGACACATCCCCAGGTCTGTAGGTGGTCTGGGTCAGGGGTATCTCTCGGGGAGAGCAGAGTCCAGGCAGTGATCTAGAAAATGACCACCAGGGACCCAGCAGTGTTCTTGGCTCCTGGAATATAGGTTTAGTTTTATAGTCAGCACATGTCTGATGGATAACGGTGGATAACGGCACTTTCATTCCCCTCCAATAGCAAATTTGCATGAATATGGATGTTCACATTTGCCATCTAACCTTGGTAATGACTGACTACAGTCTCCCCTGAGACAGGATTTGCACACTCACATGTCACCTCTACCAGGAGGAGTCTCTGGGCTTCTCTCCTCCTCAGTCAGAAGCACCCACTCCATCTCTGAACTCATTTGCTGTCAGTGTTTAGTGCTTGGGTCTTTATCATTTATCCCACAAGTATCTGTTGAATACATGCCCTGTGCCATTCCCAGTACCAGTGATACAGAGAGGGAAGGCACAGCCCCTGGGTCAAGGAGCTCTTGGTCTGAACCAGAGACAAGCAAACATGACATTAGAATGTATTGGGGTTGGCGGGAAGAGAGAGGTAGGTGTGAAGTACACCTAGAAGGGTCATCCAACCTGGCCCGGGGGCAAAGGGTTGTACCAGCAATGAGGGGTGGCCAGGGTGACAGACAGCAGGCTGAGCCTTAGAGGACTACTAGATATAAGCCATGTGAATTAGTTTCCTATGGCTGCTGTGACAAATTATTACAAACTCAGTGGCTTAAATGAGTTATTTCTTGTAGTCAGACATCTGAAATCAGTTTTACTAAGCTAAAGTCAAAACATTAGCAGAGCTGGTTTCTTCTGGAGGTTCTAGGCTAGAATCCATTTCCTTGCCTCTCTCGCCTCTAGAGGACACTTTCATGGTGGCTCTGTGGCTCCTTTCTCCATTGTCACAGTCAGTGGTGTGGCATCTTCTCTCCTCTCTGATCTCTGCCACTGTCCTCAATCCTTTCTCTCCTTGCTCTTGTAAGGATCTTGATGACACTGGACCCATTTGGATAATCCCCCCTACATGAAGATTTTTAAATTAATTACACCTGCACTGTCTCTTTTGTCATATAACACAACATAATCACAGGTTCCAGGGATTAGGAAGTGGACAGCTCTGGCAAGGGTGGGGGGGGGTCCAACTTCCCACACCAGCAACTACACCCAAGGTAGCATTCCAGGCAGAGGAATGGATATGTGCAAAGGTGGGAGGCAGGACCCATTGCCATTTGGGTTGCAGATAGTTCATAAGAGGAGGTCAAGGAATCAAGCTGGACAGAGAGACAAGAGCTGTTGTATTTAGGACATTGGCTTTTGAACTTGAATCATAGTTATTTATATACTTGTCTTATCTCTCTATTTGCTCATGAGGGCCTGAGGCCAGGATCTGGGTCACTGCGTTCTTGATGCTGTCACAGTTCTGGCTCAGTGATGGGCACATGGCAAGTCCTCAGCACACTGTATGGCATCAAAATGCCATCTTTGCCCTGCTATGACACTGTGGAGACAGAGTGAGCCAAGCAGAGAACTAAAGGCGCCTGATCCTGGCCAGCGTGCTCCTGGCCATCTTCACCTTGGCAGTATGACCGGTCTTCTCACAGCTCAGTGGGCAGGGATGGTTTACAAGCCAGTGGCATTTGGGGACACGGGCTAGAGAAGGTTACATACAGACTTGCAAAATGATCATTGCCGAAACTGGACGTGGGTTCAGGAAGATTCATTGTACTCTTCTTTTTACTGAATATTTTCATAATATAAAGTATTGGAAAGGTTACATGAGCAGAGATGAGCCACCCAGAGCATCACAGAAAACACAACAGGCATGGAAAGTGGAGGGACCGGACTGGGGTTTGAGAGGATGAGAGCCGTGAAAAGAGCTCTCGTCGGTAACTAGTGAGAAAATGTCTGTAAACGTTTGTTGTAAACTGTAAAGCTCTGCATTCACGTGGGGATTATTCCACAATTATTAATACAAACATCCTTCTTTCAGGAATTAGGCTGTTATGCAGTCTCTCGTGTAATAAATAAGCTGCATGTTCTTCCCTTCTGGGAATCGGGGGCCCACCACAGCCTTCCCAGTGCGGCTCCCCTCTGACACCCTTGGTGTAATCATGTTGGGTTTCTTCCCTCTCTGCCCCCACCCAACAGACGCTGAAGGACGCCAGTGACAATGCACGCAAGGACTTCCACCGCGAGGCCGAGCTGCTGACCAACCTCCAGCACGAGCACATTGTCAAGTTCTACGGGGTCTGCGTGGAGGGCGACCCGCTCATCATGGTCTTTGAGTACATGAAGCATGGGGACCTCAATAAGTTCCTCAGGTACAGTGAGACAGCGAGGGGCCGGGGGAGGTGGGCTGGTGGAAGGCGCAGGACTTCAGGGCTCCGACAGCCTGTAGGTGAGGACAGGAGTTTCTGGGAAGGCTGAAGGGGCCCCCAGATCTTTCTCTGGGAACCACAATAAAGCATGCCAGGAAAGGAACAAAGGAAAAGAGCGGGCCGCAGGATTCTTTCTTACCTGAGTTGGTGAACTCTGCACACTATGATGTACTGATTCAACTCAGTTCATCCTGAATTTATGGAGCATTTGTTCTATGAACTGGTATGTGACTTGTGCATGAGATGGGCCTTAGAGGGTCTGTGGAGTTTGCCAGATGGGCAAGAGAAAAATGTTGTTTAAGGCAAAGGAAACAGTGAGAGCTAAGGGACCCAGGTGTCGCAGTGGAAGTGCGGTCAGGTGAGAGTGAAGAGTCTGGGGCTTCCAGGCTGTGGAATGAATGGGGAGTGGGGGGAAGTAGGAAGCAGACAAATCCCTGGAGGATTCAAGGCTGGAAGGGCGGGTGCTTAGACGTCATTCTGAGGGTGAAAAGAATAACCAGGGGGTCGGTAGTTCTGAGGAACTACAGTGGAGTGATCTGAATTCAAAGAAGCAAATCTCCCGAAGGAAGGGGGTGAAACAACGTATGTAGGACTGGCTGGTGCTGAGCCCCTGAGGGCATGAAAAGGCGGACAGCTTCACCGTGAGGGTTTCATGGTGAGCAGGGTCTTTAGAAGAAGGCAAGGCAAAGGAGAGAAGATGTTGACTCTAAAAGGGAGTCATCAGGCTGTTAAATAGGGTTAGTGTCTCTGGGAATTTTAGCACTGGCAGATTGGGTTTTAGTTTGGCTCTCCCTCGGATGGAGGGTCCAGGGAGCTGGGAACAGCCACAGGATAGAGCAAGTGAGCATCAGCACAGAGTGAGCATAACCAGGGAGGAAAGGTCAAGTTGCTTTGGAAACCTGAGGCTAACTCACACAGTACGAGGGGTTGTGTGCATGACTCTTGAGGAGACAGTGTGGTATGACAAATAACAGCAGGGATTTTGATCTCCAGACAGAGAATCAGAAGTTGAATCTCAGCTCTGGCATTCAGTAGCTGAGTCACACAGGTTTCTTAGCTGTTCTGATGAGACTATTGAGCCCACAGGGTAGACTTGACGTAGGAGCAAATAGGAAGTTTTCAATGAGCAGATGCTTGAATTCCTCCAGGAATGATTTCCACTGGCAAACCAGCTGCCTCGGTAAGAGAAAGCACAAGGAGGGCTGTGTTTGATGAGACAGGGAAGTTAATGGTAGAGCCCACAGAGAGGGTTCTCATCCTGCATCTACCATCTACCAAGGGAGAGAGGAATGTGCTGAGCCAGGTACTCCTGGGTAAAGGAAACCAAGGGATGCTTCTATTTGCATTAAGCAGGGGCACAAATGGAAGTGGTGCGTGTAAGGCTGTAAACCTAAAGAGTAAGCAGCCCTGAGTTTGGGAGACCTGAGTTCTCCCAGGAAGGACCTGAGTTCTTCTTTCTATTCCACATCAGCTCTGCATGTCCCTTAAATAAGTCTCCAGCCTGAGTCACTTCAATTCTCGGATGGGTCTGAGATAGATCCGTTTTAGCTCTTGTCTGGGTCCAACATGCTGTTTTCTTTATAGTTTAGCTGACCCTCATTTTTGAGAGATTAGCAGATGTGCTGCCTGTGATATATGTATCTTGGTAGGTAATAATTCCTAGGAGAAACAGGAAAGGTGTTGGAGGTAGACTGATCCCTGCCCTTGTTGGACTCTGTTTCCTCGCCTGTAAAAAGAATATGATTTAAGCCATTGCAGGGACTAGTGGGAGCCCTGTTGGAGTGGTCGGGAATCAACAAATGTCCCTACAACCCTTTATCTCTGCCACATTTCCTCCTCATTTGGGTCTTCCTCTTCTTTCCATGGACAGTGAAGAGAGCTTTGCACAAAACCCAGCCCTAGTGAGATTCATGTGTCTGCTGGAAGATTCGGACACTGTGCAGTTGAAGCAATCAGTCAGTCACTACGAGAACAGTGGAAGGGAGAGGGTGTTCTGCTGTTTTTAGAAATGTCATCACATGGTTAGTGCCATCTGGATCATTTCTACCATCTCTAGCCTCATGGATACACGTGCAATTTCATTCTCCTTTGCTGGGGTGGGTCCCTATTCTCTGCCTCTCCTGTGCCCATGGGAGTGAAGGGCTATGAAGCCGATCAATCCCAGACAATCCTGGTGTGTTATCTCATGTCGGCCAAGATGTTCTGATAGGTGATAGGTCAGGGGACAGTGGCAGCTGTTGCACATTGTCTTGTCAGATCTCACATGACAAGGAAGGAAAGAAGCTGAATTTGGTGGGGGTCTAACTGCTCCTAGAAGAAATATTTTCCTATGCTCCAGGCTACCTCCCTAACTCAAATGCTTTTCCCAAACTGTAGCATAATAAATCCAGTTATACTCGCCTGGATATAATTAAATGCTGCTGTGAGATGTGAGCTGTGCATGTGTGTGTGCATGTGCCTGTGTGTGTTACTTCACTTTCTTACTCGGTCAGCCTCTCCCAGCTCCCCCTCCTGCCTTCCAGAAGGAGCAGGCACCTGGTTCTCCCTTGGCGTCCTGGATGGGGCGTGGAGCAATTGGAAACTTTCCCTGCTTGAATTTAGGATCTACTAAGTCTGGGAACAAGAGGGTTGCCATCCCAGGAGTCAGGTTCTCAGGTGTGCTAACATGCTGCAAAGATAAGCTGCCCTCTCTCTGGAAGGGAACCAGGAAATTAGCTTTATGAAAAGTTCCCAACTATCACTGGCACTGCCCTGTAAAGACAGAGTTCTTCTCCTTTTAGCCACCCTTTTTATTCATCCAAAAGCCGTATATTGAGCACATGAGGCCAGGCCTTTTGCTAGTTGGGTTGGGAAGTGCGTCAAACATAGCCCTGTCTTGCTTGCAAGGGATTTACAAATCTTTTCCCCTTAGAATCTTTCCAGAGTTCCCTTCTAAAGAGGGGAAAGATAGATGAGTATTTTTGAAGCAATTACTGTTAATATTTATGGAGCCTTTCTAAGCATTTTAAGCTTGTTGAAACCTAATAAGCTAATATTATTGGCCATTTGCACCGGCTTCTAACATTGCTTCTATTGGAGTCTTTGCCAGAATAGTTCAGTTGCCGGGGATGAAATAAGGCTGTGAGTAATCAATAATTCGGAGTACATCTATGAAGATTGAATTCTGGCCCAGGTTCTTTGGGTCCTTATTTCATTTTCCTTAGTTTATGTGCACCCTTAGATCCTTCTCCTGGTGTTGAGATCACGGTAGATTTAGCAAGACAAGTGAAAACATCCTCACTATCCCAGCCTCTTAGTGCTAGAAGGGCCGGCACTAAGAGTCCCGAAGAGGCCAGTTGCACAAAGGAATGTACAGAGGCTACCTTGTGTTTTCATGTCATCTCTCCATTTCTGTTTTTAAAAAGAAGCTTTGCAAAGCCTTTGTCTCTGGTTTTCCTGTGAAAGGCCATGGAGCACTATGCAAGGAGAATCTCAGTTCATCCTCACACCAGAGCCCATAGCTAGATGCAGTTAGCATGTCCATTTTACATAACAAATAAACAGGCCCAGAGAGGCTATGTATTCACCTGAGGTCACACAGCTAGTGTGTTAGGACAGGATCCAAATCCAGTGCAGATACCCAAGAGCTTTGGCCACTATACTATAGATTTCTCACCTCTCGTAAGAGATTTTGAGCTGAAGAAAACCCCAAAGCATCTCTCCAGTATTGTTTCCGAATGGGATGAAGGGTGGTTGGGAACTGTGGTTTGAGTAGAGGGGAAATGTGTTAGGACCAGCCTTGTACAGAAAGAGGAAGCTCCTCTCTAGGGGATGATTAAATCCAGATCGTTAGAAGGGATCCAGGAAGTCACCCAGCCTAATGTCCTTTTGTAGAAGGGAGTGCGCTCTTGTCCTTGTCCAATGCTCATTCCCCAAAAATACAAGAATGGAAAGGTCTGTGATCCGATGTTTTAAAATCAAAGAAAAGGAGAATCACTGTGGGCTGAGCCATTATGGAAGATGAATAGTTCGTCAGGGGGCATAGGTCAAACGTCTGTTCTTGGCTAGCTCTGGTGTTCCCGCTTTCAATACTCGGACAGGTCTAGAACCCTGCAGGTGAGGTCACCCATTTTAAAATGTATTAATAGTAAAATCTTCTATATTTATCCCAAGTGTTACCAAATGTTCTGAAGGAGATGATCTCCTATGTTCTGTGCCGGCGCCAGGAGAAGCCCTGACCAGGCCAGCCAGAGCTGCCGCTCCGAATGCCTTTGTTCCTTGCCCTGCACTGCCCCCTCAGGCCACCGGGGCACTGACCCCAATCTTAGCTCAAAGCACAGGATGCCAGAGCAGGGACTGCTGAGCTATCCTAGGACCGGGGCCCTCCCCTCCCAGAAGCACATGCCAGTGTTAAGATGTCCTAAGTCATCCATAGCGAGAGAAAGACCAAGTGTATAAGACAGAAGAAAAAGAATGTTAAAAAATACCATACCCCTCATAGTGTCAAACCAAAACTTTGCCCAGCAAAAAAAAATTTAAAAAGTGTTATAATTCATAAGTGCTCCCCTGCATGTTGGCCAGTATAAGTGCCGAGCTGGAGGTGGGCATGAAGTCCAGGCTGAGAATGTCCTGAGTCTCTGTTGAACTGAGCTTGAGGATGTCAAGAGCACCTTGAAAACCCTGCCTGGCTACAGATCAAGGGATAGGGGGAGACCATGAGCCGTGCTGGTGGGGACACTCTGCAGGGGTCAGCTCTGAGGGTGCTGGCTGCAGGGACTGTGCCCTTCCCTCTGGGAAAACCCTCTGTGCCCAGCGTTTTGCCACGTTTGTGCTTTGCTTTAGCTACCTGCTGCTTCTCATAGTCAGGGACTCTGGTCAGTGACTGGCCCCAGCATAGTTCTGGAGCCTCTAAAACACCACCTGTCTGTGTTTGGGGGGCATTCAGGCTCATGGGGTCCTGGGAATTCCAGAGTCTCTGGGAAAGGAAGCAGCCTGCCTCCTCTTGGGACTTTGGGGATAAAGGTATAGGTTAGGTGAAGCATCTCTGTCTCCTCTTTCTGCCCAGTCGGGCAGTGTCCTTTAGCACCAGTGGCTGATGGGGGCAGAGGGCCCCCGAGTCAAAGAGCTGCGGCCTCATCTATGCCTTCTGGGTCCCTCCCTAGGGCACACGGACCTGACGCCGTGCTGATGGCCGAAGGCAACCCACCGACAGAGCTGACGCAGTCACAGATGCTGCACATAGCCCAGCAGATCGCCGCCGGCATGGTCTACCTGGCATCCCAGCACTTTGTGCACCGTGACCTCGCCACCCGGAACTGCCTGGTCGGGGAGAACCTGCTGGTGAAGATCGGGGACTTTGGGATGTCCCGGGACGTGTACAGCACTGACTACTATAGGGTGAGTAGCATGCAGGCAAGGAGACATCGGGGCCCTCCTCCTCTGAGGCCTCCACTGCATTTGTTTGCTGGGGCTTTCATAACAATATATCACACACTCGCTGGCATACAAAGAGAAATTTGCTTCTCCAAGGTCAAGATGCCTGCAGGTCTGCTGCCTTCTCAGGTCACTCTCCCTGGCTTGCAGCTGGGTTCCTTCTCACTGCGTCCTCACCCAGCCTCGCTCCTCACATGTGCTTGCACCCTTAATGTCTCTCCGCATGTCTGTTTCCTTTTGTGCAGACTCCAGTCAGGCTGGGCTCGGGCCTCCCCCAACCGTCTCATTTTAACTTAATTGTCTATTTAAAGTCCTCTCTCCAGCTGGGTGTGGTGGCTCACGCCTATAATCCCAGCACTCTGGGAGGCTGAGGAGGGTGGAGTGCTTGAGCTCAGGAGTTTAAGATCAGCCTGGGCAAGAGCAACACCTTGTCTCTAACTAAAAATAGAAAAACTGGCCATGTGTTGTGGCAGGTTCCTGTAGTTCCAGCTACTCGGAAGGCTGAGGCAACAGGATTGCTCAAGCCCTAGAGTTTGAGGTTGCTGTGAGCTACACCACCCAGGGTGACAGAGTGAGACTCAGCCTCAAAAAAATAAGGAAAGAAAGGAAGGAAGAGAAGGAAAGAGAGAGAGAAAGAGAAAGAGAGGAAGAAAGAAAGAAGGAAAGAAATAGACACTCAGTCTCAAAATAAATAAATAAATAAATAAATAAAATTAAGTTATTTTTCCAAATACAGTCACATCCTGAGGCTCTGGGGGCGAGGTCTTCAGCCTGTGAATTTGGGCGGGACACAGTTTAGTCCATAATACCCCATCTTGCTCTTTCCGTAACACTCCAGAATGGTGTGTGACATTTCCAAGAGAAAAGCTCTCAGTGTGAGAATCCTTCTAGGGGAGTCTGGGGACTTGGGAAAGTTCTTGATGGGCATGAGGTTAAAGGATTTTGAGGTCTGGATTTGATTCTGTGAAATTATGCCTAAAGCCTTTGCTTGAGATTTGAACTAAAGATAATTCATCTCCATAAATAGTAACACAGCAGACCTTGGAACATTCCCTACAGAACAATCTTGGCTGAAAGCAGTTTAGCCAGTGGGTTTCTTTGTGCAATGTGAGATGGTCTGTCCCACCTGTCCCTGCATGGTCCCATGCAGCTGCCCTGAAACCTCTGAGGGGCAGGTTATAGGTGATAATTCAGATAATCCAAACCCACTGATCACCTGGAACTTGCCCCCTGCATATGTTAGATGTGATAACTGAGATCTCGGAACTTGGGTGCGAGAGAAAAGGGACATTTCTGGAAACCCTGAAGTCATGATATTTAGAGTGAAGATTCGTGGTGGTGTTCCGCCACTTCATACCCTCAATTGGATGTTCTTGTTTATGTTGTTTGATTTTCACAGAGAGAGGAATAGGCAGGAAAGGAGTAAACATTCTGGCTGTGTGTAACCTAAGAGAACATAGCATAGAACTCGACTACCCTCCATAATCAGGTGGAGGCGGTGAAAACGATGCCTTACCTCTTCTCGTTATTATTTATTTTTGAAGAGCACTTGCTCAACTTGTTTCCTATGCCCCTTCCTCAGCCTCACTCGCCTCTGACGCCTCTGCTGTTGAGTGGCGCCTGCTGCGCTACAGTCAGCTAAGAAATCGAGTGCATTGCCTCGCTGCGTTTTCTGCTGGTGATCGTTTTGCGGTGTTTCTTCCTTTGCCACCTTGATAAGCATTGCTCACATTTTGCATGGTGAGAAAGAAGAGAGCCCAAACTGAAAAGGATTCTCCTGGGTGTATTTGTAGGAAATGTGGGCACAGTCTTAACTTCACGTGTTCAATATGTAGCTTAAAAGCAATGACTAGTTCATTCCAGATATCGCAAACATGGGGGAGATGTTACCTACCAACAGCTGTGTCTCCTCTGATAGTTCTGTTTCCTTGATGGAAGGTGGGGGTGGGGGTGTCTCCCTGTCTCAGGAGACAGAGAAACACGTGGGTGATTCCCCAAGGAAAAGCTTTGTGGATCTTGAGGAGCCTCTAAGGCAGTGGTTCTCAACCTTCCTAATGCCGCGGCTCTTTAATACAGTTCCTGTGGGTCACGACCCATAGGTTGAGAACTGCTGCTCTAAGGGAGGACCAGGTGTCCTAAGCAACAGCTTTCTCTCTAGCAGTAAGTTAAGAAGGGTTTCAAAGGGCCTGGCAAAAAGTGAGTGCTCAATGTTTTAACCTAATTATTATCTAAATCAATAAAGTTATATTTCATCTCCGAAGTGGAACCCAACATCCTCCTGTATAGGAATCTCTAGAAAAATAATTTAGAGAAAAGCATGCTGAAAATCTCAGCCATAAAAAGGTAAATTGTCTAGTTTTTTTAAAAAAAGGTGAGAATGGACAGGAAGGGCCAAGAAGGTAGATGGTGGATAGAAAACCCGACAGTGTGATCTCAGCCTAGGAAAGCATAGGAACTGCCAGTTTCCTTCTCTAAAGTTTCAGGATGGTTGTTCACCTTTGGGTTTCATTAAAATGAACATTTAATTTCCTAGAACAGGTTCTTGGGATATGTTTACTTACTGACATAGCATGTCAGAGGGGTCCGTTCTGCTGAATCTGTCCAGTGGACAAGCAAAGGTGTTGGTCTGTTTTGCAGAACTTTGGCTCATCTCGCAGGGGCTGTGACTCAGAGCTTGCTGGCTTTTATGTCATTATCAACTATTGGGTCAGTTATAAACTTAGCCTTAAACCCATCCGCATACTGTCTCTTCTTCTTTTTCTTCTTCTTTTCTCTCTTTTTTTTTTTTTTTTTGTTTGTTTGAAGAGCCAAGGTCTCTTGCTGCTACCCAGGCAGGAGTGTGGTGGCCTGATCATAGCTCATTGTAGCCTCAAACTGCTGGGCTCAAGCCATCCTCCTGCCTCAGCCTCCTAAGTAGCTAGGACTATGGATTAATTTTTTTATAGCGACAAGGTCTTGCTATGTTGCTAGGGTTGGTCCAGAACTCCTGCAAGTGTTACATGATCCTCCTGCCTCAGCCTCCTAAGATGTTGGGATTACAAGCATGAGCCATCACACCTGGACATCTTCATCTTCTTTATCACTTTGGCTAGGAACTATAGGTGTCCTTATAGTTCAGCTTTCTTGCTTGCCAGCACTTTATAAGTTTTTAAAGTTATTTTCTGCCTATCCTCTCCCACAGCCCACATCAGACTCCAAGGTGAGGAACTGGTCACCAATGTGGGTTGTCCTCACTAGTGTTAACAATTCTTTCCACAGTGACAGCAGGGGAAGGGGTTTGTGATAGCCAAGGCTCTCTCATGTAGAAGAAAGGTACCTGGAATCGACTTGATCAAGTAAAATGTCCCTTGCCTTTAAGCAAGAACCAATTGCACTAGAAGCCTGAGCCGTCTACTCAACAGTGGCTGTGAGCAACCTGGTGGGGTGGCAGCGACTCTGTGCCATCCCTGGCGGGCCGGGCAGGTGGCAGCTGTTCCTTCGTCACAGGGGAGCTGGCAGCACCAGGGATGGCTGCATCAAGGCTTCCACCCTGTTGCAGCTGAGCTAATTATACCTTCCCCGTGAAGGGAGAAATCGGAACACTGCATTTGCATTGAAACCAGCCCGACATGGCGAGCCCAAAATTACTCTAGCATTTATGTTCTCTGAATTGTTTTAATTAGCAGTTCCGCAGTTACCAGTTTCTTATTTTGTTTTTTATTCCTTTCCTCCACTGGCAAAACCTGACATTTAAGAAACATCTGAACCAGATTTTTGTCACATTCTGCCTGTTGGAGACTTAAGATCTCAATCTACTTGGTCATTACTGTGCCACGGTGGATCCATTGAAATTTTTTTTAATGTGCACTTTGGAGTTTTCACTGTTGGATTCCAAAATGTGCTTCAAATGCATATGATTTGTTGGTGAGTAGAGAACCCCAAACATCTGCAATTCTAGGTCTCAAATCTTCTTGTCCCCTGGGATTTAGCTTTCTGTTGGAGTTGTAGGAAATCCTCTTCTTTAGTTCATCTTTTACTTGAGAAAAGCAGGAAGCAGAGTAGGCAAGTTGATTTACAGTATACATTTCAGGAAGCAAATGGATGTAACTTGGTTCAGCAAGGCCACAGGCAGAATCCTAAAGTGTTAAAATGATGTTAGCTCCAGATTCCAAGAAATCATCATTAGATGCTCACTGTTTTCACTGCTGGGAGAAAGAAAGATTCACTGAACTAAGCTGAGAGAGCAAGTAGCCAAATGAACCTACTTGAACTTCAGCACCTTTCGCCTCACCCTGCTCACCCTGGAGGAAAAACATTGATGAACTAGAAAACAAAGTCCTGAGCCACAGTAGAGAGGAGAAAGTTGAGACAAAGTCCTGAGCCACAGTAGAGAGGAGAAAGTTGAGATAATCGAAGAACTAGATAAGCAGGTACGAAATAATCAAGAGTTTACCATCACGCCCTGGTCTTTACAATGAATGGGTTAATTTTCAAAGAGTATTTTCACGTAATGTGAACATTTCTAGACAGGTAGATAGATAAACAGGTAGACTGGCTTGCTCCACAGATGTTTCTAGTGTCATGTGCCAATGCCATTTCCTCTACAAGGAGCAGCAAAAGAGGGAATTTCAGTGTCACCTCCTCCCTGACTTCCTCTGGGAAGAGTAATTGCTCAGTCCTTCATACAGATAGGGATCACAGGGTAGAGTACCTTGCATCAAGGAAACTGGCCCATCTTGATGTCTCTCTTACTGATATGAGAGCAGAGAGAGGGCAAGTCTTCTACAGCTTTGTAGCTTTGTGAACTGGTACAGTGCATGGCACATACTATTAATATACTGTCAGTAAATTAATGTTGAATAGGAGTCCTATCAGGAAAAGCCTTTTGGAGTGTGTCCTTTTAGCCCTGTAGGTGAATACAAAAGATGTTCAGAATTATATCTGGTCTAGCTCTGAGGTTAGAGGCACTGACTTCAGGTAGTAAAGCTGGGAACATAGGGACATCCTATCCCTTCCAAAAGTCTTTGTAGTAAAGCACCCAGGGCTAAAACTTATTTCTACTTTTTACTATAACAGGAAGACTTCCTCTGGTAAACTATGTCTTAGAATCCTTGAAACAAGCCACAATGTTCATTTGAAAGGCAACCCAATCCCTTTCTGAAAGAGGGATGTCCTCTGTGTCATTAAGTCTCATTTGTATGTTGTTTCATCTCCTGATTTTTCCAGTCAGCATAATACTTACACGATGACTCTTAACTTTGACATGAACAATTACAGACCTCTCTGTTTGCTCTCTTTTGATTAAAAGTGGCCTCTGAAACATAAGAGGTTGTTTATTTTATGAAATCATCTTCAATTCATGCCTCTTACAACACTTAGAGGGAGCACAGTTCAGAGGAACCTGTCTGCCAGGGAGAAATCAGAACATTGAGTTCAGACTAATTTTATATTAAACTAGATTTGCATAAATTGTTACAAGATTCTAAATTGGTTTAATTTGTATTCAAGTGTTCTTAGGAAGCATTTACATATGCTTCGAAGTTGCAACAAAGTGGTGTAAGAGTCCTCTCATTCATTCATTCATTCACTTGGCACATATTTAGAAAACAACTGCTAAGTGCTGAATGCTATATAGTCATTATAAAAGACACATGGGCTCTTCTTGGAGGAGTTTTTAGACATTTCAATGCAATGTGATAAATGCTGTAACAGAGATACAGACCAGGAACCCTGAAGAGAAAGCCTCCCACCTACCTTGGGAAGACAGAGTAGAGTTCACAGAAACAAGATATTTGATCTGGGTTTTCAGATATAGACCTTAGATTGTTCTGTTGAGTCACAACAGGGAGAGAAGCTTAGAAAGTAAGAGAGAGAGAGAGAGATGGCAGTACACACATCACAGTGTGTGGCCAGGCCATTGCCACACTTCTAAGGCTGACAAAGTATGCTCCGTAGGCAATTATCAGATTTTGTAGGGACATGTTTGCCATACCAAGGACTTTGGACTTGATCCTTTTGGCCGTGAGAGTTTTTATATCAGAAAGTTAAATATGTAACTGCATTCTGAAATGTCATATGATCTATGACATGGATCTGCCCAACCGACCCCATTATCTCAACATGGGGTCTGTGTTTAATCTGCCTACAGCCAGGTCTCTCAAACTGCATACATGAGCTGTCAGTGGGTGTGTTTCACTAAAAGAAATCTGTAGCCATAAAGTAAGCAATCTTTTTCCTTGTTGCACAACTCCTCAGAGCCTTTGATCTATTATGCCTGTCTATGCTCGGTGACCTTTTAACAAGGGCTGTAGAAAATTGAAAAAGCCAGCATGGAAGAGCTGGTCGGGAGACATGTGGTCCAGGTCCCCTGTTCTGTCCATCTCCTAGCTAATGAAGAATGTTAGCAGTAGCTGTAGTAGGTGGATGAATCCCCTTTGGATTATTTGTGTTTGTTTTGGTTGCTGTTGTTTTTGGTGTTCCAAGTCTCCTGTTCTTTAAATCTGTAGCCCCTTATGCTTTATATATACGCTACAGACAGAAAATAAGTATGCTTGTACATGCACTGAGAATGAAGGTAGGCAAAGTAGGCACTGCCCATTGGCTTGGATGGGCCAGAAGGACTCTGATATCTCAAAGTCCTGAAAGGTCTCCCCTCCATTATTATTATTATTTTTTTTTGATTGTTAGGATTCATTGAAGGTACTACAACCAGGTTACACTAAGTGCATTTGTCAGGCAAGGTCTCTCTTATAAATGTGTTCCTCCCCCAAGAGGTATACCAAATCCTGTGACCCCTTACCCTCCTCCTTCCTTCCCTCTCTCTGCTCCCCCATCCCCCCACTGCCCAACATGGTCAGCAATTGTCTAGATCAGCAATTGTCCTCATATCAAAACTGAGTACACTGGATTCTTGCTTCTCCATTCTTGTGATGCCTTACTAAGAAGAATGCATTCCACTTCCATCCAAGTTAGTATAAAAGATGTATAGTCTCCATCTTTTTTAGTGGCTGAATAATATTCCATGGTATACGTATACTGCAGCTTGTTAAACCGTTTCTGGGTTGTTGGGCATTTAGGTTGTTTCTACATTTTGACCATTGTAAATTGAGCTGTGATAAATAATCTAGTGCAGATGTCCTTATGATAAAATGATTTTTTTTCTTCTGGGTAGATGTCTAGTAATGGGACTGCAGGATCAAATGGAAGGTCTAGTTTGAGATCTTTGAGGAGTCTCCATACTTTTTTCCCAAAAGGCTATATTAGTTTGCAGTCCCACCAGCAGTGTAAAAATGTTCCCTTCTCTCCACATCCACTCCAGCATCTGCAGCTTGATCTTATACTTACAGAACCCCAAAGACTTAACCACAGGACTCCTGGACATAATCAAAAAATACAGTAAGGTCTCAGGGTATAAAATATTTAAATGTCAAAAAAATTGGTAGCCTTTCTATATGCCAATAACAGCCAAGACGAGAAGCTAATCAAGGACACAATTCCCTTCACAGGAGCTTCAAAGAAAATGTAATACCTGGGAATATATCTAATAAAACAGGTAAAGGACCTCTGTAAAGAAAATTAGGAATCCCCTCCATTAGTTTTGAAGTAGTCGGACCTCGTCTTTCTCATGCTCATGACATTGCTAGCGTTTGCATCACTCAGACCAGAGCTACTTTAAAGAGGAAGCTGGCAACAAAGAGTTGAGTTATGGAGGAAGGAGCATCACATTGGAGCCTGAAGATAAAGGTTCCAATCTCTGATTTTCCTTTATTAAACTTATGAGTTTAATATCAGTTAGGAATGTGCTTAGCTCAAGGTAGCAATATGCTACAAAAAGTAGCTAAGCTTGCAGGGAGTTGTTTTGCTCACGGGACAGGGAGTTCAGAGGTGGGCAGTTCCTGGTTGGGTCAGAGGCTTTCCGGTGTCGGAGCTGTGGATTGGCACTCGAGGTTGCTTTGCCTTCCCTCTTGGCTGCAAGATAGCTGCAGCAACTCCAAACATCAAAACTGCAGTTGTAGGAGGGAGGCGGGGTGGCTGCAGGATACAGATTATTTCTCTCACACACCTCTTTCTATCAGGATATACATCTTTCCCAGAACATCTCCTCTGTAAGGACTTCTTACACCTCCTTGGCCAGAGGTGGGTCAAGATGAAGGGCTAAGCTGCCTTGCCAGAGATCAGTGGCCTGTTACCAAAGACCTGGACAAAACTGTGATTCAACTGCAGGAAAAAAGGAAGGAGGTAGCTTTGGGGCAAGCAACAAAATGATCTGTCACACTGACCTCATGCACCATGATAACCTCCATTTCTCCATTTGCAATGAGTTCCTGCCTTTAAAGGTTGAGAACAATAAATTGAAGTGACACATAATCATTGCTAAAAAAATAAAAGTCCTGGAATTTCTCTGTGGGAGATCTTTGTTCCTCTGTATGTCATGTCAGACTTCCTTTTTTTCTCTGGCTGCTTTTAAGATTTTCTCTTTATTGCTGGTCTTGGGAAATTTGATAATGATGGGCCTTGGTATAGTTTTATTCATATTTCTCATGCTTGAGTTCATGGGATTTTATGAATTTGTGGGCTTATAGTTTTCATCAGTTTAGCACTTTGGGGGCCATTATTTGGTCAACTATTTCTTCTGTTTTTCCCACCAACTCCCTGGGGACTCCAATTTCACTTATATTAAGCCACTTGACACTGCCTCAGGGTTCACTGAGTGCTTTTTTATGTTTTTGGACTCAGTTTTTTTCTGTGTGTTTCATCGGGGGTAGTTTCTATTGCTATGTCATCAAGTTCAATAATCTTTTCTCCTGCAATGTCTAATTCTTCCTTATTCCCATCCAGTATATTTTTTTCATTTCATACTTAATAGTTTTCCTGCCTAGAAAATAAAAATGGGTCTCTTCTCATGTTTTACATGTTTCTAGTTAACTTTTTAAGCATATGGAATATAGTTATAATAAATATTTCAAGGCACTTGTCTGTAATTCTAACGTTTATGTCAGTTCTGGATCAATTTCAGTTGATTGAGTTTCCTCCTCATTGGAGATCCCATTTTCTGCTCCTTTGCATGCCTGGGGAATTTTACCTTGCCTGATGCTGAATGTTTTTGCATTCCTATAGATATTTTTGATCTTTGTTCTAAAAGGCATTTACATAAGGCAGGGCAAGAACAATGCTTACTTTAGGGCATAATCCCCATTAATGAGGCAGCTTCTACTGTACTCTGCCCAGTGCTCCGTAAAGCATGAGGTCTTCACTCTGCCTCATGGGCACCAGCACTATTCCTGGCCCTCTGAGAGCACTAGGCACTCTTTTCTCTGATCCATTGGGTAGTTCCTCCCCCAGCCATGGATAGTATCCTCACATGATTGTCCTGATCAGTACTCAGCTCGATACTCTGCAGCTCTCCTGTGCCCTTTCTGAGTGCAGCTTTCTCGTCTCTTTCTTTCAGTCTAGGCACCTTTATTTTTTATTGTTTGGGATTCATTAAGGGTCCAAAGAATTAGGTTACACTGATTGCATTTGTTAGATAAAGTTCCTCTTATAATTGTGTCCCACCCCCAAAAGGTGTGCCATACACCATGACCCCCATCCCCCTCCAACCTTCCCTCTACCCATTCCTTTCTTCCTCTATGCCCCACCCCCCGTATTAGATCATCTACTGCCTTCATATTAGTATTGAGTACATTGGATTCTTGCTTCTCCATTCTTGTGATACTTTACTAAGAAGAATGTTTTCTACCTCCATCCAGGTTAATAAAAAAGATGTAAAGTCTCCATCTTTTTTAGTGGCTAAATAGTATTCCCAGGTATACATATACCACAGCTTGTTAATCCATTCCTGGGTTGGTGGGCATTTAGGTTGTTTCCACATTTTGACCATTATAAATTGAGCTGTGATAAACAGTCTAGTGCAAATGTCCTTATGATGAAATGATGTTTTTTCTTCTGGAGAGATGTCTAGTAATGGGATTGCAGGATCAAAACGGAAGGTCTAATTTGAGTTCTTTGAGGATCCTCCGTACTTCCTTCCTAAAAGGCTGTATTAGTTTGCAGTCCCACCAGCAGTGTAAAAGTATTCCCTTCTCTCCACATCCAAGCCAGCATCTGTAGCTTTGAGACTTTGTGATGTGGGTCATTCTCCCTGGTTATAGGTGATATCTCAAGGTGGTTTTAATTTTCATTTCTCTGATGATCAGGGAAGATGAGCAGTCAGTCTAGGCACCTTGATCTCCTCAGACTCTCAGCTCCATTTCCTCAACTTAGGGAGCTTTCTGGGCTCCACCTGGCTCCTTTCTGTCTCCCTCAATGTTATGGTTGGGTAATCACTAGACTCACCACCCTCTTTTCTCATCTCTCGGATCACATCCTTCATTTCTTGTTATCTAATGTTGTGAAAACAGTTGTTTTGTATATTAAACTATTTTCTAATTGTTTCAGGCAAGAGAGTAAATCTCTTCTCTGATAATCCATCTTGCCTAAAAGCAGAAGGTAGTTGCTATTTCTCCATGATGCATACATCATTTCAAAAATCTATCAATGGGCTCAGTGCCTGTAGCTCAGTGAGTAGGGCACCAGCCACATACACCAAGGCTGGCAGGTTCGAGCCCTGCCCAGGCCTGCTAAAGAACAATCACAACTGCAACCAAAAAATAGGCAGGCATTGTGGTGGGTGCCTGTAGTTCCAGTTACTCGGGAGGCTGAGGCAAGAGAATCACTTAAGTCCAAGAGTTTGAGGTTACTGTGAGCTGTGACTCTACAGCACTCTACTGAGGACAACATAGTGAAACTCTGTCTCAAAAAAAACAAAACCAAAAACAAAAAACCAAAAATCTCTCAGCAAACCACTTACAAGGTGCAGGAAAGAAAATACCTTTTTTCATCTCTTTAAAGCACTACTTCCTGTGAAGGTTTTATTTTTTTCCTTTTTAATTAAATAATGCACATTTACATAATACTTTTTCTACAATTAAAGTTTTCCTGCCTACACGAGATTATTATTTATATAGGAGAGTAAATTTTTCTCCATCTCTACTGAGTATTGAGCAAGAGGAAATTATCTTAGCCTACTTACCTCTGAGAGATTCCTCAGGCTCAAAATGAATTGGTTCAAGAAGGCTTTGGAAAAAGATGTGTGGGCAGAATGCACCTTCTCCCACAGTCTTTGCTTATGGTCAGGCTTTGAACACCTTGCATGGATGAAATGGCTGTCTTACTCTAAGATGGCATTGCATATGTAGTTTTTACCTGTGTCACATCAGTACATAAATCCTAAGTAAGACATGTTTGTTCCCTTAAAAATATTACCCAGCTCCTAGGGAGAAGAGATATCAGTGAATCACTCTGATATATAAGGCAGTATAATACATGTTGTGGAAAGTAGAGATAAATTGATTTAGGGGGAGATGTGGGATGAAATCTGGAAGATTCTCTAAAAGAAATGGGATTCAACTTGGGCCTGAGAGCATGCTTAGCAGGTAAGGGGTTGTTAACCTTAAAGACCTTGGCATATGACTGAAGTTGTAAACATGACTAGATGGTCTACTTAAAAGTGCTTCTGGGGCAGGACGTACACGTTCTAACTTTGCACTCCGCATGCCTCACAGAGTGCTCAGCACTTCCTAGCTTCTTACTGATCATAACCACTACCGAAAAGGAATGCTGCAAGCCCCATAATATTCTTTATGCAAATTTTTCAAAGTAAAGATTTTATCCAACATCGTGGCTTTTCAGGATAGAAATCACTCCTACGTCTAAGCATGATTTGATGGACTTTCCATGTAACTTCCTTAAAATTCTGTCCTCCGGTAGGTATTTCAAATTTCTGCTTAGTTTGTCCATGTATAAGATATTGTTACAACATCTAACTTAATACTGGATACCCGTGAACACCTTAAAAACACTATAGTTTGTCCCTCTGCCGAGTAGCAGCAGTGTCTCTTATCAATCATTCCACTGGTGTCCGTAAGAACTTAGAACAGGTGTATAGCTAGAGGAATTCTACTTACCAGATAAAACAAATCCTACACTGGACTCCACTAAGACAGTTATTAGACATAATGTAGCTTGTGATATCCGACTGTGAGAAAACTTCTCAAATTCTTCTTATGCTAATGGAGCCATGGCAGTATCATCTACCCAGGGACTCTTGACTTCCCCACTGTGTAGGGTTCCAATCCACCGTACATTGGAACCTCAGAGTATTTTTTTCTAAATCTTGAGTCCTGGGCCTTGTCTTAGATATACTGATTCAGCATCTCTGGGCTGGGGTGGGGGTGGGAGGGAGGTGAGAATTAGGAATTTATATTTTTAACAAGCTTGTTGGGTGAGTCTAGTGTGTAGCTAAGTGTTATCAGGGTCCTGTTCAGGTACATTTACAGAGAGTAGCCAGGGACATAACCTGGTCTTATCTATGCTAAGAGTCAAATGGTAACTTTATAACAGGTCTTAGCACCTATCAAGCTTCAGAAAAAGAATAGGTGCCGTTGAAAATGATCTCAAACAAGACTCTTTATTGATATTACCAAAAGTAATTGATTTTTAGTACTTCTACTAGGAAAGCATCTTCGAATTTTAATCACTAGACTATAAACATATTCTATATACTTTGACACTAGAGCCTACATTCTTTAAACGATGGCATTTCCGAATGAGCCCAAGATTGATTTCTTGTGATCACTGGTAAATGATGTATTATTTGAGGACCTGCTCACTCATCCTGGGAGGTGGGCTGGGCTCATTCTCTAGGATATCATGAGGGTGGAGAAAGAGACAGAGTAAGCAGCAGATGTAAGATGAGGCCCCATGCTCCTTGGCAAGCCAACATCAGATCAGCAGAGCCTCCCGCGATGAGCCAGGCACTCCCAGCCAGCCCGGCGGTCTAGGCAGACCCCTGCTGGCCTTGTCTGTCACTGCACCATTGTATACGTGTATATCTGTGTGGGGTTCCTGCGCAGGAAAAGCAAGAAAAGGCCCGTGAAGAGTCAAACAGCTTGTCAAGGTATCCTTGTGGGTGTCTGTATTGAAGTGTCACAGTACGAAGGCTTTTTATTAGCAGCTATTTTAGAATCCTAACACTGAAATGGAACAGTTTCTTCCCTACATGGCATTTCCAGGCCAGCTTCCTCCCTCACAGCCTTACGCCAGCATCAGCCTTCTCCTAAGGGGGTGGAGAACATGACGCCGGGCTCCTTTGACGCAGAGCCTGGCTGTGTGGCCCACGCCTTCAGCCCTGGAAGTAATTTGGTTCATTCACATGTTGCTGATGACAGGGATACAGCAGGAGGCCTGGGAGGACTGGAGGCTCGTGCATCGCCTCTGCGTACGGCATAGACACCTTCTTGGGCTTGGACAGGGTGCGGAGGGATTGGTGCCCAATGTGAAGGGCGCGCAGGGAACATTCACTCACAGGAGAGACGCGGCTGAGGGATGTCCAACAGCCCTGTACTTTCTTGCAGCTAGTACAGGTGCTTAGATTCTTCCCGGCTCTCTTAGGGCAAATAGGGGATTTCTTTCCGGAGAACTCATTAGACTTCATTGTAGAAAACTACTGTGACCTTAAAAGGCTCCTGTAGATGTCTTGGTGGGTTAATGTTGGGTCTATAAGGAAAACTGACATATTTAGCGTCCTTTTCTGTCTCAGCTTGGCTTGTCACCCTCTCAACCATTTTTAAATGATACAGATGAAGAAAATAATTTTCCAAGAGGTAAAGTCACTTTCCTGTGGTGCTATCACTTATCCCTGTGGCAGAGCTGGCATCTGAACCCCTGTTCTCAGAAAGATTGTGCTCTGCCCCCTCTGAAATCTCCCGACACCCTCAGCACAGCCCTGGTTCCTCCAGCCTTTGCTCTGAGGATGGGGGGAGGGTGAGGGTCACCTGAGGTATTCTCCCAGCCCTGGCTCCTCCAGCCTTCTCCCTGGGGATAGGGGGGCAGGGGAGGGTCACCCGAGGTATTCTCACAGCCCTAGCTTTTGTGCACACAGAGGTCCACCTAGGTCAGTGACCTGCTGTGTGGAACAAAGTTCTAAAGCCGTGTTGGTTAAAGAAGGATAAGAGTTAGATTTTTAGAACCATCCCCTATCGGGTTGGGAAGGGGCTTCAGAAATATAATCGTTCTTCTGTCCCTTTCTGATCTGGATGTTTCATCCAACCTGCTGGCTCTTCAGTTTGGGGTTAATTCCAAATCTGACTAATATGCCAAGGAACACGGGCTGACTGACAACAGACTTGGATCTTTTTTTACCTTCAACATGTGTGTAGTGTGTGACATTGAATAACTCATTTAACCTCTCTGAACCTCACTTTCTGTCTTAGCAAAATGGTAAAAGAAGTCTGTTCTGCCTGCTACTTACTGCTGTCATGAAGCCACCATGGAGGGTGTAAAGGGCTACCAGAAAGTAGCCCTTGTTAAAACTGTAATGCTAATACTCATATTACGTGGGTGGATATTTTCTGGACAGCCATTGCATGTGTGCATGTGTGTGCACGCGTGTGTGCATGTGTTGTTGCCATTGGAGAAGGAGGGACAAGGCAGAATCCTGAAGAGACGCTCTCTTGGGTAAACATCACTGAACCCAGGGATGGGTTCCTGGGAATATGAGTTCTGTCTTAGATCCTTGTGGAATGGTCACAAGATATCCCTGTAGGAACACATCCATGGCTGTCACAGTTTCCTTCTCTTCGTGTCTCCTGAATTTATGACATACCTCCCACCAGTGTTTTGCAGCCACTCTTCACACACTATGGGCCAGCCCTCCCCGGCCTGCCTGGCATTTCAGAAGTCTTCAGTGAGGCCCTCTCCAGATGCCTGACCACCTGCTGACCTGTACTCTGTGTGTTTCTCACTACGTCCCTAAGGATGACATTGGCCACACCTCCCACAGTGCATTTTCCTGCTCTGTGAGATTTCTTCCTTTGTCTCTTTGTGATTGGTCCAGAACTGTCGTTCACTTAGCTTTTGTCAGCTGTTCTGAGTCATAACTGTTTGCCTGAGCATAAAGGGAAACTACTGTGGCATAAACTACACACACTGCAAGACAATCTTAATTTGGATAGGGCAAGACAGAGCTGTGCCCTCTAGCAGTCTGGGGAAGCCTAGGGATTCCTGGCCCAAATAACATTATGCCTAAAATAAAACATGTAGGGTTACAAAGGAACACAGTTGCATCGCAGTACAGTCATAAAATGCTAAAAATGTGATATAATAACACATGTGTTTTTGTTAAAACATTAAATAATGAGATCTGGTGGCAAGTCTAATAGCTACTATAATTTCAAAGAGATGAACCTAAGTGATGTTTCTGATCTCTGAAACAACAACAATAATGTGAATAAATAGATCAGAAAATATCTGATTTCTATGGGTGACAGCTTCACAGGTTCTGCCAATCCTACTGTGGTTCACTGCCTATGTTAATAATGGAAAGTAATGCTAAATGTTTGTTAGGAGTTGCTGAAAATTAGAAGACTCATGAATTCTATGCACAGATACCTTTAGGATCTGTGCTTTACAAATAAAAAGCCCTATTTATACAGCACTGCAGAGTAGTCCACGAATCCTCACAGGGCAGGTACAGTACATAAAACTCTGTTGGCTAAGAACATTCTGGAACAGCAGAAGCATGAGTATAAAGAGCATAGATTCTGGAGCCAGACTTCCTGGGGTCATATTTTAGCTCCATCTGCTATTATTTGTGTGACCTTGACACGTTACTTAACCTCGCAAGACTCTTATTTCTTCAACTTTTACATGTAAACGGCAATACTGATAATATCTTCTCAAAGAGATGTTGTAAGGACTAAGTGAGCCTTAAACAGTGCTGACCTTATAGTGGGCACTTTATGTATCAGTTGTCATTATTATAATCATACATAAACATATAAATAAACAGCATTAAAATGACTCAGCCCTGGGCAGGGACATGTTAGGAGAGCATGTACAACACTCTTGGATTAGCTGTGAGTTCTGCCCACATTTCTCCACCTCTCAAGGATATCGCAAGGGACTCCACCAAGGGCCTCTCTGAAAGCAAAATTGTCTCAGGCAATCCCCCATCCCATCCAGCAAGTCCACCATCTTTCAATGATCATTTATCAGGACTTCATCTTGATGAACCCAGACTCATTCTAGTCATCACTACCCCTTTGAGTGTTCACACAACATCTTCAAATAGCTTGTGTTAAAATCCATCCTGGAACAAAGGACAAGTTCAGTGATCAGTTGTTTCTGGAATCCTACTTCTTCACTCTCTTTTGAAAATTATGTCCAGCTTTGTTAAGTTTCTCCATTATCTTCACTTTTTCCTTTTCCTTTGTTCCTGCTGTCCGCATGAGCGCCAACCTTATGTTGTCTGGGGATGCTGGCTGAGCCATTATTTAGCTTTGCTTGGAGACTTACTTTTTTAAAAAGGCAATCTTAGCTTCCCATTTAAAGAATAATTTAGCCATATTTGTTCCTTTTTTTTTTTCTTGACTTCAAGTCATTCTTCTTGGTGAATAGCAGAGAATCAGAATAGGACTTATGTATCTAATTCACTCAATGAATTATTTTTGTATGTGAGTACCTTACATGCTGGGTGCTGGGGGAAGAAAGTGAGCAAAAGTGGAGGCTTTCCATCTTAGCCTCCTGGAAATAACAATAAGATTAGAGAGCCAAACATTGTTAAATTATCCCACAAATATATGTCAAGCAAGAGCTATGATGACTGGCATGAAGCACACATCCTGAGGGCTGTACATACCCACAGCAAGGGAACCTGATCCAGACAAAGAGTTTCAGGAAGGCTGAAGAAGCCATCTTTGAGCTTAGTCCTACAGGTTGAGTGAACTAGGCCATGATATGAGGAGAGTCCCCTCTAATCAGAGGAAGCAATGGGTAGGAAGGTATGAGAAGCAAAACTTGGAGAAGGACGTGAAAGATGGCCAGTGTGCTGGACAGACACAGAACAGGAAGCAATAGCCCAGTTAGAGAAGCAGAGAAACATTTTCTAGCCATGCTGAGGGTTTTTCATGATCATAAAAAGAATAGGCACCTCTAAACTTTAAGAAAGAATGTGGAGTTGTACATCCCTGAGGGACAAAGTGGCTGTGAGCTCTTGCTGAAACTCAGGAGAAAGACAGTGGATAAAGATGATCACAGCGGGGACAGAGCAAGGTGAAGAGATTTATATAAGCTATTTAGGAGGCAAAATTGCAGGACCTGGAGGCAGGCCGAGTTCAGAAAGAGCAAAGATGTCCGCAAAAGATGAGAGGGGTAGGAAGTAGATTTCTGACCCGTGTAACTGGAGGTCTCATTCCATGACCTGGTTTGGGAATGGGTTAGAAGAAAACCAAGAATCCAGTTGGGTGCATGTTAAGTTTTAATTCATCTGCATTGCAAGGATGCCTCTAACAAGCATGAAAACATTCTTGTTAGAATGTTTAGCTGGGTGACCAAGAAGTCTGGAACCATGCTATAGGGGGGAGAGTTGAAGGAACTGGGAGCATTGGGGTGAGACAAAGCAAGTCCTTAATGTGACACGTTAGTTGTCTTCTGCTACCTGGGTGAGTACAGTGGCTCCAGAGGCCAGAACTGGACCATTTCATAGAAACTTCATGAAGTGGATTTGGCATAATGTAAAGAGGAACTGCCCCCAAATGAAAGCTGTGACATGGTCTGCCTTGCCAAGAGATGTGTTCCTTGTTACTATGGGGAAGTATCCATGAGTGGGCTTTCCATCTTTTATGATGCTGTAGAAAGGGCTCAGTATTTTATAAATTGTGTTTCATGGACTCTAACAAGTTTGTGAGGGGACTTCAGTGACTGGTCCTGTAAAGAAGTGATTTCAATTTCGTCTCTTTATGTGATTACCACCATGAATACTACTACTGAGTGCATTGTAAAATCTAATGGAAACCAGTGTGCTCAGATGTGTTGTATATACAATCTTAACACATTGGGAAAGAGCAAAACTTCAATGTGTTTTCAGGGTTTAGCTTTATAATGCATAAATGTTACCAATTTGAAGTTTTAGAAATGAAGTCACACTGTTATCAAGCATTTTAATTTTCATTATTTTGGGGGATTCTGTTTTCAATTGTATGTGATTTAGATAACTTCTAAAGACCCTTACAACTCAAAGATTTTATGAGTTTTATTCTGAAAATGAAAACAAACTACCATCTTCTTATTTCTAAATTTGTCTAATAATAATAATAATACATCTCATTTATTCTATAAATTTGTTTTGACCCAAACAAAAAGGTTATGGCCAGATCTAGGTCCTCTGTGCGCAAGGAAACATTTATGAAATGCTCTGCTTCCAGAATCAACTATGGTTCCAACTCACCCTACCCACTCAAATAAGCCCTCGTTCCATGCTCTCCTTCCTTCTTTCAAACTTGCCAGCTTCATCTGAGCTTTCAAAGCCATTGATTATATGTGCATGGACTACTCTAAAAAGTCTGAAGCTTAGTATCTCATTATATTTATGACATAAGTAGTTAAATAGCTTAAGGACCATGCCCAACTGTTTCTCCATGTCACAGAGAAGAGAATGCCCAAATGTTCACAGCTTTGAAGCACAACTGACTGTGAATAATTAAGTGGCAGTGGTTAAGAAAAAAGGGGGGAAATGGTAAGCAGATCAGAGAAACCCAGGGAACATTTGATTCAACTTTTTACCAGATGACTGCTTCACTATTCTCCAGGCTTTCAGCAAAACTCACCAACTATGCCGCAGACAGAACATTCACCCAAGGACACATTTGGACATAACAGTCTTTTCTAGTTGTTCATTCAGCACTAGAATACTCGGCATGTCCTCAAATACTCCCTCTGAAATGAATGACAAATGAACAGGAATATGGTGGCTGATTTCAGCTCCTTCCTTTCTATCCAGAGTCCTCATTTCCAAAAGCACAGAACTCAAAACCCTTTCAAATGAGAAGCAAAGTTGTCCTTCTAACCAATGGGATACTCCCATTATTGATGAGAGCAACTACCCCAAAGTGTGGTCAGGGTTTTCTGTACATTCAGTACCACCCATGCCATCTGGCTGTGGTCTGAGCAAACGTGAGCCTCCCTGGACTTCAGTCTGTGGTCCTCAGTTGTGAAATGAGGATGGTGTTCGTCTGGGTCAGATGACGTCTCTCGTCCTCTCAGCTCTCAAATTCTGAGCTCAGTTCTCAGTTCTACTGAATTAAGTCAAAATATTTTCTTCACAGAGAAGACTTGGGATCAATTATTAGAGAATTTATAAAACCAACAGACACCAAACAAGAAACCAAAGCTACAGCTGTGACCTGCAGAAGGTAAAGTTTGGCTTAGTGGTATTAAAAGAAATTGTTTCTTTGTCCTCTATTTATGAGCAACCCTCACGAATCATACAGACATTATTTTCTGCATGCATTTTATCTCCTGGCTTACAGGCAAGAGGATTAGGTGGTATCATCTTCTTCCATCTTTTCTCTCCTAGCGCAGTGTCTCTGTATTAGTCAAAGAAGTTTATTTATTTGTTAGCCACATGGAGACTTCCATGAGTTTTTTTTTTGTTCTGGATATATGCATGAAAATACATAAAATGACAAAGACTAAAAATGTATCTGAAATCTGATAACATCTTAATGCCAGAAATCTCTAACATCATGTTGTAGATCAATATTATACTATAGTCAGGGCCTTTCCTTCTGACAAATACCCTAACATGATAAGGGGGAGAGTGAACCAATGTAAACACCATCATGAGATGGTCTTCATTAAATAGTACACCCATGGTTACATGCCTTATACTACTTAGCAGTGTTCAAAGTAAGTTAAACATTGTCAACCATTGTCAACGTAGTTTGTAAAGATCTCAGTTTTATATGGTAGTTTACAGGTGTAAAAGATTAAAACTCTTGTCCAACGTGGAGCCAGAAAGCCCAAGAGTTTTCTGTACCATTTTAAGACATCAAAGAGAAAGGACTCCAGTCTTATTACTTATTACACCTAATACATCTTGCTTATTACACCTTATATGTTTTATACATCTTATTACACCTCACTTATAGGAAGAGTGTCCTTTTTTCTTTCAGCAGGCAGATTGAAGAGGATGGAGAGTGAGGTATTTGGCGGCAGAGTTCTCTAGTTTGGAATAGTGATTTTCCCAAATACCAACTCAGTTTACTTTCTCAAAGGATGTGGGGAACTGTCAAGCTCTCTTCCCTGGGTCCCCACCTTTTCTAGGTCACCTGAGAACTTGTAAGTGAAACTTTATGTCTTCTCTCCTTTCCCTGTCCCAGCTGGCTTCAGCTTTCCCCAAGGAGGCTCACGGAAGTCACCAGCAGTTTGGGGGTTAAGGAGAGCAGGCCTGGACATCCCCTGGGTGTGGCATGTTTCCAGAACAGAAAGCTGCAAAAGGAAAGAACAGTGTGGGAAAGAAATGCCCACTTGAATGAGATCAGGATGTTCTGAGCCCTGTCCTGGTGCCGCCCGGGGCTGCAGCTTGGCAGTGCTGGGAGACACTGATTGCCCTCGGTGGCTCTGGGAGCACCTTGGAAGGCGGCACCCTCCCCCAAGGGAGCACACACAAGCTGGGCAGGCAAAGAATGGCCCCCCAGGGGGAGTTCTCAGAGGCAGGAAGTTTCCTTTGAGGAGTGGTCAGCAAGACATTCTCACCCCAGGACTCAAGAGAAGTGGAGCTTTTTTCTCTCCTTCTTTCCCAAAATGCAAATAGCCTCTGTCCTTGGAATAAGGAGGATAGGTTGCTAGGCAATCACTTCTAAACAAGCACACCCCCTGCCCCTTTTTCCTGACCCCTAGAACAATGGAGACTTTTCAGCAAATGGAACGAAGATGGAGAAAATACATGACAAAAACAAAAAAGGAATCAGGGATTGTGGAAGGTCTGATTTCATAAAGTATTAGGAGAAAACTGGGTATTAATAAGTTTTGCTCTAGGCAGACAAAACGGGGGAGTCTCTTTTTACCACCACATTGGTGGTGTCACCCAAAGCCAAGTGTGCAGGCAATGCTGTAGCCACTGTGCCATGCTGATCCGTTTTGTACTGATTTGGGTAACCCTGAGGATATCATGTGATTCCCAGTTAAGTAAGAGTTCTTGGGTTTCCATCTCTCGGTGCAATGATACTTGGAATTATCAGCACATGTTTCAAATAATCTTTTCAGCAATCCTCATGTTTCCTTAGATGCTGTCAGGGTCTTGCTAGGAAATATGTGCTACACTGAAATTGTGCACTAGAAACATTTGAATAAAAGGACTACTGACAAAAGTACTGTGAGGGTCCTACAAAAGGATAATGTAGGATCCTGTTTGAAAGGATAGAATGGGGGTGGGGGATGGGGAGTGGTTACATGAACTCAGAAGAGTAGCTACCCAGAGAGGGCTGCCTGACAAAAGCTGTGCCTTTGGGTAGAAGGATATGATCATCTGGTGATGCCTCCACACCCAAATTCTGTCCTCAGAACAGAGCGGAGGCCAGAAGACAAGGGGAAAGAAACAAATGTGTTGGTCAGCTGGGACTGCCATAACAAAATCTGGCTTAAACAACAGACACTTACTTTCTTATGGCTCTGGAGGCTGAGGAGGCCAAGATCAGTGCACCAGTATGACTGGGATTTTGGTAAGGGCTCTTTTCCTGACCTGCCGATGGCCACCTTCTTGCTGAGTCCTCACTTGAGGAGAGAGAGCTCTGGCATCTCTTCCTCTTTTTTAAGGACACCCGTCCTATGGGATTAGGACTCTACCCTATGGCCACATTTAATCTTAATCACCTCCTTAAAGATTCTATCTGTGATACAGTCACATGGGGAGCTAGGGCTTTAACATATGAATTTGGCAGAGACATAGTTCAGCCCATGGCTGAAGTAACAATTTGGAGCAGACACTGTGAAATGCCACAAAGCTATGGGCCTAAGAGAGTAAGAATATCTTCCTGGGAAACGCACTGCATGATTTTAATTTATACATGTATGCAAGGCCTGATATTATTCTTACTTCTTAATATAGCCAACTAAAACACAGTGAGATTAGGCGATGACTTTTCCAGAGAACGGCTATGAAGGAGAGGTGCTGGCCAATCTGCTTTGTTTGACAAAGGTATGAAGGCCACTGATTCCAAAAGATCTATGCCCATGGCTAGAGACCTCTGTTAGCAATCAGCGAGGTTTCTTTGGCCTTTGTCCACTTTAAATGTTTTCATGGTGGAAGCAATGTTAGAAAAACATTTTTGAAGTTTTAAGAGGAAAATCCAATTGTTCTAAATTATTGCATATTTATTACTTGTACATATTATTCTCTTGTAGTTTTTTGTGTTTATGTAGATATAAATGTATAGATACATATGTATTATCTAGGCACACACATGTATGTGTATGTAAGGCCAGTGGACTCTTATCATTCACAGTAGTTAAGTTCTGTAATTCACTGTAGACACTAACTTCGCAAAGACCAAACCACTGCTACCAGCGGAAATACAGGGCTAGGGTCTGACAGACACTAGTTAATGACATTTTTGTCAATTGATCAATACATAACCTTGTTTTATGTGTGACTCTATTTAAAGACATCTTATTTAATATATAGTTGATTCATTAAGGTTGAACTGAGGGCCAATAGCCAGAATATAACTCATGCCTGAAACAAGATTATCTAACCCCCATACTTTCTCCATAAGGTACATCACAGCCTTCTTGCACTTAAGAACTATGTTGGGGGGGCCATTTTAAACAGCAAGATTACCAAAAAATACTATAAAAAGCTATGAAAAAAATAATGATACTAAATAGCCCATGAAAAGGCATCTCATTTCCAGTGTGGGGACTGAAACAGAAAGGCAGCGTATCCCCCCCTGCCCCCCGTTCTGACCTTCACTGGAGATGTACAAGTCTGGTGACTTGAATTTTTGCTGCCCTGTGCATGGCTGTGAATGACTGAGTGTCCATTTTGGTATTACAAATAAATTGTAAGGATTAGGCAAATTTGCAAGTAGAGAATTGGCTCATAATGATGGTCTACTGTGTATACACTCTATGTATACACATGCATGCAAACACTTTATCTTACTGTGCTTCCCAGATATTGTGCATTTTTAACAAATTGAAAGTTTCTGGTCACCCTGCGTGGAGCAAGTCTATCCCCATCATTTCTCCAAAGGCATGTTCTCACTTCACGTCTGTCTGTCACATTTTGGTAATTCTCATATGTCAAACTTCTTCAATATTATTATATTTGTGACAGTGATTTGTGACCAGTGATCTATTGTAATTGTTTAAGAGTACCAGGAATCATGCCTGTGTCAGACGGCAAACTTAACCAATCAATGTTGTGTGTGTTCTGACTGCTCTGCTGTCAGGCTATTGACCTGTCTCTCTCTCTCACCTCGGGCCTCTTTATTTCCTGAGACACACGAGTATTCAAATCAAGTCAATTCATAATGCTACAATGGCTTCTAAGTGTTCAAGTGAAAGGAAGACTTCCAAATTTCTCACCTTAAATCAAAAGCTAGAAATGATTAAGCTTAATATGGGAGGCATGCCGAAAGCTGAGGTAGGCTGAAAGCTAGGCTTCTTATGCTGAACAGTTAGCAAAGTTATAAAAGCAAAGGAAAAGAATTCTTGAAGGACACTAAAAGTGCTACTCCAGTGAACCCATGAATGATAAAGTGAAACAGCCTTATTGCAGATATGGAGAAATTTCGAGTGGTCTGGATAGAAGATCAAACCAGCCCCAACGCTTCTCTAAGCCAAAGCCTGAACCACAGCAAGGCCCTAACTTGCTTTAATCTGTGATAGGGAGAGGTGGGAAGGCTGCAGTAGAAAAGTATGAAGATAGCAGAGGTTAGTGCATGAGGTTTAAGGGAAAAAGCCATCCCAATAACACAGAAGTGCAAGGTGAAGCAGCAGATGCGGATAGAGAAGCTGCAACAAGTTATTGGGAAGATCTAGCTGAGATCATTGATAAGGACGATTAAGGGCGGCGCCTGTGGCTCAGTGGTCAGGGCACCGGCCCCATATACTGAGGGTGGCGGGTTTGAACATGGCCCCGGCCAAACTGCAACTAAAAAATAGCCGAGCATTGTGGTGGGTGCCTGTAGTCCCAGCTACTCAGGAGGCTGAGGCGAGAGAATTGCCTAAGCCCAGGCGTTGGAGGTTAACGTGAGCTATGATGCCACAGCACTCTGCTGAGGGCAATAAAGTGAGACTCTGTCTCTAAAAAAAAAAACCAAAAAACAAAAAACCATGCTACACACTAATAGACTGATAAAGATGATTATACTAAACAGCAGATTTATAAACAAAAAAGCCTTCTGCTGGAAGAAGATGCCATTTAGGACTTTCATGGCTAAATGGGGGGGTCAATACTTGGCTTTGAAACTTCAAAGGATGGGCTGGCCTTCTTAGGGGCTAATGCAGTGGACTAATGCAGCAGGTGACTTTAAGTTAAAGGCAGTGCTCATTTACCATTCTGAAAATCCTAGGGCCCTTAATCTGTCTGTGCTCTGTAAATGAAACAACAAAGCCTGATGGCAGCACATGTGTTTATAGTATGGTTTATTAAATACTTTAAGGCCACTGTTGAGGTCTATTACTCGGAGAAAATGTACCTTTTGAAATACGGCTGCCTACGGGCAATAAACCTACCTGCCCCAGAGCTTGCATGGAGACGTACAAGGAGGAGAAAGTTGTTCTCATGCTTGCCAACACAATATTCATTCTTTAGCTCATAGATGAGGAGTGATTTCGACGTTCAAGTCTTATTACTTTAAGAAATATATTTTGTAAGGCTGTAGCCACCACAGATAATGATTCTTCTGATGAATCTGGATGAAGTACATTGAAAACTTTCTGGGAAGGATTCGCCATTCTAGATACCATTAAGAACATGTGTGATTCACGGGAGGGGATCAAAATATCAGCATTCGTGGGATTTGGAAGAAGTTGATTTAATCCCTCATGGATGACTTTGAATGGGTCGAGGCTTCAGGGAAGGGAGGAACTGCAGATGTGGTGAAAATAGAAAGAGAACTAGAGTTAGAAGTGAGACCTGAGGATTGTGACTGAATTTGTGGCAACTTCATGGTCAGACATTAATAAATCAGGAGTTGCTTCTCATGGATAAACAAAGGAAATAGTTTCCTCAAGTGGAATCGACTCCTGGTGAAGATGTTGGGAACATTGTTCAAACGGAGTATTTTGGAGTATTCCATAAACTGAGTTGATAAAGCGGTGGCAGGGTTTGGGAGAATTGACTCCAATTTTGAAAGAAGTTCTATTATGGGTAAAATGCTGTCAAACAGCATTACATACGACAGAGCAATCTTTCATGAAAGGAAGAGTCAATTGATGGACAAACTTGATCGTTGTCTTATTTTAAAAAATTGCGACAGCCACTCTCACCTTTAGCAACCATCAACTCAAGATAAGACAGGCAAAAAGATTATGACTTTCTAGGGGCTCAGATGGTTGTGAATATTTTCTTTTTAAGCAATAAAGCATTTTTTAATTCAGGTATGTACATTGTTCTTTTAGACATAATGTTATTGCACACATAACAAACTGCCGTGTAGTATAAATAATAACTTGTGTATGCTCTAGGAAACAAAAAAAATCAATGGGGCTTGCTTCATTGCAATATTTGCCTTATTGTAGTGGTCTGTAACTGAATGGGCATTATCTCTGAAGTATGCCTGTATTCAAACTGACAATTTTTATTCAGTTTTTGCACCTGGTCTTTTATTATAATATTTTTTCTTGTTACAGTGAGTGATAATTGTTAGTTTTGATGGATAAATAATATTTCATCTAGTTGAGTTACTATATTTAATTGTTTCCCATTGTTGGACTTTTAGATTTTTCGTTTCTTAATCTTTTAAGTAACTGTGCAGACAGCATGACCATATGGATGGCTTTTTTCTTATTTTGAATTATTTACTTAGGATAAGTTCCCAGTAATGAATTCATAAGTTTGAAGAATACGAACATTATTATGAGTCTCAATCTGTATTGTTATCCTGCTTTTAAAATAGTTGTACAGAATTCACTCATATTATGTTTACTAACTACCAATCCCTGGATTTTTCTGTTGCATTCAGCCCTGACAAGATTGGCGATTCGATAAAAAGTTTTATCTAATCCTAACAAACTCCTAAATAATGTCCCCTGAGTATGAATCTGGATTCCTTTGGTTAATGGTGCACGATCTTTGTCCTTCTTACTACTCTTGATTAGAGGCCAAGAGCCAGACAGACCCCTAAGCGCAAACCCAGTGCAAAGGCAGAGGGTGAATGTGAGCATCGCACCTGAAGCAGGTATGCCAAGTGGGGCTTGGGCAGTGTGTCGAAATGGGGCATCTGAGCTTGTGATACTGAATGCGAGCCTCAGAATAGAGTAAATGAAGAACTTGGGAAAGCAAGGTTGAGTAGGTCAAACTGCAGTACAGCAAGCAGTCAGAACTAGTCCTTCAGATCCCAGGCCAGCATTTTTAGATAAATTTAATGGATGTCTTCATCACAGGGCTGATCTGTCTAAAGGGGCAAGAAAGAACAAGTGGCAAAACCAACCAGTTCCCAATTTTGGTAACCCACTCTTGTTTTCTTTTATGTAGACTATTCTGCCTGTGTGCTTTCAACATTTAACTTTTGAAGTCTTGTTATTTTTTTCTCATGAGTAACCGCATTAATATACATGCATATATTTGTGTGTGTAATTACTCATTTATATGTAATTAAGCTAATAATTTTCCTAACCCATTGTTTTCCATTTTATTATGGAAACAAAATGTAGTTTATTTAGCCTATAGCTCAAATTTTATAATAATTGGAACCTAATGTTTTTTTCATTCTCTTCTAAAATCACTTGAGGAAGCATCACATCCTACCTCCATGTCTTTTGTCCCCTTAACTTAAAGAATTACATTTTTTAAAAATAGCATTTTACTTTAGCCTTTATGTCCACAGGTTTAAAAAAAAAAGGAGTTTTAGAGAGAGAAATTGTTTTGAAATGCCTGTGTTTTGAATCACCTAGCAGTTTAACCTTTAAAATGATGGTTTCTGAGTTTTTAAAGATTATTTCAAAGGTAAGTCTAGACAACCAAAATAATTAAATTGGCTTAGCTAGGAAATTAAGTAATTCAATGGGGAAGTGAGATATCAATTCAGGTGATTGACTAGTACCATATGGAATAACTAACCCTGGGATTTAATTTCTGAGTTTTTATCCAGCACCTTTGTTCTGTGTCGACATTCTGATTAATGAAAATGCAAATTATTTGAGAATATTCTGCCATTTCTTAATGCGTACATGCAATATCGTTTTTCCTTCTTACTGAGTTGAATTAGGCATCACATCCTCCCATGGAACAGCGTTTCAGTATTAGATGTCAGTGTTAGAGACGTAGGAAGGGAAGCAGAGTTTGGTGGCCTGCAGTCATAATCTCTTTTAGGAAACCCACCTACTAACTGCCACACCCATGAGGTCACACCTCAGGTTACCTGGGTGGCTCTTAATGACTAAGGACCAGCAAAGCAGCATGGAGTGGGAATCTTTCTAAATCCAAGGACTTTGACTCTAAATCATCAGAGGTCCCGATGAAGAAAACATGTCCGCTTGCCTGTGTCAGAGTTTGTGGCAGCAGCAGGATCACCTGACTGCTGGTCCAGAGGTCTCCTCTAGATTCCTTGCTGCATCTGTGGTCAAAAGGAGGCATCCAATCCAAAACCACATGGTTGCTAAATCCCTCTCTTTTATATGCTGACTCCATCATCACAAAGAGCCTTTTGTTGTTCCAAGATCCACCTGATCCTCTTTGCCCCAACATCTTTATTTTGGTTTATCTTGGCCCCATCTTACCTCTTACCTATAAAACCATGTGCTATGAGAAAATTACACTTTTGTTCACGTTCCACTGCATATAAAAACATAGGCTAACTAACCCTTCTCCACTATATGCAATAGCAACAGTTTGACATTCACATGTCCGTTTGTTTTAAAGGAAGAAATTTATGTGCTCCAATTTAAAAAGTTTCAAAGACATGGCATATCCTAAATTAATGTCCATTTCACGAAGACACATAGACAACCTATAATGATGTGTGCTTATTCATCAGAGAAGATGAACAATATGTAGTTCAGCAAATTATGTGGATTCTCTTTCTCAGTGAGATGGTGGATTATTCTATTCTCTTGTTTTATTTGGCTCCACACCACTTTGTTGGGTGAAACAAGGATACGGAAGTAAGGATACCAACATTCTGGCCCTCCTGAAGTAGGTCTTAGTAATGAGGTCATTTGCAGGTACATGACCTGAGATCCTTAAGTGTCTCCAATTCTAGTTTTAAAAATTGTTACCTATTTGCTTTTTAATAGCATCCTATACCAAGTTTCTGTCCTTTAAGTTTATAATCAATTTTGTTCCCATAGTTCTCTGGAAACTTAATACCCCCAAGGTAAGACTGATGAAGAGCGAGGTAACATAAAATAAAATAGGCAACCACTTAAACATAGGCCCTGTCCTGGGTCAAGCATCAAAAAATTCCAAGGCAAAACCACAGAGCCCCTGTTGTTCTTTGAGAACCATCTTGAAGGACACCTGTCCTGGTTTCCGCCAGGGGTCTTCCTCTGCTTATTCAGGCCTTTGCAGTTACATTAACTGACTCTTTATCTGACTATAAACAACTCTCTTAAATCCTTGAGTTTCTTCTACTTATGGAAATGAAAGTCAATTACATTTTTATTTTCTTAGGATCACTTAGAAAATACATGGCAAGCATTTGAAGAGCTCAAACGAGTTTCCAATTTAGAGTATTAGAAGGCCTAAGCTATAGGGGCCTGATCCCCCTGAAATTGGATATTCATATGATCATTCTCTATAAAAATTCTTATTTCTACTGTTAGATAACAAAAAAACTATTATTTTAACATCCTCTCCCCAGATTACATGATTGGAACAGAAAGAAATGGTAACCATCATTTTAGATGTGAAAGTTTATTGTGAAGAAAAGGCATAGCCTTATTAGAATAGAAATTATACTGGTGATACATAGGTCCAATGTCTTTAGAGCAAAACCCTTTCTGACAGTAACAATTAAGAGGCATGGATGGGACAGTGTGTTTAGGAGTTGGGGCTCTTGAGTTAGACAGATGTAGGTTAAAATTTTGGTTTCCTTCTACTGACTACATGATCTTAGAAATGTTGACTTTTTTTTGAGCCTTGGTTTTCTCATATCTGAAATTGTGATGATGGTATTACTTATCTTAAAGTTGTCATAAGAATTACATGAAGTGATGAAGTGGTGATGAGCCTCTGCTTCCTGCAACTTTGGCCTTCGTGAGAGTCATCTGCAGGCCTCCTTGAAATAGATTACTGGGCCCCATCCAGAAATTCAGTAGCTTTAGGGGAGAGGAGGTCCTAGAATTTATAATTCTTTTTTTTTTTTTAGCATTATTGATGATATTTATTTTCATTATATTTTTATGTATTTGTAATTATCCCCAAATTTTTGTTATAAAAATCTTCAAAAATAAGAAAATTTGAAAGGCCACTCCATTGAGCATCCATGTAACTCCAGTTAGATCCAACAATTCTTAATATTCTCCCATATTAGGCTGATCTATTTATGTATCTTTGTATCTATCAAATTAGGAGATGGGAAACCATGGCTAAAGGCCAAACTTGGCCCATCACCTGTTTTTGTTTTTAATTTTTTTTATTAAATCATAAACACATAGATCATGTATACATTAATGCACTTATGTGGCACAGTGTGCTGATTTCATATAGAATTAGGAGCATTTATATCACACTGGTTAATATATACCTCATCTCATTTACTTAGTTATTGTGTTAAGACATTTATATTCTATACTTAATAGACCCAATATGTACCCTTGCATTATGCACCATAGGTGTGATCCCACCATTCATCCTCCCTCTATTTGACCTCCCCCTGCCCCTCCCAGCCCCTCCTCCTCTCTCCTTCATCCTGGGCCATAGTAGTGATCTATTCTTTATATGAAAGTGTGAGCGATTGTAAATTGGTTTCGTAACAGTACTGAGTACATTGAATATTTTTTCTTCTATTCTTGAGATACTTTACTAAGTAGGATATGTTCCAGCTTCATCCATGTAAATGTAAAAGAAGTAAAATCTCTATTTTTTTTAAGGCTGCAGTCCATGGTATACGTATACCACAATTTATTAATCCATTCATGGGTCAATGGGCACTTGGGCTTCTTCCATGACTTGGCTATTATGAATTGAGCTGCAATGAACAATCTGGTGGAAATATCTTTGTTATAAAGTGATTTTTGGTCTTTTGAGAATTTACAATTCTAACAAGTTCTTAGGTAAAGCCAAGAATATTGCTGGGCCTAGGGACCACCCACTGAGAACCACCACTGTATGATATGACAAAAATTGTTTGGGCAGTGTAGTCTCATATTTTTTACAATTAATCATGGTTCATGAAGAAATAGTTTATGTGTAAACTAGAAAGAGCTTACTGCTGGGAGCCATGATACCTAGGGTCATGCCTTGTCTTCGCCATAATTCATTGTGTTGCCAAAGCAAAGGCTCTTAACGTGTCTATTTCATTTTTGATTGTCTTCCTCCCGTATTTTCAGCAGGTGTGGTGGGATCAAATAAAGAACAACCATTACAAAGGCTGTAAACAGTAGTAATATAGTAAGCAGTAAAACAGTAGACTCACTGCTGTCCTTATAGACAATGAGCATAACTTTGCCTACTTAGCATAGAAAGGCCATTGATTAAGCACCAATACAAGAATGCATCTTCGTAGGAAAAGGAAATTTAAAAAATCACTTATCTGTCCTTTCAAGCGTGTTTGCAGAACTGCCCAGCCAGCCCTTTGTTAATAGATTACTTTTATTTAGATAAATCAGGTGCATAGAAAATGGCTAATCAGATATTAACCAATCACTTGAAATTATTTTAGTGTCCCTTTTCCGTGATGGAAAACAAAATGAAGTTGCCCTTTCTAAAACCTTTACAATTTGTATCTGTATTTGAAGGAGGCATCATCAGCTGGCTGATATGGCTAATGTGATTAATATTCATTCAGCTTTACCAAAGACAAATTCCTGGATTATAGGTGTTACTGATGAAATCTACCTGACAAACTCCACTATAAAGGTAAAGAAGCTCTGTCTAGGTTCACACCATTAATAAACATTGAAAGCCAGGATTTTAACCTGCCAAGTTGGTATTTTTTGTTAGTTTGTTTGTTTGTTTTTGCAATTTTGGCCAGAGCTGAGGCTTGAACCTGCCACCCCCAGTATATGGGGCTGGCACCCTACTCCTTGAGCCATAGGTGCTGCCCTGGACCTGCCAAGTATTCATTGTACAGCCTAAGGTCTTAACCATCTCTCTCCAAAACTGCTAAGTAGCCTGGCTTTTCAGCTATGCATTTGACTTATTAAGAATAGTGTCTATGCACTGATTAATCTTTGTGCTCATTGTTAGTATAACTATGAAATATGTCCTTGTGCTACCTTTCTGAATAATGAAATCTACTCTCCTTGAATTCGTTAACCCTAATTTGAGATAAGGTTTGAAATATTAAGATGCAAGATTCATTTGCATGGAAGGAATAATGCTCTTTTCCAGCTTCCGTATGGGCAAAGGGAATGTCCATTAATTCAGCCCACATCGTCTGTGTTAAGACAAACAGGACATACCTTCAAGAAGCACACAGTTTAATTAAAAAGCAGGACTATGAGGTGTCTTACTGTTTTTCTGCTGCAGTTGCAGAGATGAGCTATAAAGCCAGAAAGGGTGGGAAAGAGGAAGAAGAAAGGAGAGGATGTGGGAAGGGTGAAGGAACGCTAAGACGAGGTGCTCTCCAGGATTCTGAATCTTCGTGGCCCAGATTCACACAGCTGTAGCTTTAATTACAGAGGTGCTCTCTGTGTTCTTTGTAGTTCAAAAGGTAGCTGCTGTCTCCGAGTCATGGGCAGGTTAAATTTCAACCGTTACCTGGCTACTATTTAAACACCAGAGATGACTACTCTTTGACAAACAGTCCCCAAATCGATCCAAAACATAAAAGTTCTCAGGCCTTCACTGGTTCAGACTGTCTGGTAGTAATTCTCTAGAAGGATTGCTCCAGCCAGTCACAACTGAAACCCTTTTTGCCCCCTTGCACTATCAAAAAGCTTCATGGTCATTGATGCATCTCACGTGTTGATAGATGTAATTCGTTTAGATCTCTTGACACCATTTGATATATTTTTGGAGAGAACAGGAAAGATGGGTTTAGAGAGAGAATAAAGGAGACAGAAAAGAGGCAAAGAGTGGCCTTGTGTCCATAACTGGGGTCCCCACCATTGCCTTCACTGCACTTAAGTCCAGAAAGATGGATTTTAATTTAACGGGTCCACTCTGGACATTCTCACAGATAGGCAAAAAGCATGCAGAAGTGTCCTTTTGATTAGAACAGATCAACTTCTTCTTGGCCTCTGAAATGCAGGTGATTCCACTGGGGGAATGTTAAGTCCACTAGCTGATCTGTTCCTATAAGGGTAAGGGAGGAAAATTGTACTTTCTCCTATAAATGGGATTTTATATTTGATAATCTTTTGATTTGAAAAAGTGAGAATTTAAGACTCAGAGCAACCCAATTTGCATGTCAGGGTAAAAGGAAATTGTTAAGAAATTTAGTCTTGTAGCCTAATATCCCAGTAAAAAAGGCAGTATTGCAGTTTTATGTTCATTGAGCACCAAGGCTTAAATTAGTTGAGCTCTCTTTAATCTCTTTAATATCTGAGCAAGAATTGGTTTGGATAGATAAAGAAGGCATGATTCAGCAACTACATTTTTTTCCTTTTTTAAAAATTTCTCATTAATATGAGAGTATATACGATCAGGTTACATTATTTGCATTTGTAAAGTCAAGTCTGAGTTGCAGTTGAGTCCGTCACCCAGGAGGTGTGCTGTGCATTGCACCCATTTGGGAACTTAACCAAACCCCATGCCCCCCTACCCTGTTCTTGAATTTAGTTGTGTTTTTCTCTCACGTGAACCTGTGGTTATTGATCTACTAGTTTTAACATAGTACTAGGTACATGGGATGCTTGATTTTCTATTTTTGAGACACTTTACTTAGGAGAATATTCTCCACATCCATCCAGGTAAATACAAAAGATGCAAAATAGCCATCATTCTTATGGCCGAATAAATATTCCATGGTTACATATACCATCATTTATTAATCCATTCATAGGCACATGGATGTTTCCACATCTTTGCAGTAGTGAATTTAGTTGCTCTAAATATTCGAACATAAATGTCCTTATGATAAAATAAATTTTTTCTTCTGAGTAAATACCTAATAATGGGATTGTGGGATCAAATGGCAGGTCTACTTTTAGTTCTTTGAGGATTCTCCATATTTCTTTCCAAAAGAGCTGTATTAATTTGTAATCCCACCAACAGTGCATAGGTGTTTCCCTTTCTCTATATCCACGCCAGCATCTGCAGCTTTGGGACCTCGTGATGTGATCTATTCTCACCTGTGTTAGGTGATAACTCAAAGTGGTTTTGATTTCTCTAATGAGAAATAGGAATGATGAGCATTTTTTCATGTGTTTATTGGCTATTCATCTGTTGTCTTGGGAAAAGATTCTGTTCATATCTCTTACCCATTGAGTAACTACATTTAGAGGGTTCAGGAGCCTGGATTGTGATACAGTTTTATAAAAGTGAAAGAATAGGGAACTCACCTCCATGTTCTCAATTTAGGAAAATGCAAATTGTATTCTTTAGTGGATGCAGAAAAAGGATCACCAGTCCTTGAGGAAAGCCAAGAATACTTTCTTCCTTCTATACTTAGAAACTCCTTCCCTTCTTTTTCCTTTTTTTTTAATGACTCCCTCCTAGCCTCACGAAAAATTCAAAGCTTGATGATTTGTTTGTGAGGACTGAAAGGATGGTGAAGCATTAAGAATGAAAAATTAGTAGCACAAGTTGAGCAGTTTAGAAGTTATTTTTCTGAGCAGAAGCATTAATTGAGCAATGATACACGAGAGGAGAATTACCTGCTTCCAATTTTCTCCTTAGATAGTTTCTTCTTGATTGTTTACTTTGCCATTTCTTTTTAAAAAATTATTAAATGATAGCTGCATACATTAATGCAACCATGGGGTACAGTGTGGTGTTTTCATATACAATTTGAAATATTTTCATCAAATTGGTTAACATAGCCTTTATGTCATTTTCTTAGTTATTGTGTTAAGACATTTATATTCTACTTTTAGAAAGATTCACTTGTACCCTTGTAAGATAAACCATAGAGGTGATCCCTCCAATAATCACAAGAATGGAAGAAAAAGTATCCAGTGTATATAGCCCTATTATGAAACTAATTTATAGCTTTCATATGAAAGCTATAACCTAATTATAGCCTACGAATATGGGGAGGGGGAGGGGAGGGGGATGGATGGGTGGAGGGAGGGTACTTTGCCATTTCTAAAATATCCTTCTGACACAGATATATAAAATTCTAATATATTTTTACAAGAATAATTTTAATAATGGAACTTCTGAATTTTTAATGTATTTTCTTTATAATTTTATTATACATATAAATGATGATATCAAGTAGTATCATTAATTAATGAGATATATATTTACCTGGACTTTAAAATTGTGAATTTCTAATTTGACACTTCCAGTATTTCAATTACTGCCTTAAAATTATTACTAATTTGTTTTTACTCATCAATCAATAGATGCTTAGTTAGCCCCTCCAGGGCACTGTGGGAGACAGTATTGCACCAAATATGGTTCCTACCCTAAAGGAGTTTTTAACCTAGTTTAAATGCCAGATGCCCTTGTGGGTTGGGAATTTTTGTAGAGTGCTACCAAGAAACTTGAGCTACATCTGGAAGGATATTGCAGAGTTGACAAGATCTGGAAGAGATCTGAGTATATTTCACCAGGAAGCTCAGCCCCAACAAGCACAGGCACAAGGAAGGGCCAAGGACTTCTTTGATGAGAGAGACATCTAGAAGGTATAAAGCCCTTGAATGCTTGTCTAAAGGATTAAGATGATATCATATACAATCAGGGTTCTTAAGGGTGGGAGATGAGAGAGTATGAATCAGGATTTACCCACACCCAGGTGTGTGGCCCACACATACATACACACTCTCTCTCATGTGCTCATTCATACCCTGATCTACATCTTCCCAGAGACTGAGGCAATTCCCCCATTTGAGAACCACTGCAATAGAGAATCATGGAAAATTTTGTAATAGGGTCCTGGTACAGTGAGGGCAAATTTAGGAAAGTTGGTGCTGTAGCTGTGTGCACATTCAGGGTGGATGTGAAGTTCTGAATGACCCTAAGCCCCCTGGATGAGAAACCTGGGTTATCATGAGGGTGAAGCTCTCATTTTGCTGAGCTCAGGGGATAATAGGTGATGCAAGGCCACCTTCTGGTGCAGCGGAAAGGCCTTGGCATTCAGGCACCCCCTGGAGCCAGCAAGTGCTGTTATGCACCTGCACAACAGGAGATTGGCCTTAGAGACACCATCACTGAGCCAGCCCACACACCAGCATGCCAAGGAGCTGCGCCCACCAGGAGTGGCTTATCTGCCTGCATCGAATGACGTGAGATGGCAAATATCTTTGGTGCAAGTTGGGACTCTGGCTTTAAATCGGATACTTGGATCCGCACAGAATCATGCTTTCCCGGGAGCTGGAACAGGAGCAACCTCATTTTCCAAATGCAAATTTCTAGAATCAGCGAACACAGGGGACTCAGCCAAAGCTCCTCAGCTTCTTAGCAGCAAATCACCCAGCTAACTTCCAGAAGACAAGAGCAGGACTAAAGTAGTAAAATTAAAACTTCTTCCGTAGCCGAACTTGCCCAGCCAGCTGCACGCCACACTCCAAACCACTATTTTGTTTGTTGGTCATATGGTTTTTGTCTGGGGCACTAGGTACTGCACGACACTTTTCATAAAAATCTCCCTTTGTGTTCTTCAATTTGTCACCACTGCAAAATTCTGTTCTTTGCTCTGTGATGTCATTTGTTCTTCATTTGCTCATTCGTTCTTCCAAAACTTTATATATTTATTCAGAAAATGTTTACAGAATGTCTACTTTGTTCCAGGTCTCAGATCTCCATCCTTATCTTCCCTATAAGACATGTGAGAGGAGACCTAAAAATAATAAGACATTGAAAATGTGAGTTAGTTCTTGACAGCCCACCAGTCTTGGCACGGAAATGAATGCATATGTAAGTAATAATCAATTGCATCATTTCTAAAACTGCAGTTCATCATGCTTACTTTCGGAACTGCTGGACATCGTATCATTTCAGACCTACCTAGTAAACTATGCAGAATGTTTGACCTGCCCCTTGGAAGTAATCTTGCCCCAAATTTCCTCATTCTTCAAAAGCCACAGAGCAGGACGAGACTATAAACCTCCTAACTCCTTGTCCACTGTTTTTTTCTACTTCATCAAGCCTTTACTTTGAAAATGTCTCCCTTTTTTTTTTTGTCTCTTTTGAAAGTAAAACCAGTTTTCTTTCTGAATAAAGTATCCTCACTTTCAAAAATGTCTTTGAAGGCTACCTTATTTAATCTCAGGAGAGGCTCTTCAAACCCAGACAGCCTTGTGCCCTTGTACCCAGAGAACATACAGTTTTAGCACCTACATTTCCTGGTGCAAAGTGAGTTAGTAATAACAAGGACAAGATTCCAACATCGGTGGCATCTTTTGTCAAGGGTTTTCTGCCTTTCCCTCCTTGCTGGGGCAGGATGGGCTTTATCTCCACACTGCCAGGCTGGTCCTGAGGATTAAATTAGATGAAGTGCTTAGGAACCTGGAAGGAGCCTGCAAATGCAGGAGATTGCTATTACCTCCAATGGCCTCTACAATAAGGCCAAGAGGATATTCATCTTTGTATCCTGGGCATCTAGCAGAGTTTGTTCAATAAATATTGGTTGAAAAGAAATGTATGAAAGATTTGTCAAATGTCACGTTGAGAGCCAGGGCTTGGAAGTCAAGCATGCCACGAAGTCTTTGTGTCAAAAATGACATCAGAGGGGACAAGGTGAATGTGACATTGTTGTATATCTTACTTAATAAGAACGAATAAGGCTTTTCTCTGCACTGATGGCTCCATCTGAAAACCAATTGCCTCCCATTTTGTGTGGCTTTGTATTCATTCTCCAAGCCCAGGCGCTCTCTTGCTCTAAGGATTTCCTGACTTGGATCTTAAGCGAGCTCCCAGCCCGGACTTGTTTCTGTGAGTTGTCAGGCACAGATAAAGGCAGGGTGGAATTTGCCCATTCCTTTGAGTGAAGGAGGCTGTCAGAAAAATTGTGGTCAGGCTTTAGAAACTCTCCCACGTTAGTTCCAAAGGGAACATTTGTGTGTGTGTTTGCTTTGGTTTCTTGAACTAAACACCCCTTTGACATTACATGCGCCAGCTACTTAACACTGGGGTGTTTCAGAAACGATGCCATGGGCGCGTGACGCAAGGAACGCTGCCTTGCTTTAGCAACAAGAAGAAAAGGGACCTAAGTGGAGCCAGAAAGAATGGAGGGAATTGAATGAAAGCATTTCAGAAAGGAAAATACTAAGAGGCAGTCCAGAATTAAAGAGGACCACCACCCCCCACAACATCTATTGCTTGCTTGTCCTATTAAAGCCATTAAAGAGGCTACAGAGGCTCCTAGCACTGTTGGCCCGGTGTCTTTCTCCCCCCTTTGGCAACATCAAAATTCTGGAGCTACACTGGGTTGGAGCAGGCTGCCTCTAGGTTAAATGGCCAGCATGCACACCTGGGTGGGTTCTCCCCCACCCAGAAGCAATTCAGCAAGGAAGTACATGTGTTATATTGAATTTACTTTCTCTCTTCTCAAAAGGGGTATAATTGTGTTTCAAATATGATTTTCTAGCACAGCAAAAACAGTAATTTGTTTTTGCCCCAGTGATAAAGTTCCTATTTTGATCAGAGTACATTCAATTTCTGTAATATATTTTACTGAGTACACAGGTAGTGTTTTACTAAAGAAGCAGGGCACTGCAAACTGCTCCTACCTTCTGTATTTCAGTATGTTTTACTGAGTATGAAGGTAGTATCTTCCCAAACAGACAAGGGCATTGCAGACAGGTTCCTATCATCCATATTTCATTGCTGGCACCAAGTGGATGAGGTGATGTGAGAATTAGCATATGTAGATGAAGGCTTCCGGCACCAGCCTTGCCTCCCCTCCCCAGGTACTACCTCTGTGAATTTCTGTGTCTGGGAATACATTTATATTGTGTATCCCCCATCGATTCTCAACCAGGGAAGGTCTCTATCTCCAACCTCATCATTTCCAAAATCATTTCCCTCCCTCTTCCTCCCCTTTGAGCCCTTCTTTGAAAATTCAACAGTGGAATTTTTCTCCCCACATCTCTATGGTGAGTTTTCCCAGCTTTGGAAGGCTCAGTTGCCATGGCAGCGAGCCTCCTGCACCTCTGAGCAGAGCTTGCGATTTAGGGAGAGGGGATTGTGGCTGCCAGAGGGAGAGGAGGAAAAGTCATTAAAGTCGGCCAATTAGTATGCGGGGCCAGCACCCCTGTCCAGCTCCTCTCATGGGCAGAGGAGCCAGTGCTCTTTAAATCCCTGCCGGATGAGCTGGAATGAAGCTGAGAGAAAGAAGACCTCCCAGCAGTGGGAGGAAGCAGTGGGAGGTCTGGAAGCACCTGTCAGGAGGTGCCCACCAGGGCCCCAGCCCAGTGAGACCAAGTCCTGCTGCCACCTCCCCCCAGCACGTCCCCATTCTCTGACCTCTTCTCCATTGCCTCCTTTGAAAATAGAGCTTGTGGAATGAGCCCAGTGAGAGAGGCTTTAAAATGTGGGGCAGGCAGTAAAATCTACCCTTGAAGGTTTCTTATAGTGAATTACTTTTCTGGTTGTTGGCCATCCACCAGTTGCAACAAGAGACATACACGAAACATGTCCTGTGACGCTCTTGGCTGCTCTATACTTGGGGGCAGCCAACTTGGGTAATACTGGGAAGAAGAAAGTGACCAAATTTTCATAGGAAGCAGTGATTACTTTCATGGCCCAGTAGAACCTGTTTCTGGAGATCAAGGGCAACAAAGGGAGTAGGGATTTCTAAGAGGCCACAGAAGCTTCAACAAATCAGAATTCTCAGTTGTAGGACCTTGTCATGTTGTTGAGTAGCATGAGCTCCCCTGCAGCTTGTGAGTCAGTGTCTGCATCTGGGAAATGGGCTTGGTAGGAATGTCTTACTCCAACCACATAACTAGAGTTCCTTATGAAGTTCAATTAGAAAATGTAAGTGCTTATAAAATGTTTCAGGCTCCACTGCCCAAAATAAAGACTCTCAGCTCATAATAGTTTATAAAATCTGACAAGCACTGGGATAACAAGCTCCCCAGGAAATCTGTCCTAAAGGAAGAGTCTTGATGAGTCTGCTGTTCCCTCCACTGCCAGGGGCTGGAAGACCTCAATGACTGTGCCACTAGAGAGTTCCTAGTCCCCAGCCCTCTGTTGTCTCTGATGCCCACTGCCAGATATATATTTTTTCTTTATTCATTTTTTTTCCTTTGTTTGTTTTTTGAGACAGGGTCTCACTTTATAACATGGGCTAGAAGAGTATAGTGGGCTGATCATAGCTCATAAACTCCTGAGCTCAAGCAATTCTCCTGCCTTAGCCTCCCAAGTATCTGGGACTACAGCCATGCACTATCTCACTTAACTTGTTTAATTTTTGTACAGATGATGTCTTGCTCTTACTCAGTCTGATCTTGAACTCCTAGCCTCAAGCAATCCTCCCACCTCAACCTCCCAAAGTGCTGGGATTACAGTCATGAGCCACTGTGCCTAGCCCACAAATAAATTTTGATCTTTAGTTTCCCTTTTTCTGAATTCTTTTTCTAGATCCTGTGGATGTGAAGGCTTCCTCTAGGGCTCCACATTATGCCCAGTATCTGGCTCCATGCCTGGCACAGAGCAAAATACAATAAACATTTACCTTCCACACTGCCCCAATGTGTCTCTTTTCATTACCTGCCCAGCCCACTTTGATTTGCTTTCTAGCCCCATTGCTCTTACTGAAATCTGGTTTAAGTCCAGTCAAGTCAACTACAAGGTGCCAATGTCAAGTTTTCTGTGCCTACTTTATGTAGGTGTTAGCGTGCTAGTCTATTACTATGGAAGATGTTACCAGTGGGAGGAACTGAGAGATGAGGGCATGGTACCTCTCTGGACTCTACTGGCAGCTACTTGTGAGTCCATAATTAGTTTGAAGCAAAAAGTTAAAAACAAAATTATAGTAGTTTTCTGGACATCAAGCCAATGGCAGTTTCAGTCCTCTTCTGGTTGGACAATTGTCACCACTTCTTTCTTAGAATGGTCTTTCCTTGGATTCCTTGACACTACACCATCCTGGTTTGCCCTTGTTTTCTCTGATCACTCTTTCTTAGCCTTCTTCACAGGTCAAGGTGTGGCCATTAATGACTAGAATTTCTCCTGGCCTTCTTCCAGTCTTCCTGCCCTTCCTGAGGCTACCCCCTCCACTGTCAGCCTTCAACAGTCACTGCTGCAAAGATGACTCCCCAGTGTCCACCTCTGGTCCACTCATTCCCTTACACCCAGGTTTTACCTTGAATACTCAGAGGTCCCTCCCTCTCAATACAGTCAGCACCTCTCCTTCCTGACAGCCTCTCCTCTGGCCCCCATCACCAACATGCCCCAAACCTACTCAGTGAATGACCATCATCTACCATGTTCTGCAAGAAAGTATATTCCCTCTCCACCTTATCACCAGCAGCCTACTCTGAGCTGCCAAAGTCTCCCCTGGGTGGCCTGGCCACTGTTCCCACTGCAATCCCTATTCCACATGGCAGCCCAAGTGTTGTTTGCAAAATGCAAATCTGGCCATGCCCGTCTTAGCTTAAAATCATTAATGGCTTCCCATTGATCTTAGGGAAAAATATTGAAACCCTACAGCCTTACATGTTCTGATCACATCAGACTCCTCATCCTCATCATCTATGATGCTCCACTTGCTTAAGGCACTCTAGCCATTCTGAGCTTCTTTAACCTCCTCAAACACTCCTCTCACTCCTGCCATGGCCACAGGGCCTTTGCACATGCTCCACTCTCTATGCCTAGAATGATCCACCCTTCTCATTACCTAGCTAATTCTTACTTATTCTTGAGATCTGAACTTTAATGTCACCCCTACATGAAACTTTTTACCAGCCTTCCAAACCAAAAGCAAATCCTTCTATTTTTAAGCTTTCATGCAAAGCCTATATTCAACTAGAACACTGGTTGCAAAAATTGAAATATTTCTGTACAAGTTGGTAAGTAGCCACCACCCTGAGTCCGCTTCCTTTAGTTAATAAAGAGTTTTTACCTTCCAGACCTTACCTTATGGAGTCTCCATACCTTACCTTATGGAGTCTTCAGGCACCAAGACTTATGTGGGTTCTGACTAGTTGGTGCCTGCTAAGCTCCATCCTATTCTAACACATGCTCTCCCTGAGAATATTTATTGCACTTGTAAATTTATGCTTATTTTGAGATTATTTGATTACTATCTCTGTCACTTTAAGTTCTATGAAGGTGAGAAAAGTGTTCCACATTCCATTTCCCATACCCAACACAAAGTAGGCATCCAATATATGTGTTCAAAAAATGAATAACATATGTTAATGAATGGCCCTTTCCCAAGTATCATCATATTAGACCCGTAAGTCCTACAAAGATGAAGGTGCTAGCTACACAGAGTATAAGCAACAGTAGTGACTGAGCCCAGAGCATGGCTTGACAGCAGGTTCCATGTCAAATGTCCTTCCACTCCTCCCAGCTATGCCTCCTTCATGAAGACTTGCAGAAGACTCTCTTCATCCTTCCCATCTCCAGATCATTGCAGCGCTTTTGGGATATTTAGCACCCCACATCCTTCATCCTGTCACCATGACCCAGTTTTAGACTTTGAAATTCAAGCTTTGCTGACAGAATCTGTGTGGCTCCCCGCCCCCTGCCCCGTTCTCTAAATAAAAGATGAAATCAGAATGGTCATGTATATGCTGTCTCAAAATAGTGTTTTATTTAGAGAGAGAAGGTGTTAGTTATTACTGGCATTTAACATTTGTTGAGTGAACAAAATCTGCTGAACATTGAAGAGAACATGTAATTTTGAAAGTTCCTACCCAAAGCGTGTGGTGGCCTAAATTAGACCCAGACAAGTCACTAATGTGCAGAAAGGGTGGGTCTGCAGAGAGTCCCACTGCAACCCATAAAACATGCTCTAGCAGAAGGGGAGGATTTTCCCTGGGAAGAGGGGATATTGTGGCCAGGGCTTAGTGGTAACTCTTAGACCATTTTTTAAAATAGCAAAGTGAACTAAAAACTCCACGTGAGTCCTTAGAAACAGAAAAGCTTGAAAACCATTGATTTCCCCTGCTGCCTTGCCTTCCCTAAGAGAAATGCCGTGCCTAGATTCCTGCAGAGACATAACCAGTCCTGGACCTGCTGTCATTGTGTGCTGCAGAAAGCCCGCTGGGCTTCAGAAAGCATCACAGTGTAAAAGACCACATTTCCAAGAAGAGTGACTACATAGTGTTTCTTTTTACCCTGGAACAATTATAATATTGGTAGAATTCAAGGAAAGAACCCTCTTTATCCCCTGGTATTTTTTGCATAGGGTGGAATGTTAAGTCTCACTGTGCCTAGTCAGACCCTGCGAAATCTTGGTTGCCCAAGCAAAGAGCACATGTGGCTTCTGTAAGTTTTCAAACACGTCCACAGCATTGTGATAATTCCTGCAGATGGGAGCCTGTTCTGGCCTGGGATTCAAGGGGCTGCTGGGCCGGTTCTGCTGCCCACTTAGGCAAGTCATTTCTCCTCTCTGAGCTCTAGTTTATCTAAAAATTGGACATCATGAAGTCTAGCCTGCTGGGTTGTTCAAGAACTAGATACTATGTATATAAAGCAAATGGCCTAGAACATGTGTTGGTTGTGTTTCCAGCACTAGGACATACCTAACCTTTATCTGTCTGGTTGAGTTAAAAGAAACTTGAGGTCAGGTTCAAATTCAGTCTAACAATTCCCGACTCTTACAGTTTTGAATTCAATAGATCACATTCACTTGTCTAAAGGTAATTAGCTTTTAATAGAGGATGAGAACACATGGACCCTTGAGATCCTCAGTTAAGTCAACATTCTCTTTCTAGCTTTTCCAAATATTGTAATCCTGAGAAATCAAGAAAGATAGGTCTCTAAAAGGAAAATACCTGACCACAGGTCTTGAATGTAATAAGATGCTTGAAAACATAACTAGCAGGACTTATCATATTGTAAACTGATCATCATACCCTTCCAACTTGGACAGTATAGTGACCATATGAGACTGCTGTACACAGTTTATAAAAATGTCAAAAGTGAATAGATTTAGCATGAAACACTGACCTTGGGAAAGAGCCTTTCTAAAGATGTGACCCTCTTCCCATTAATATGGGAAGTATTCAGATTGAATACTCTGAAATGTATTCATGCAGCATGAAAAACATTGCTGTGATAAGACTTGGCCATAACCTTCATCATTGTTTCTCACTCAGTCATGTTTACAAAAGACTGAGACACTTTAAGGCATCTCATCAGAGATACACACCAGAGTGAAATAGTGATTCTGCCCCAGGTGACAGTGGGCTCTGGACAGAGAACAGATGCCGGACAAGTCATTAAAGTTGAGCTTTGCAGATGGAAAGAGGAGCTACTTCCCCTCCATGCCTGTCTGCTGACATCACTTGAGTACAGGAGAGAGGCCTTGTGTCTTCCCACATTGTGCAAATCCTGTGAGAGGACACAGGCCAATACCAGGAGACTGCAAGGGAGGGTGGTGAACCCAGGATTCACAGTAGATTCTGCACCTGCAACCAGGAAGCTCAGGTGGTTCTTTAAGTACCAAGCCTGTCATTTATATCATGATATGATATTGAAAGAGAAAATGAGAAGGCAGAATAGAGAAGAGATCTAGGGAGAGGTAGAGAGAGAACAGGTATATGCCGAATACCATGCCAGGGGCTCTCGAGTCAGGCTTAGCTAAGGTTTCTAAGTGAAATTAACCCTCTTCCTACCTGTGGCTGTCTCAAAGCTGGTGAGCCCAGTTTTTGCCTATGTGCAGAGTTGCCTGGGGCTTTGTTCACATTCTGCCCAGTAATAAGTAGCATGGATCTGCATGCCTGTCTTCATCTGGCCATGGAAGTGGGCATGTACTCCTTTACCCAGTGAGAGGTTCCCAGAACTATGCAGGAAGTGAAGGATAAAGTGCTGATTCTCTCCTGAGTTGCTGTAGTTTCATAGTGTTGGATTTGTACAGAAAACATGGCAGCTAGACAGGCAGATAAGGGGTTAACAGGTACTGCCTGTTAGACCCAGGCCTGTTGTGGGAAGGTCCAGCTGGTGGTAAGGGACAGACCCAGGGCAGAGCTGGTGTCTGAACCTGGAAACCATCTCTAGTCCAGGGTAGAGATCAAGAAGAAGCTGAGTGCCCTTTGAAGTTGATGGACCCAAAAAGGAGGAGTCATGCATAGACAAGTTGGCTTTAAGGAATCCATCCTGGGGCCTTGGGGCCCAGACACTGAGGTTTGTTCAGAGACTCAGATTCAGGTATATTAGAAAGTCTAGAGGATTAGTAAGGTTAGGGAAGTAATACATGGAATGTAGACCAATTGAATCTTATATCAGAAAAGAGGCTGTTTGGGGAAATTCCGGAGCTAAGAGTATTAATCTGTGAGCCAGGGGTATGTGGTGGTCAGTACCCTTGGGAAAGGTGGAAAAGAAGAGTGTCCAGGGTTAAGTGGGAAGTCGAGTGGTCCCAAGAACACACCAAGGCCGCCTGACATGGAGATTGATGCTGTATTCAGCAGAGCAAATTTGAGAAGAGTGTGGGCTAAGCTGAAGATTCTTAAGTGATGATGGGTCTGAAAACCTGGGTAGAGAAGAGCAGGGCCAGTGACCGTGGGATGTCAGAAGAGGAGGAAAGAACGAGATCTTGCAGCCCACTCCCAGTAGCAGATACTGCCTGTGCACTGCTTCACAGCCTCCTGGCTCTGCCTGTCTTTGGGACCACTGACTATTTTGTTTTGCTCCAGCCCCTGTTGTGGTGACCAGCTCTGTGTGGGTTTCCCCTCTGACCCAATAGTATCTTGCCTCTCACCTCATGGCCTGGTGCTTTCCTGTGGATGTAAGCAATTGCTCACTCCAAGTGCTCAACTTGGAAGTGGAGGGAAGTCAGTATCCAGTGCTGGACTCTTTGAACAGTAGGAAGCAGCAGCCTGTAGACACATTATTCCCTATTCTTGCCATCATGCAGACTCCCCTGAGACCCACTGTCTCCCATAGTCTCAAGCAAGGAGCATAGGGCAGTTAACTTCTCTTCTTACTGCCCCCCCCACCCTGCCCCGCCCCTTACTCCTTATCCCTCACTCTTGCTTCCCTGGCACTGCACCCCTAGGGAGCTAGTAGCCCCAAGCCTTGGCCTTGGGCTCTGCTTCATGGAGAAAATTTTCCACTGGCCAACAATCTTATTTCTTAAAATTTGACATAAGATGATTCCGTTAGGGAAAGAAAAGGAATTTGCTGCTGGAAGGATCTCACACACAATACATTTTTACCTGTGGTATGGTCCTATAATACAGATTCTGGTGATGCCATTTTAGTGAAGCACCAGGGTGTGAAAGCTTGTCCTAGAGGGGACCTTATCTACAGTTGTGGTTGTCAGTCTTTTCTTTGGAATTCCTCAAATGCAACCCTCTTTGAGAACTCTTCTCTGTTGATTTTTTTCTTTTCTTTGTCTCTTTCTTTCCTTCTTTCCTCCTTTCCACTTTTCTCTCTTTCTGTCTCTCTTTTTTCTTTCTCTCTATCTCTTCTCTCTCTCTTTCCTTTTTCTTTCTTCCTCTCCTCTCCTGTCCTCTCCTCCCCTCCCCTCCCCTCTCCTCTCTCTTTCAGCAAACTTTGCCTGACAGTTCTCTGTTGGCTTCTGACCTTCAGGTTCTCAGTCCATTTTTTTTCAGTTGAGACAGAGTGTCATTTTGTCACCCTTGGTACAGTGTTGTGGCATCACAGCTCACAGCAACCTCAAACTCTTAGGCTTAAGAGATTCTCTTGCCTTGGCCTCCCAAGTAGCTGAGCCTACAGGCACCTGCCACAGTGCCCGGCTATTTTTTGTTGCAGTTGTCATTACTGTTTAGCAGGCCCAGGCCAGGTTCGAACCTGCCAGCCTCAATGTATGTGGCTGGCGCCCTACTCACTGAGCTACAGGCACCAAGCCCTCAGTCCATTTTTTGCACACTCTTTCTTTGGCACCTTCTCAGCCCACATGAGAGAACTCAGTCCCTTACTTATCTGTGTAGGAAGACGTGGTTAAACATCAAGCCAGCTCAGTAAGTTGATTTTAGCATTTGCTTTATCCTTCTCCCAGTGAACAGTCTTTTGGTACCCCAAGATTGAAGTTTTCTTTTTTACAACTGCCTGAGCCCTTTGAAGCTTGAGATAATATGCATGAGTCTTTCGGTGTTCTCAACTGTGAATCATTCCCAGCAGTAAGTTATAAAGCCTTTCTCGTTTTCTGTACTGTCTGTTAAGAATCTAATATCTTTCAAAGAGAACTGTTATGGTAAAATCATTTTCTAATATCTTTGGCTTTGATACTACCAGCACATCGGGCCATTAAGTAACACATCATTAAAATTAAAGCTACTTCCTACTAATATTCAATTCTTCCTCCTTTTGAGTTAGTCAGGCTCAGCACTATTGCTGTACTGATACCCCCCACATCCCTTGTAATCTTCTTTGGCAACTTTAGCTCTTGTGTTCTCAAAATTAAAACTAGGAAAAGTCCAGGGTTTTGTAATATGAGAAAAAAAATCCCGTATGGAAAGAAATATTACACAATGGGACTTCAAAAAAACTATGGAGAATGGAATTAAAAGAGAAAAATTAAAAATATACACTTTGTTTCTTGACATAAACTCCAAAAAGTTCAAGACATTTTTGTAAGCAATGATACCAGCCATTTAGGCCCATCCCTAAAGAATGTAACCATGGAATTTAACCCTGTCAATGCAGGCTTTTATATTATTAACTGAAGAAAAATGGGTGTCCTTTAAAGATTTTTTAAGATTAAGAAACAGTAAGAAGTCAGAAAGCGTCAAATCAGAACTGTAAGGTGGATGCCTACTTTTTTCTCATTAACATTTTCTCATAATGAGTAGAAGCATTGCTGGTGGGGAAAGACTCTCTGCTAAAGCTTTTCTGGGCTACTCCCAAAGCTGTGGGTAATTTTCTCAAAGAACTCTCCCGATAAACAGATGTTATCATTCTTTGGTCTTCCAGAAGTCAATAAGCCAAATGCCTTGACTATCTCAAACACTGTTGCTTGCAGCCTTTGCTCTTGACCGATCTGCTTTTGCTTTGACTAAACCACTTCCTCCTCTCAGTAGCCATTGCTTTGATTGTGCTTTGTCTTCAGGATCGTACTTGGTAAAGCCATGTTCTATCTCCTATTATGAGTCTTTGAAAAAATGCTTCAGGATCTTGATCCTGCTTAAAATTTCCATTGAAAGCTTTGCTCTTATCTGCAGTGGATCTGGGTGGAAAAATTTTGGCACCCCTTGAGTGGAAAGTTTGCTCAACTTTAATTTTGCAGTCATCATTATTTAAGTGGCACCAATTGAGAGGTTTATGGTACTGATATTGTTTGTGCTATTAATCATTGATTCTCTTCAGTTAGATGAATTTTTCCTCAAAAATTGATGGTGGATGGTCTGCCACTGTGGGCTTCATCTTCATCTCATTCCTTCTTAAAATAAACTATACTCTTGTAAACTGCTTATTTCTTTGGGGCATTGTCCTCATAAACTTTTCATAAAGCATCAGTGATTTCACCATTCATCCACTCAAGCTTCAACATAAATGTGATGTTTGTTCTTGCTGCAATTTTAGCAGAATTCATGTTACTCTCATGGGGGGTCTTTTCAAACTAGTGTCTTATCCTTCCTAATACCTCAAACTAGATCCCATTCAGACATGTTATACTTATAGTATACATTTCTTCTGGTGCAAAAAATTTTGAAATCCAAGCATAGTTTTTTCTTAATATGCATTTTTCAGGAACGTTTTGAAGACCTCTCATCATGGGTGTGTTCCATGGTAAAACTTAATTTCATCTTGGTAAGAATGGTCCTGCTCCAAATTCACTTTCCTAAGTGCTCATTGTGTTTTCATTTCCAAAACTCCTGAGAAGCAAAGTTTCCTATTGAGAGGGGACTTCCAGCCACACTGACTTCTCTTCTCTGGAGAAGAGTGAATGGGCCACTTCATGACAGATTCCACCACACTGCCTTTTTTGTTGGTTTCCTTCAGGCTACATTTTCATGTTCACTGCTCAGGTTCTCTGTTTCTACAGAACAGCTTCTACAGTCTAGTGAAAAATAGTGTCAATACATTGAGGACAGGGCCAGGCTGGCCACCTCCTTTTCTGAATTTTGTAATGGCATGGATGGAAACTGTTTTGCGTTTCAAAAGAGGAACCTGATCAGCAGAGCCTCAGTCATGGCCATATCTATGTCCTCTTTGTAACATATTTTAAAAATAATTTTAGAGCAGTGATTCATGGCAAAGTTCAAAGGAAAGTAAAGAGTTTCTATATGCCCCCTGTCCTTAAATGTACATAACCTTCACCACCATTAACTTTCTGCACCAGAGGGGTCCATTTGTTAGAATCAATGAACTTTCATGGATGCATCCTTATGACCCTGAGTCCATAGCTTCCATTCAGGTTTACTCTTGATGTTTGTACATTCTGTGGCTTTTGAGAAAGGTATAATGACATGTATCCTCCATAGAGTATCACACTGAATAGTTTTACTGTCCTAAGAATCCTCTATGCTCTGCCTGTTCATCCCTCCCTCCCCCAGCAACCATTGATCTTTTTACTGTCTCCATAGTTTTGCTTTTTCCAGAATGCCATAGAGTTGGAATCATATAGTATATAGCCTTTTCAGATTGGCTTCTTTTACTTAGTAACTTGAAATTAAGTTTCCTCTAATCTTTTCCTGACTTGATAGCTTATTTCTTTTTAGTGCTGAATAATACATGCCATTGTCTGAATGTACCAATTTATTTTTTCATCCGCCTATGGAAGAGTTTCTTCGTTGGGCCCACGTTTTAGCAATTAAATAAAACTGCCACAGACATCTGTGTGCAGGTTTTTGTGTGGACATAAGTTTTCAACTTCTTTTATGTAAATACCAAGAAGTGTGATGGCTTCACTATATGATTAATAGTGTGTTCAATTTTTCAAGAAATTGCCAAACTGTCTTCTAAAATGACTATATCATTTTCATTCCCACTGCCAATGAATGAGAGTTCCTGTTGCTCCACATCTTCACCAGCATTTAGTGTTGTCAGTGTTGTAGAGTTTGGCCATTCTAATAGGAATGTAGTGGTATGCATTGCCACTTCACTTTTGATGCCAGTATTTCCCACCACTTCATAGCATCTCAGGTAGAGTCCAAGACTTTTAGTTAACTTTATTTTTGAAACCAATTGAATTCAGTTTAAACCTTCATTCTTAGATCAGATTCAAATATTCCCCTTCTAGTATCACACCAGGACTTCTCCCTGCCCCTTTGGGTCCTAGCACCCAATTGGTTATGGGCTAGAGAAGGATTAAGGATAAAGGGCAGACATCTTGTTACTTCTTAGGTGTCATCCTCTTTTGTTGTTGCTATTTCTCTGCCAACACCTCCATGGGTCACCCTTGAGCAACCAGGGTTCGGACAAGAAGGCTCAACCATAAACACTTTCCACAGTACCCACTTATGCATGAGGAACTCACGCATTTTTGCCCTTCCTAGTAAAGAGCAAACAAGATCTGCCCCTACTCTCTCAGCTCTACCATCTTCCTCTGTCCCATTCCCCCTTCCTTTGCAGTATACACAAGTCTGTTGCCTAAACAGAAGCCTAAAGGCAAAACTAGGTCCTGTTCTTAGAACACACTTGCTTTCCCCCCTCCTACCCCCTGTCATTGCTTGGTCTCTGGTTAGGGATTAAGGGGCAGAGGGATAGAGAAGGGAAGGAAATTACCTCTCTTCAGGAACATTCCTGCAAAAGACCAATGGTGCCATTTTTCTTGCTCAGTCACCCTCCCAGTTCTCTGGTCACACAGACAGAGAGGAACAGGGTCTAGGGTGGTGGCCATTACATGGCACGGTGAGACGCTGTGCTGGAAGCCAACTGATAGAGCCCTCTCTAGAACATGGAGCACACAGAGCTCCCTTTACCTCGCCTCAAGGTCTAAATTTCTAAATCATGCATGAGGGCAACTGGAAAAGCCCCTGGGTATCCTCATACAGAGCATCAGAGGTGCACAGGGAAGGGGACTTCACTGCTGCCTGCTTCTGAATATTCACGAAATTCATGACCTAATGGCCATTCATGTCACAAAAACTGATCGAATCTCATGTAAGATCCTCCTGCTACAATGCCTTCTGCCCTGTTCTAGACCTGCCCTTTGTAGGCAGTAGCTAGGCCCCTGACCATACTGCCTCCTCATGTGTAAGATGGTTTTCAGCCACATTTACCTGCTTCCTTCTCACTAAATAAATGCTTACCCCCTATTGCCCTGGGTGATATAAATGCAAAACAAGCCTGCTGGTAAGTTCTGAAGACCCCAAGAGGATAACTATCAGAATGGGGCCAGTTCTGAGTGGCTGAGTTTTCATTAGTAGAGATCATGAAACACCCGGCCCGTGAAGGCTCACGGTTCGCGTCTGGTGTGAGCTCAGATGTGTGGATGCGAGGTGCCTCCCTGGTGCTGTTAGTTTCTCTCTCTGTGGTATTTTCCTTTTTAATGCTCACTTTTGGCTCTTATTCTGCTGAACCTAATTTTTCCCTCCAGGGGTAACCACTTTTTCTACTTTAAAATAATGGTACAACTTTCGTTGCTTAATTTAGAGAGGCTATGAAGTGACCATTCAAGTGTTTAGAAAATGGATAAAAGCCTTCCACAAATTCCTCAAAAAGTAAATAGTCTCATCTGCTGTAAGGTTTACTGCATGCAGATCATGAAGAACTGGCCACCTGAGCCTATCCAACTCCAGTATTAAGTTTTATTCAAGTCTGGTTGCATAGATACACACGGGTAAAGTCGGACCCCTGAGGCAAAGAGGATGGTTTTGCAGCAGGTCACTCCTGTGGAGCAGGGGCCACAGGAAGGAAGGCTCTCATCTTCCTGCCTTGACCACAGAGGTCTCAAGGTGTTGAGGAGGGAGTCTCTGGGAGTGGTTTAGGACCCATCTGGGCCAGGCGAGGAGTTGAGAAGCTTGGGTAGGTTTCCTGCTGTGTTGGAGCAGAACTTGGGGAGAGAGCGGACTGGCCTAAGGGAGCCAGCTAGGACAAGGTCAGAAGGTTGCACTCTGTGCATCAGAATCTTCCTCCCTTTTTGTAGTCTCCATGTTTATTCTCCTGTGGTTTTCCTTTAGAATTTTCAGCAAAGCCTTTCAGCTCACTGTGAGGTGTGCTAAGTTAAAACCAGAAAAGCTGGTGTTGTGCATTTGTGAGATCATTAAAAAGGATATACTGCATTCCTGGGGCCAGCATGGAGGAAGCAGTCATAATTAAAGTGAGAGAAAAACAAAGGGAGGAGAAAGGGTTCAGGGGCCTATTCTAAGGCAGTTAACTTTTGCTTACCCTCCGGTCTCCACCTGGTACTAAATTCAGCAGTTCCGGATTTACTTTGTGTAAATCTTTTTTCCTCCCCTCGTCTCTCTCTCTCCTCTCCCTCTCCTCTCTCTCTCCTTCTCCTTCCCCTCTGCCTTGCCCTCTTTCTGGCTTTCCCTCTTTCCTTCTGTCTTCTTTCTTGCCTCTAATAACTGACTTATTTTGAAAGTTCATTTGTTTCTATTTATTTAAACTTAGAGGCAAACTTTTAAAGAGGGACCAGAGTTAGTGAGAAATTCCTTTAGTACATACAATTATTCCACTTGATAACTTGTTTTAGTTCATTTGTAAACTTCAACATATTTATTGAAGACCTACTGTGCTACATGTGCTAGGCACTGTCCCAGGCACAGACATTCAAGACAGCTCAAAACAAAGTCCCCTTTCTGATAAATTTTAAATAGAGAATACAATCAAGATAGTCAGTTATACAGTGTAATAAATTCCATGACTGGTCCAAGTACAAGGATTAATATACAGTTGCATGTCCTTAACAACAGTGATGTGTTCCAAAAAGTGCATAGTTGGGAGATTTTTTCATGTAAACGTCACAAAGTGTACTTACACAAACCTAGATGGTACAGTCTACTTACACACCTACACTACATGGGATGATCTATTGCTCCTAGGATATAAACCTATATAGTGTGTTATCATACTTAGACTGAAAGTGATTGTAATACAGTGGTATTTGTATATCTAAACATAGAAAAGGTACAATTAAAGCACAAAAGATTATAATCTCATAGGACCACTATCATATATGTGGTCCATAATTGACCAAAACATTGCTATATAGCATGTTACTTTATAGTATAAGGCTCCTTTTTATAAGACAGCATGCCTCAAGTTCTGAATTCCAGTACAAACCCTAGACCTGAGACCAATGGCAGATCCTCTCCTGTTCTTTAAACTAGTCCACATCTGCTAACAGTGGAGTGGGGTCTGGTGGAAGAAATGAGGACAGGTAGGGTGACTGAGTGAGTATCTGTTGGTGTCCAGGAGGACAGGAAAGAAGCAAAAAGTGGGAACAAGAGTGATAAGGGCTCTGCCAGAGATGACTTTCCCTGGAGGGGCTATGGCTCATGGGAGGATGACAACTTCACTCATCCATCCATTTCAACCACCACTGATACCTGCTGTGTGTACAACACCTTCCTGAGCACTAGAGATAGGACAGTAGATAAGATCATCAAAATTTATTCCAGTGGAGGGAGGAAGAAAAGACAGATCAATAGAAAGAACAATTTGAGCTAGTTCTAAATGTAGTCAAGAGGAAGGAGGAAGACAGCCAATGTGGCGGAACTTGGTGAGCAAGAGGGAGAGAGTTAGGCAGGAGAACAGAGAGCTAAGTGTCGGATGGGAACTGAGAAGTCTTTCTACAACATTTGGGTCTTACTCCAAGTGCCATGGAAGCTGGTGAAGAATTAAAAACAGGAGAATGACAGGATCCAATTTACATCTTTAAAAGAATACTCCACTTATGATGTGGGGGATGGATTACAAGAAGTGAGAGCGAAAGCAGACCAACAGTTAGGAGGCTATTGCAGCTGTCTTTGCAAAAGAATGTGGTGGCTTGGCCTAAGCAGTAACAGTGGAAATGGAGGGAGTAGAAGCATCTATGCCATGTTGTGCAGGTACAGTTGAAAGAACCTGATGACAGCTTGGATGTGGAGATAAGAGAAAATATGGAATCATTGACAACGTCTGCATTTTAGCTTAAACAGAATGATGGTGATCAGTGGTGATAGTGATGCTATTTAAGGGCATGAGGGGGAACAAGAATTCAAAAGGGGATGAAATTCGAGGCCATTTTATCCTTGGGCCAGCAGAGGACAGGCCACCATTGGAAAAGGAGAAGGATTGTTTAAAACTCCCATGTTCTAAAGTCGGGAATCTTCTCTACCTTTCCCTACAGTTTTCAATTAATTACCGGTAGTTTGCTCCTTCTGTATAAGCCTTGCCATTCTCCAGAGTGTTCTTGTCTTCATCTCTGAAGACAGATTTGGGATGAAGAGAATTATTATCTCTGAATCTGCATTCAGAGAACAGACACTCATGCTGAAAAACTCTTATATGTTTCATGACAGTTATTTCAGCAAATGGAGGGATGCTGAATAAATGAATGCTGAATAAATGCCAATGCTCTTTACCTAAATAGAGGTTTTGGTATAGATACAGTCTGATTTCTGAGAATAGAGACCTTGGGGGAGAAATTGCAGAAAAATTATGATAGGAGTTGAAGGGCAGACAGGATAAGCACTAAGAAAGGATGCTAATTGGTCAGCATTAAGGACTTCAGGGTTGTGAAATCTCTGTTCTTCCTTGGGATACCATAAGGGTAGCTTTCCTCAAATTCAGCTCACATTATTTTAGGAGTCAAAGGGTGACTTCAGCTGTGATGTGACCATATAAAAGGTAGAATATTGGGAGAATAATCAGGAAAACACAGGTAATGTGAAGGAGCCTCCACCTCTATATTATACTAAACGGGGGAAGTATTAGCATAAATCCTAAAGGTAATGTAGTAAGGGAGCTACAACTAATTACCTTTGGGATTCATACCTGAGGCCTGCATACCACTGAAGGGACTAGTAGTAATAGGAGCTCTCTACTACCTCCCATTTCAGGGAGGAGGACACCCATGCAGTCAGACCCACTCTGTTTACTAGAGCCTGTCACTTCCTGTAAAAGAAAGTATTGGTGATTGATGCACTACAATGATGTCATTGTCGAATTCTCTGCATCAGAGAGAAGGGGATTTCCTCCTGAACAGAGCTCAGAAAAAGTGATTAATGATTGCTTTAGCTGGTCATGCCACCAGATGGACTTGGGGAAATGGTGCAAAATGAGAAATCAAACAGAAAGAGACAAGATTAGTGGATTTGAAACATCTGCCTTCCATTGCCATCTTGGATCCTGTTTCCAACCATGGCCTTGGGTCATAGACTATGTGTTGGAAAATCCCATAATATTAAGTAGCTTACCTTAAAATATTGCCTGGATATAGAAAATTATTTACATATAGAGATAGATACATATAAATGTAGATACAGATGTATAGGCATAGACACAGCCTCCCCACAGCGTAGCTATGAACATTCTACAATGGCCTATCAATGATGGCCCCAAGTGCCACTGGCCTCCTTGCTATTCAAACACATGAAATTGTTTCTACCCCAGGCCTTTATAATTTATCCCACATGTGGACTCCATGACTGGAATGCCTTTTTTCTTTTCTTTGTGGGTCTTGTTTTTTAGTGTCATTCAGATCTCTGTGTAGGGAGTATCACCTACTCAGAAAAGGTTTTGTTGACTTTCCTTCCTATCTAAAATAACACCACCCCTCTATCCTTGCCAGCCACTTCTTCTATTATTTTTGCACAGTATTTATCACCACCTGCCATTATCACGCATGAGGATTTATCTACTTATATCCAGTCTGTGTCTCTCACTACAGTGAGAGTTCCGTGAGGACATGGAGTTTGTTCAAATGCATGTCCATGGTGCCTTTGACAACGTTCCACACCCAGCAGGTAGCACCATGTATTTTAACTGAATGAGTGAATTTTACCAAAACAAAAATAGTGATTGTCAACTGGGTGATCAAAAGAAGCAGTTTATACTCTGTACCAATAAGAGTTTAAAGAATCCTAAAAATGTTATAATAGTTTTTCTTATCGTCTATTGTGATGGAAATGGATAGTGCTTTGAGAGAGGGAGTTTGGCTCTAGTTTAACTTCTCCAGACTTAAACTAGTGGGCAGCACTCTGGCCTAACTTAAGACTGTGGAGCTACAGTGGCAGGGGAGAGTAGGGGGAGCTCCTGCAGGGACAGAGGCACTGCTGGGGGCTGACCTGTGGGTATTAGACCTCCTGTCATTAATCTCCACCTGTTCATGTGATGGATCCAGCAATCATGCTCCCATCTCTGAGCCAGACTGCAACCCCTGGGCCCCTCCCAGGGGGAGATTCTGATGGTAATGGAAGGAGGCCTCCATCATCAGATGGCTTCATGGAGTGGCTAACAGGATATGTCACAGGAGGGACAAAGAGAAGGAACCCTTGGGACAGGGCACCCAGTGCTGTGTTCTTGCTGGCTTCTCCTAGCACCCTGGCACCCTGTCCTCTGCTGTGGTGTTATTTCAGCTTATTGATCTTTGCCTTCAGTGACTTTCCTAGTAATTTATCCCACATATTCATTACCCTGTATACCACATATATCTATTTGCTTTCCTTATTTGCAGTTTAATTTGGAATTGGGTATCCCCCTCTAAAGAAAAATGGCTTTTTCCTTCTGGATAGCCCTTTGTACCAGCAGCCCTATATCAGGGCTTACAGGAAGCTGCCTTTTTGGCTTTAGCCCCTGTTCTCCTTCCATATTTATTTCAGACAGTATTTTCTATCCACCAAGATGATTCTCTGAGGTTATAAGACACAATCCATTCCTCTGACAAATATCACTGGACTGTCTTCCCTCCTGAAGCCTGTAGTCTACACAGGGCATATGGCAAATAGGTAACCGCAGAAGCGAGCTCATCTCCACAGCTGACAGATGCTACGAGGGGGAGCGCTACCATGTGATCTGTCAGGGGAACCTCCTTTTGATGCCTCAGGACATGGTGCTTAAGTTAAGTCCTACCAGATGAGCAAAAGTTAGCCAGGTAAAAACCAAGGAGTAGGGTGTTTGAAGGACCTAAGCTGAGAAAGAGCTGAGGGCACTTAGGAAACAGAAGAAAGATCAAAGTGGTTAGGACCGCAAAATGGCATGGAAAGGGTAAGACAGCATGAGAGGAGACTGGAGAAAGGTGCTGAGGTAACGCAGGGCGCCAGCAGCCATTTAAACAACTTAATTTACCCTAAGGTCAATGGGAAGTCATTGAAGAGTTTGCAGCAGAGAAACAAATGAAGACTGTTGCTTTGGCTATTCTATGGGTGGTGGGTTGGAAAAGGCAAGAAGAGAAACAGGGAGAGGTTATTGCAGTTGGGGGACTGGGAGGTCTCTCAAAATGGAGGAGGGGAGAATTAGGCAGATTTGAGATATCCTTAGAAGAGTGTCTTTGGAAGCACATCTTACAGAATTCCACTGTCCCTTAACTGCATGTCAGTGGGAGAAGTGCACTAGGAAGTATAACGCAACATTTATATCTGATGTTAAAGATGAAATATAAGTCTTTAAAGAAATTCCACACTTCGCCAACACCTGGGGTCGCTCCCAGTTACTCCCCACCTCCTCAACTGTTTACTTCTCTCTGCAGCAGCAGGATGCTTTGGTGAAAGGTATGAGAAGCACGGGGCTAGCCGCACAGGTTTTCCCAGCACTGAGCTCCACTGTTCACCACTGCACAGAAAAGCAGCTACTCAGGAACTGAGTTCCAGTTGTAAAACTGCAAAACAGCTGTTTCTTATAATCTGTATGCACAATTTTTATGGGGATGTTTTATCCATAAGTATATCTAAGGAGGTACAAAAAATGGGTTTTAAATGTAAGTCATGTCCTCAGCTCACGGCATGGCTCCCAGAGCAGGTGCCCCATAGTAGAGAGTTACTTGTCTTACAGTATTTCTTAATTCTTAAAATGACCATTGCAATTCATGATTTCCTTTATGACCAAGGTCACAATTGCTATGCTTCATGCATATTACAGGGACAACAGAAAAAGACCATAAGAATGCCAAGTTGGCATTTAGAGCTCCCTAGAGAAAGCGGCTCTGTTGTTCCTGTTACACTCCTGTGGACACAGGCATCAGTTTCTGTAGCAGAATGAACTTCCTCAGCTGCGAGAAAAGAGGACCTTATTCATTTTTAACAGGCTCTGATGGATCAAGTCTCAGGTTAATAGTGAAATGTAGATTCTGGCAGAGTCTTCAGCGTTAACTAATAAACTGGGGTTAATGGTGGGACAGCTGATCTCTCCACTGACTGGACATGAAGCACCCAGGGCAGCAGGAATCACAGTAATCACAGCTGATACACTCTTTAGAATACAGAGACCCTTTTTCCTTTTTTTCTTTCCTCCTCTCTTTGACAAATCTCTGCATTCTTCCACTTCTGAAAGCTACTTGCCTGTCTGAGTAATTTCCATAGAACAATTTTTCATCAGAATTTTAGCACTAACCCCAGATAATGCAGTCACCTTCATGTGGACAGTGATGCAAATATATATTGCTCTGGTATTCCTGGTTGCCTTTTCTCTGTACCCTGGTGATCCCTGTGGCTTTTCACCATGAAAGGGTGTGATACTTTGGTCTCAAATGCTAAAAGTCAGATGGGCTCTTGGGTTAAAAACCATAATGCTCAAGAGGCTATAAAAAGCTCAGTAACTCTGAACATTTATTAATAAAAATGGCAGCTTGATGAAATGCATGTTGTTGGAATGTACAACTTCCTGTTGCTGAGTGAAATATAAGTACATAATCACATGCCAGGCAGCGTGGCTTCATCCTTCCCCTGATCTACTTGGGAAACTCCCCGAGGATGTTAATAAGAGTTGTTGGAGCTGCGGGGGGTGGGGGGAACCTCATGGGAGAGGGAGGGCCTATTCTGACTGTTTAATTTCACTTCATTCTTAAAATAAAGAATTCTTGTTTCTAGATCCAAACATAATTCTTAAACAACCGTGTGATTCCAGTTTTATTTATGCTTTATTGAGAGAAGATGTAAGTGTATTTGCTCCTGATTAGAGCCACATGTAAAGGACCTGTGATCACTTATAAGGCTGAGGGTCATTAAATTGTGTATAGTGCACGAGCAGGGTGGCTTCCCTTGGTCACAGGACAGTAGGACTCCCAAGGGAGAAACTGAGGCAGCATGGAGCCCAGAAAGCCATTCTGCTTTATCATACACCTCCCTAAGGAGCTCCTGGGTCTGCTCTGAGTTGCATCTGAGGGACAGCTGTAGAACAATAGCTGCTTTAGACATTTGCTAGGTGCCAGAATCAGTAATAGGGAAACCATCAAGAGTTAGCCAGGGGGGATGGAGCCATGGGGTTGGACCTCACTTAGGGGTACAGAAATCTGACAGCGTCACCAACTTGGATTCTGGAACAGAATTGCCCACCTCCTAGCGTTCAGAGCTATTCTTGCTGCCCTGGACTAGAATCAGAAGGGAGCATCATGGCAAGTGTTATAAATCTTTATGTTTCCACAAAATTCTTATGTCGAAGCCTTAGCCCCCAGAGTGACTGTAGTCAGACATGGGGACTCTCTGGAAATATGAAACTTAAATGACGTCAAAAGAGCGGGACCCTGATCTAATGGGATTAGTGTCTTTATGAGAAAAGACATCTAAGCATTCTCTCTCTCTCTCCTGCATATGACTGTGCAGTAAGAAGACAACCAGCTACTGGCCTCACCAGAAGCCAGATCGGCCAGAACCTTGATCTTGAGGGAAGTTTCTGTTGTTTAAGCTGTCTAGTCTGTGGTAATTTCTTATGGCAACCCAAGCCAGCTAAGACAGAGACCCTTTCCCATCCCTGCATCTGGCTCCTTGTCAGATTTGTGGTGACTAGGAAGAATGCCAAGATGGCTGGTCTTGAATCCATCACTTTACCTCCTGGGACTAGAGCTTCTTCATTTCTTAAGTTGGGATCAAGAACATGCCATATGTACCCTACAGAATTAGCAAGGAATCAAAAATGTACAATAGCAACAACAACTAACACTTACTATACATTTACTATTTAATATTTGAAAGGCATTATCTGAGAGCTTTGTGTATTTTTAAGGAAACTTCATTGAGGTTCATAAAGATGTAGATATACACACATGTATTAAAATTCAGCATTTTCAGCGCACAGTTCTATCACTTTTGGTGAGCATAGTTATTTAACTGTAATGCAACCATCAGCTCTCAAATTTTCTGATACCTCATTAAAGCTAACCTTTCTCTATTCCTGGTTCTGGGCAACCACAGGTTTTCTAGAACCCTAGTTTTGCCTTATCAAGATTATCATATGAATGGCATTGTACAAGACTTTTAAGTCTGGCTTCTTTCTAAGATTTTTTTCTAATTGCAACTCATTTAATCTTCACAACAGTATTTTGAGGTGGGTACAATTATTAGCGTGAACAGGTGTGAAAATGCTATGAAAAGGCCAAAAGTGCTAGACAAATATGAGGTGTTACTATTATTATTTTTGTTAATTCTGTTTTCATTATTATTGTTTCCATTGCATAAAAATAAAATCAAATTTCAAGGGACATTTTGTATTGAATTTGCGTTCCCAGCTACCTAGAATCCAAATGACAGGAGATAGTGATGACAGCTCTGTGACTTTTCCCTTTAAAACAGATGATAATTTGCCTTGTTCTAGAAGAATAGAGATTTAATGATGAAAAAAGTATTTGCAAAAATGTGATTAGCTATAAGGTCAGCACAACCTCTCTTTGAAGTTACTACGGCATTACTTTATGACTATGATCAGAGTGTTATTGAAAATGCTAAGACAATGGAAGATGTTCTAGGTTGCAAATAGTAGCAATTTCAGGGGTAGTGATAATGAATTCCCAGTGTAGGAGAGAGGGTGGTACCAGCACTCCTCCTGACCCACTACCTTGAGCTGCATTTGTTCAGAAGTCAGAGGCAAGGCAGAAAAGGCTGAGTTCTTCCCATGAAGTATCTCTGTGGTTTTGTAGACACATGCAGGGATGCACCCTATCACTTTTATAATAGGAGAATCCTCATCTTCCTGAATGTGGTCACAGAATAACCCACAGTCTGACCACGATGGCTCCACCATCTTCCCAAAGGAGAAGGTTTTGTGGACATTGTTTCTCTCTCTTGTTTTTAACCTCCTATTACAGATGCAACACATAATAAATAAGTAAATAAGATCTAGCTATTCCTTAAAGTTTACGGCGTTCATGAATTTTTAAGGAACAGGTCAGAAGAAACTGCTGAAACAAAGCAATGGAGTGTAGGGTGTGATGAGGAGGTCTAGGAACCCCGTCAATATTTAATGCAGGCAAAAGCCTCTGACAACTAATCATCTCTTAATGGGGCTTGCCCTTTGGCCTGCATGTTTCTAAGGGAGTAAAAGATTTGGCTTCCAAACAAGTTATCTCTTATGCACTAAGTAAATACCACATGCTGCAAGTGGCCTCCCAGGCATCATCGGTCTTTGCTAGTTGAGTTTAGAAGGTCCCAGATTAGCATTACTTGCCTTTAAATCACCGGCAGTTTCAAAGCTAGCGAGGCATTTGTTTGGGGTCTGTGGAAAAACTCCTGCCTAGCAGCATGGCTCTCATATACACAGAAAGGAGACTCTGGAGGGAGGGAGAGGGAACTGTGCAGATAGGCATGAGCATTGGGGGGAAATAAGAGAGAAACTGGGAAAAACTAAATGCAACATTAGTATTTGAACTGGGATGGGGTGGGTAAGAATTGAGCAGAAATTTGAAGAAAAGGGGATGTGGGAAAAGATGGGGGAGCAATATTGAGAAGAATGCGTGGAGGAGAAGGGAAGGTGATGAAGGCAGAGGGAGTGATGGATGCATTTTACCAGAAGCTCAACAGAAAAGAACGAGCAACACTTATCACCCCTTCTCTCACCTCTCTGTGCCTTCCTCATTGACTTGGACCATGGATAGAGGTACTTTGTATATTTGAAAAACAAACCCATACTAACAACCAAACAGGAGAAAGAAAGTAGACTCTAGGCCTGGAGAGTGATAGGACAGAGAACTACTTCAGTACTGTCCCGTCACCTGTTCCTATTTACGCTTGCTCAGCAAATTTCCCAACTTCCCTAAATCCCAGTTCTCCAGTATAGAAAAAGGAAATTGTTTGGTAAGCCATGAACAATTGAAATTTTCCCAATTTACAACCTAATGGCCAGAGTATATGCTTTGAATTTCTTGGGTAAGAAATAAATGCTGTAGTTGAACTGATTAAATGTGTCCACTTTGATTTTAAAATAATAAAACCATTGATTTCTAATGTGAATCATTTTCACCAAGAGCCTTTTTAGTATTTTCTACAGAAATTATTGCCTTGAAATACTTTTCAAACAGGTAGATTTCAAGGATGGTCAGGTCCAGTTATTTGAAGTAAAACACAATTGTTATTTTTGTTTTTAATCAGATTATCCTATACATTGCCAAAATTATGAGGTGCCATGGTAATGAACATTGAGAGTTGAAACAACAGTTATATTCTTGATATGTTTTAAAAATTGTTTTTCTCAACTTGATTTATTTTAGGCACTGTGGAATTTCTTTTTGACCTTGGATTTCAGACATTGTTCTGATTAGCTTTGCTGGTTTAACTGAGTTGCAGTGATTAGGAGCCCCGATGGTTATCTAGTCCTTTTAATGCTTTTTCATGGTTTAAATTCCTTTAGTCTCACTTCATTCTCTCGCAGCCTCAGATGAGATGAAACCCTAATGTCCATCTTTAAAGAAATACTCCCTCGGATTATGAGTAATGGACTCTTCCTCGACTTCATTCTCAGATTGAATAGTCCCTAGTCTGCACCATGGGTACAACCCCTGTCTACCTTATAGATGGCAAACCAAGAAATGGGGCTTCTTATTAGAGAGCCCTTAGACTCCATGTGAATTTCAGTAAATTTGGTTGCATTTTGAGAAGTTGTGAATTTCAGTAAACGATTCTTACTTGTAGCATCACATGAGTGAGACTCTTTCTATCCATCTAATCTAAAGCTGGGTTCTATCGAGAGTTTAGAGAAAGGATTGACAGATAGATCAGAAGGTAGTGAAGATATCTGCTTGAAAGAACACATTGAGAATTCCCTGTGGAATAGCAGCACTCATAAGAAACCCACTTGAAGACATGGTATGCTCGGCAGCCAACCCCCTCACCCTCTACCAGACACAATTGTTCAGTACTCAGCCCTCTTGAGGCACCGTGTGGTCCATTAGCAAAGAAGGGAATGCCTGCTCTGTAGCAGGCGGGGGAGTTCCTTGAAGAGGTGGATCTTCAGCTTGCTTTTGGGAGACCTTTAGGAAGGGAACAAGGGAAGGAGATCAGACTTTCCTAGAGCCATGAGTAAGTTTGTCCTGGGTGAAGCACCACACCCAGCTTGCTGGCTGGACAAACAGCTTGTGTTAGAAACTGAAAAAACCAAAAATGCAGAGTGACCCACCAGAATGAATACAGATAACCAGTGGGGACAGGTGTTGTGTGTGGCTTTAGGTAAGCTACCTGAACTCTCTGAATTTTAGGGGCATTATTTGGAATATGCCGCAAACCCAGCGGGTAACTGTTTGATTCAAGTGAGATAAATGAGTGGAAATTCTTTGTAAACAGTGAGGTGCTGTGTGTTGATGGATAACTATGGCAGCCCAGTGGCAGTGGGTGATTAGAGAGCCGCAGCGTTCTGTGCTAGAAAAAAAACAAGAACAGCCATAACCCTTCACATTTTGCCAAGAGATAAGTCAGACCTTAGAGGCCTTGCCCAAGCTGATTTATAGCACAGTGGGAACTAGCAATCCAGCCTCTTGGGTTGAGAACAATGAAAATTCCAAGTCCAAGCCGACTCTCCAGTTAACTGGAATTCCCATCGTGTATCAGTTCAATCTTGGGAGTTTGGTGGAGACCACATGTCCTGACCCCCTGCCACGGCATATCAGGCAGTCAAGAGCAAGAATTCTGACTCTGACCCCAGTGTCATGCTTGGGATTGCATTCCGTCTGACAGATATTTAAGCAAGGGTGTGAGGGCAAGTTGCCAAGTAGTGCAATACAAAACAAATGTCTCATTGTGTTTGTTGCCACACAGTGTGTGGTTTTGTGTGGCCCCCAAACCACTGAGTGGCTGTGATTAGAACGTGACGGTAATTTATAACAACAGTGACTCTTTTTTTTTTCTTGTTCTTTTCTGGTCTACTTTTGTGACATGCTCCAAAATCTTAAGAAAAGGCTGCAAAAGAAATGTTCAGAAATGTTCTAAACGGGTTTGAAAAACTTGTGAACCCTGTCTGAACTTTTATTAGATTGTCCCACCACTCACCCATTTGACATCAGAACAAGGAAAGCATTATTTATAACAGTATGTGTGAAATCCCCAAAGAGATTCTTGAAAGAATTAAAGGCAAAAATCTGTCCTAAAGAAACTATAAGCAGAAAATAAATAAAAACGGGAAAACATATAAATCAAAATGTGAATCTTTTCTTCCATCTCCTTTAAAGTAAACAGGCTTTTTCTTGACCATTAGCAACGCGGGACAAGGAGCCTGGTACTGGGGGCACTGTTATCAGAGAAGCCCCTTGATCATTGCTAAGAGGGGAGTATGGGAGAGTGGCCTGTGTTGATTCTTCTCCTTAATGTTCCCAGAATGGCTGCTTCCCCTGGAGGAAATAAGATGGTAAAGGTCCCAGGGAAGGAAGCAAGGCCTCAAAAATATTTAGTCCATTAAAATTTCTAAAGCACTTTCACAAATGCCTGCTCGAGTATTTGCCTCATGACAATCGTGGGAGGTATGTATGGTGCCCTACCTGTTCTAGGTGGAGAAACTTCACACAGAGAGGTTTGCCAGCTTGTCAAGATGACCCAGCTAGGAAATAGCCCAGTAAGTGCACTGTCGGAATGCAAGGTGCATCCTCAGTGGGACCTTGTCCCCAGCATTGCAGCTGCTGCTGCTCAGGCAGATATGGGGGGCCTGGTGTCTTGCTAGATTAGCCCATCCCAAAGTGTGTTTTTTACCTATCTTGTTCTATGAGCCATACACATGTCCAAATGGTTCTCTGTCTCCTACAAACACATCCAAATTAATTTAACTCACCACATTAAAGTTAAATCCTTTCTTTCTTGCCAGACTTTTCAGATACCTTAATGAGGTTCAGGGTGTTATGAATGTCCTAGAAGTGAAGAGGGTTACAGGATATCTGGTGCACTTGACCTAGGAACTTGTAACATTTTGAGGGACTGATATTTAAAGGAGCACCATGTTGGGTCATAATGTCCCCATCTTCTTGTTGCCTCCATAGACTAATGTCTTCTGTTACCCCCGTGCATAACTATACATCCATCATAAATCTGGATTCTCATTTCAGTATTTTCATAAAAGAAATAATTATGTCTTTTTCACTAAAAAGCAGACCCTCTCACTCCACATAAGTCTGCACTATAACACTCAGCCGTGAGTTGCTTACCCTTTACATCTTTTATCTTTTAGAATTTCTGTAAAATTCAAGGTGTCACACTTGATGGCTCTTGCAGGAAGGCTCTTTACAAGAAGCAATCCATTCCTTCCTAAGGAAAAATGCCTCATTCATCCCCTCTACTTCTTTCAGGAAGATTAGCAGCCACTTCCACTTGTTGTCCAAGATACTTCCCTCTCACGGATGTTTAAATAACACGGCTCTGACAGCACAGCAAGAAGACAAAGTCCCAGTCTCATTGTGATCCCCAGTTCTCTAGGTCACTTGGACCACTGGGGTTGGGTTCTAATGAGAAAGAACAGGAACAAAAAGTGAACAGCTGAGCTAGCTGCAACCCTGCAGTTTGCTGTGCAGAATAGTGATGGGAGCTCTTCTTTAAAAGGTAGGGAAAAGGTTAAATGGGCAGTGTAAGAATAAGGTCTATAGGGGAAGAGATTATTTTTCTCTTGGATTTCACTCCATATTTATTTTTGCAGGGTAGTTGGGCAGAGTGATGCTGTTTTGTACCTTAGGAGATCTGTAGTAAACACTTGCTATGTGGCTGAAAATGATTTGTTGGGAGGTCTGGACCTCAGTCCTCTCTGCACTGTGTGCCAGCAGGGTCATCTCAGGCAAGGCCCTATAACTCCTGTGAGCAGCTTTATCATCTGTAGACCAGAGATGCCACCAGGAGTCCTGAGTCCCTTTGTAGTGTGTTCACGAAATTAAGTGGGACTGTGTATAGATGTTTTGTAAACTGTATGGAGCTTCATCAACCATGGTTTCAGAGAATGGCAGGGAGACTGAGACTTTAGCTCCTTGGGCTCTGGGGTGGAGGCATATTTTTCAGGCACTGTTACTTCTTTCCTTTAAGAAATCATAAGTGGATTTTGAGAATTAGGATAAAATAAAAACTAATAAAATAATGCTATGGGGCATTACTCTTCAAAAATCAGGAACCAAGTTATTCCAGGGCTTAATAATCTTTGAAAATGTGTGTGGCAAATGCCCAGCCTTTTCTGCCATGTAGGCAGAGTAGAGGTGTGCCCGGCGCTGTGGTCCTTGCAAGACCACAGGGCATTTTCTCCTGCGTGCTATTGTGTGCACTGCCCAGGACTGGTGTGGCTGTTCCACACTCATACTGTGAGTCCTTCCAAACATCTGGAAACTTTGAGTCCCCCATGTATAGTAGTAGATTCCCTTTCCCGAAGTCCTGGGCACACGAATGTCAAAGGGCTGTGAGCTATATTCCTTAGTCCACAACTGTGTTGAGCTGGCTGCACAGATTTAACCACCCCCTGGCCCCCACATCCTTTCTGGTTGGCCAGTGCCTGTGCCCCTCTAGCTGTGGTTTGAGTACCAACCCAAATGAATGTTGCTGCCACCTTTGGACACATCAATCAGGCAGGTCTGTGCATGGGGACCTGTCACTGATGAGGCAGGAGTGAGGAAATCTGACTCTATGGAAGCCAACTTGGGCTTTATCAGCTTTTGGTTTCTTAAATGCTGAGTAGTCAAGACATGGGGGCACCATAACCCTGAACCAGCAAGTTATGTCCCTCCCCCTCATATTAGGACTCATCATACAGAGAAGAATGAAAACGTAAAACCTCCCCTTTCACACTCTGGTGCTTTCTTTGGGGCTAAGCGTGTAGCTGGAAAATGCCAAGCACAGCAGACATCTCTGACACTTTAGCTCCTGGGTTGTAGGGCAGGGGCACATTTTCCAGGCACTTTTATTTCCTTTCTTTAATAAATCATAAATGACTTTGTGAATTAGAATAAAATAGAAACTCTGTGGGGCATTCCTCTAAAAACTAGGGGGCTGTGAGTTGTCTTTGAGGTGTAACTCCTGCTGCAGAACAAGCCCCCTGCTGTCTGGTATCAGGCACGTCACACAGCCTGGTGGTGCCCAGGGAATACCAGGATGAAAAATGGGACCTACTAACCACAGGACTTCTGTGCAGAAATCTGTTCATGAGTTTAAAATGAGCAGCCCTGATGGGGCTGAAAATGAAATTCCTAACTTTCCTCCATAAAGTAAGAAGTCACAAACAAGTTTACTTTATCAAAGAAAGTCCTCTTTGCCTGTGCTAACATGATTACCATCTCATGCCTCAGCATCGGTATTTTCACTGAAATGGGCATTTTAGATTGTATTTACTTATTATTGTACATTATCCAAGTAGCACTGCCCTGCAATAGACGGAAGACTTGAGCTTAGAGCCCAGAAACCGGGGTTCTCTGTGTCTATAAGCCACTTGAGCCTCAGCTGCCTCATCTGTAAAATGGGAATGGTTAACTTCTGCCCAGCCCACTGTGGGGTTGTGGTGAGGGGCTCTGAGACAGCACGATGCACCGCTAACACCTGAAAGCAGAAGGAAGCTCTGATTTGAAGGAAGTAGAGTCACTGGGAGGTCATTTTGGGCACAGAGCCCCTACCTGTCATCCTGGCCAAAGTTATTCTGTTATTTACAAGATGGAGTCATCATCCTACCAGAAAGTGTATGCGAGTGTGTGTGTGTGTGTGTAAACCCAAGATGAACATCCACCTAATCATCATCTCTGCTCCTGTCTAGTTCTGACACAAAGAGAATCACAAATAATATGAAAAAAAAATTATTTTTCCCTCTGTCTGTGCTGCTTGAAATTATGAAGAAATCCTATATCCCTTATGTGATAATAAACAATTAAAATTAATAAGTACAAATAAGGAAAGAAAACAGCATCCCCCATGGCTCCGGTCCACACCCGGTTTCTGAATGACTAATGTCTCCCTGTTGATCCCTTCCCACAGGTCGGTGGCCACACGATGCTGCCCATCAGATGGATGCCCCCCGAGAGCATCATGTACAGGAAGTTCACTACAGAGAGTGACGTCTGGAGCCTGGGGGTCGTGTTGTGGGAGATCTTCACCTATGGCAAACAGCCCTGGTACCAGCTGTCCAACAACGAGGTGTGCAGTGGGGCTGGCCACCACCCCCACCCCAAGGGCTGAGACGGCAGAAGCTTACCACTGCTGGGGTTTCCTTTAGGGCTGGAAGTCAGGAGAACATGATCTTATGTGGCTTTGTTGGAGGCAGCACTTCCCAAATAGCCTGCTATGTATCTGAAATTCATGGCCAAAGTCTAGTCTCCCTTGAACATAAGAGTCATGGAGGGAGAAGAGCCCAGTGCTGTCTGAACCGGCCTTGCTTCCCTAGTGAGGGCGCTGAAGAGCCACTTGTGCTGCTCAGCTGAGGAACTGACAGCAGGGTTTTGGTTCTTGTTCCAGTGAAGTTTCAAGCTTCTTTCCTTTTTGCACATTTCACTAGGTCCTTAACTTCTAGTGAAAGACTCAAGCATTTTGTCTTCCTATTCTAATGTGTTTGCAACTGCATCTATATTTGAGTCACAGTGTCTTGGTCAAGGGCCCCACATCTTTGTCAGATCGATCTCTGTCTTTCTAATCTGGTTTCATTGTCCAATATGACTGCTCCTTTCTACAGCCTGGGGGGGTGCTCTGTCTGTCAGCACCTTAACTCAGAAGTGACTCAGGTGCCATCTCGGGCCAGTCAAAACTAAAACCCCTAGGAGTTCCAGGAGGAGGGCTGGGAGCCTCTCCACTAGTTATGTGAAATGAGGGTGGCTGGAAAAAGGTGGACATAAGCCAGTCAAGTTAACCTTGCTACAAACCAGTCAAGGTTAAATGATACCAAAATTGCTCTCTTCCTTCTGAGAAAAATCCACTGTGCCCCTCCCTGCCTTCTTTGCCCGGATGTTTCTTTGACTGGCGCTGCTCTTTCTCCTGTCTCACCCTGTCTTTGGTCTCTCCATGCAGGTGATAGAATGCATCACTCAGGGCCGAGTCCTGCAGCGACCCCGCACGTGCCCCCAGGAGGTGTATGAGCTGATGCTGGGGTGCTGGCAGCGAGAGCCCCACATGAGGAAGAACATCAAGGGCATCCACACCCTCCTTCAGAACTTGGCCAAGGCATCTCCTGTCTACCTGGATATTCTAGGCTAGGGCCCTTTCCCCCAGACCAATCCTTCCCAACGCACTCCTCAGACGGGCCGAGAGGACGAACATCTTTTAACTGCCACTGGAAGCCAGGAGCTGCTCTCCTTACTCTGATGGTACTAACAGCAGAGACACCGAGACTTTCTCAGAGGGAAGCAGTGTGTACTTCTCCATCCGTAGACACAGTGTTGACTTCTTTTTGGCATTATCTCTTTCTCTCTCTCCATCTCCCTTGGTTTGTTCCTTTTATTTATTTTTTCATTTCTTTTACTTTTTTTTTCCTCTTTATTTGGTTGGTCTTCCCTGTTTCCCAGTTCTTACCCTCTCTTTTTAACCAATCTGGCTTCTGCATTACTATTAACTCTGCATAGACAAAGGCCTTAACAAACCCAATTTGTTATATCAGCAGACACTTCAGTTTGCCCACCACAACTAACAATGCCTTGTTGTATTCCTGCCTTTGATGTGGATGAAAAAAAGGGAAAACAAATATTTGACTTAAACTTTGTCACTTCCGCTGTACAGACATCGAGAGTTTCTATGGATTCACTTCTATTTATTTATTATTATTACCGTTCTTATTGTTTTTGGATGGCTTAAGCCTGTGTGTGAAAAGGAAAACTTGTGTTCAATCTGGGAAGCCTTTATCTATGGGAGATTAAAAAACAGAGAGAAAGAAGATTTGTTCTAAACTGCTGTATGGGAGGAACAAAGATAACCATTGGGATCAGCTAGCATCAGTCCCAACGTAGGAATAACCCGGCAACTGGTAGCTGGGAGGAATGTATTCGGCACCTTCCCCTGAGGACCTTTCTGAGGAGTAAAAAGACTGTTGAACTCGGTGCCATGGACTATTCTTTTCCCGTCACTGGAAATACGGAGTGCAGTAGAGAGAAAAGATGGCTTCCGTGAGACACGAGACGGCACAGCCTGTGCTGTCTTGTCTTTGTAGGTCACCGTGATAGCACTGGTTTGTTTTCCAAGTGTTATCCGCTGATCTTTGGTCAAGTTGAGTCAAAAATGGGCGGATTGGTGTCCAGAGATCATTTCAGGATCAGGTGGGAAAACCAAGGACTTGGAAAAGATAGAACAAGCTATAAATTCGGAGGCGAGTTTCGCTTATATTGAACTTCTCAGATAGCACTTCCCTCCGACCCCTAACTGCCACTCCCACCGTCCTTTTAACTGTGCAAGCAAAATTGTGCATGGTCTTCGTGGATTACTACCTTGTGTGCAGAAACTACCGCCGCAGATGTCGTGCCCCTGATAGGTAAAGCAGATCCTTAAAAGGTATGACTTATACAATTAGGGGAAGCTAATGGAGCTGAGTAGCTGAGGATAAACGCCTCTGCCTTGTACGGTGGTGATGGGGTTTAATGAATATGGACCCTGAAGCGTGGATTCCCTCATCCACGTGGAACCCACAGGACTGTGGGAAGGGCAGAATCAATATCCGAGGGAGAGGACAACTCCCCCTGAGGGCCTCACATACATTAATGTTCAGTGTACACGGGCCAAGTCCCTTGCTCTGGGCTCTGGTTGGGAGAGTGGTTTCATTCCGGTGTACCCCATTGTCAGTATGCTGTTTTGTTTTCTTCACTCCATTAAAAAAGTCAAAATAAAATTTAGGCACAGCATGCCAATGGGAGGCTGTGCCCAGACCTAGCATTGGAGGTGTGCGTCTCTGGGCATAGTCACTGGTTTTGCAGAAAGGGCGTAAATTCAAATAGAAATTTACTGTTATCTGGATGGTCAGATATACCAAGGAAGGCAACTATTTCTGTTCCTCAAGAAAACTTGCTACCCTCTGTGAGGGGAATTTTGTTAAACTTGACATCTCTATAACATGAGCCAGATTGAAAGGGAGTGATTTTAATTCATCTTAAGTCATGTGATTTCGTATTTGTTTCTGAAGGTGCAATAGCTCTGTTTTAGGTTTTGCTTGCGCCTGTTAATTACTGGAACCCCTTGTGTTCTATTAGAGGCTTCGAAAGCCAGTTCTCAAAAATTCAAAAGTGTAAATTAACAGAGAACAAAAGGCAATCCAGTAGCATCTGCAGTGAAACGAGGGGGTTGGACAAAATAAACTTTACAGTCCCTTTGAGTTCTGCGCTGGCCTAGGAGAGATGGAGTTTGAATTGTTTGTTCTCTTTGGCGGTGAAGAAAAATCCCTCTGGATACACATAATAATCTAACGAAAGCCATATCTCAATGATATATACATGCATGTATATATCCTCTTAAGGACCCATGGTACTGTTAAAACACTGTGGACCCGTAAAGCAGGAAGGAAGGGGCAGATTTGTACAAACACTTTTCTAGATTCCATCAGCAATGACCTGAAAACCTATACAGGTTTGTTACCTGTGTGTGTCCAGCCAGCTGCTCTGGGGGAAGAAGCTGCACATTATTGCTTTTATTTTAAGAGAGCAAAGGATCAAATTCAAGAAGGGCTGTGAAGTCTTAGGCAGACAAGAAGATGGGAGCGTTCCATTCCAGTTTTGTGTTTTCTTGTGAAATCAAAAAGCAAAAAAAAAAGAAAGAAAAAAAGGAAAAGAAAAAAAGAGAGAAGGAAAGAAAGAAAGAACAGAGAAAGAATTCTCCTTACACCTTCTGACAAGTCTCTCAAGATCTTGAAAAGTTCTATGCAACTGCAAAGTTTTATAGTTATTTATATTACTGATTATTATTATTTCCTCTGTTGTCTCAAGAGTATGTGCTGGCTTCAGAGATGTCACACATTGAAAGAATATCGATAACTTTTAAACTAGCTGAATGAGCCACAGAATATCTTTAAAAAATTGTCACTTTTCTCCCACCACCCCCTTTCTGGTGGTCTAATTTTCAGAAAAGTAGCATGCTTATGCTAAAATGTATAGTCACCAAATATGGCCTGCCAACAAATAGGTTAAAAATTACAGTAGTAGCAGTGACAAACATATTTCTTTAGCACACACCCAATCTGACAATCATTTCCACTTACAAATTAATAGTTTTCCAAACACTTTTTACATGTGTTAGCAAATTATTCCTATATATTTTTTTTTATTAGGTGAGGAACGTGAGACTCAGAGAAGCTCAGATGCAAGCTAGAAGGCTCCAGCTTCTGGCCCCACTGGGACTTAATCCAAGTACTCTGACTCTGAACTTCATGATTCTGTCCACTAGAAATTCAAATATTCAAACAAGCGTTCAGGAAAGAAAGCACACTAACAAATTCATGAAACAGAATGTGAAATTAGAAGAACAAAAGGCAATACAGGAGATGATAAGCAGCTGAGATACTGTGATATATAATCATGCTCTTAGCTTCAGCGAAATCCTTGTACACTGAACCAATGTCATAATCAGGCTTATCTAGAAAACACTTGGAACTGTGCTATAAACGATTATATCAGAATTCATATTATACATGTGTTCACATCCGTGCTACGTGTGATATTTCCATGTATTTATATATGTGTTATAAATACTTGATTTATACATATACAAATGCACAAACATAGTGTTTGTGTGTTTATGTATAAATTTATAGGCACATAATAATAGAGATAATTATAAGTAGGGTACAGTATGAATAATTTGCTTAAAATCTGCTGAATAACCAAAACTTTTTAATGTCTTGTTGCTGTTAGTGCTTCCATCCTCCATGTGGGTAGGACACATCACACTTTTCAACTCTGTGCTGTACTGCATGGGTGGAAGGCATATTTAAGATAATGGGCTTCCCAAAACAACCGAATAATAGCCATCCCACCACACTGAGTTCATTCTCTGGTTCCTTGCAAAGGAAAATGCAGACTGAATTAGATCGTGTTATGCAAAGGTCCAGGAAAGGAAAATCAATTTTGTTTTGTTATTCTGCATATTTGTACTATGCTCACCTTGTCTTGTCCCGCTGTGATCCCTTTATACTTTGTGTTCAGAGTCTAAGCATTCTGGGTGTGAATTGCAATGTCACGATCCCAGTGTCTCGAAGGCCAATAGCGAGATGTCCAAGACCTCACAGTGAGATGAGCAAGTCTTAGAGATTCTCACATCCAAGTACGAATGTACCAACCAAGAGTGGAGGATGCTGTCCTTTGCAAAGCATCATGACGACAGGATTCCCTGGGTCAAGAACGGACTTTTTATCTTTTTTTACCTTCCTTTTTGCAAATTGGACAGCCTGTTACACTAGTAATGTTAAATCATATCTAATCAAATAAATGACTACATCTACACACACATCTTTGATTTTTCTGGCTCCCCTCTTTTTTTTCCCCCTTTCCTGTTTGAGGACTTTCATTTTCCATGTTGACCTTTGGTTTGGCCATATATCACACTGTTCCAGGATATCCCATGAGAGGAATGGCCAGTGACCCAACTCCCCAAATGCCTAAGTTAGTCAGTAGTTAAAGCTGATTCTTTACGATGCTTAATTGATATGTGGACACTCTGAGGTTATGATAGCTTGCACATGCATTTCAAATGTTATTCTAAAGGGATGGGAGGGATTTTACAGTTAAAAATAGTGCAGAAAGGGGTATTTTGCTTGTTGTCAGGGCTGGAATGAATCACTGCTGCTCAAGTCAAAGTTATATCCTTATTTTTTGCATTTCCTCCCCTCCTTTTCCTTGACCTTTATTTATTGAATTATGTATTTATTTATGTATTTATTTATTTATCTGTTTTTGCTCCATTCATCACAAATACAAAGCAAAGCAAAAAAAGTATATATATATATATATGTATATGTATATGTATATGTATATGTATATATGTGTTGCAGGCAAAAACACTGTGAATTTCACAACTACCACCAAGCAACTATTTTGCCATGTTAACATACGTCTCAGGAGACGAAATCGGGAAAAATGGGGATGTCATTTTTAAGTCTCTGCATTTGAGGCCAGGTCCATGTTTATTTTATTTCTTTGGTCTGTGCATTAATGAAAATGATTCTGAGTGAAGGCTGACTGAATGTTCAATGTACTGGAGCAAGCATAACAGAAGCTGCTAACAGCCATGTGTTTAAATGAGGGGAAAAAAAAATGGAGACAATGAAATATAATGTAAAGGCCTACATCTTGCAGCTTGTATATCTTACTATTGCTTTAAAAAATGTATAAAACAGCTGGAAATGTTTTAAATACAAGGTCTTTGAATTAAATGTGGATTTTAAAAATGTGTAATCCCTTGACAAATGACCAAACTACGGTGAACTCCCTGCGTTCCTTGACCACTACCTATGACTTACAAATCTGCCTGGAGATGTGGACACTCTGCATTTGCTGCTGTATCTGGAGAGATGTTTGTATATATCCGGGCCATATACACACACATTTCAGTATCTCTCTGCAGATATATTTCCCCTTCAGTTGTGACCTGGTATTCGGAACTCTCTCTCTTTTCATTTGGTTTCTTTTCCTTTTAATGTGATGTCTCTGTGCCAACACTTACCGGTTCCTGTTTTGCAATCTGTTTTGAGGTCCATTGCTTTACTAAGACCCACTGCATCTTGGCTGATTTCAAAGTGACACCTGAATACAGTGTTTCAAAAACAACAACAAAAAAAGTTTTGTTTGTAAATCATGTGACCAGCTTCTCTCAACCTGATATGGAAAGTCTCTTGTACTACAGTGTATTTAATAAAACTGATGTCTTACAATAAATAACATCCTCCAAAAGAGAGACTAACGGTGACATGATGGTTACTTCTGAAAATGTACGGAATTTCCACAAAGCATGGTGTGTTCTAATAGGATGGGATTTTTTTATTTGTTTTGTTTTGTTTTGTTTTTAGAGACAGAGCCTTGCTATGTTGCTCAGGCTAGAGTGCAGTGGCATTCGTATGATGATAGCACATTACAGCCTCATACTCCTGGGTTAAAGCAATCCTCCTGCCTTAGCCTCCTGAGTACCTGGGACCCACAGGAGTGTGCCAGTGCACCCAGCTTCAGATGTGTATTTTTTAGATATGGTCATGAAGATTCCTGCAGTCAGGGTAAGTGACCTTAGGTACCAGTTTCCTGGCTGATCGCTCCACCAGTCTGATATTTTCAACTTACAGCTTAGGTAACTAGGGCATTTACCACCTGCAGTGATAGAAATGCTCAATCTTCACTGGCTAGTAGACACTTGAAATGTGGCCGTGTGACTGAAGAATGAATTTGAAATTGCATTTAATTAATTTAGATTTATATAACCACATGTGATGAGCACCTACCATGGTGGATAACACAGGGCGAGAAGACAGAATCACCATGGTTTCTAAAAGATTAGACCTAAGCCCCCCAAGGGAAAGTATACTGTGGCATCCTGTTAACGTTGGACAGCTTTGAGGATCTGAATGACCTGAGAGCAGAAATAATTGAATTAAAAATGCCACCCTCTCCTGGCCTCTCTGTGCACTGTGTTTTTGAAATCATAATGATGAGGGAAGACAAAATATAGATGGCTTGGCAGGGGTCCTACAGTTGTCCCTTTCTCACCAAGGGAGAGGTCCACCCACACTCTCATTCATCAGTATTTCAGTGGTATTTCCCAGGGTCTGGCCTCTTCTCCTTGACCCTCTCAGAAGCCTAGTGGCTTCTGGGCAATGCAGGCACAGGAATGTCAGGTCTGGCAGTGAGCTGCCCCAGAACTCAAACTTCTCAGAAACTCTGCCTCTTGAATACCTCCACTTCAGTGGTGCATTGAGTTAAAAAAAATACATAATCAGATTAAAATGCAGCAGGGAATTTAAAGCTACATGGCGGGAGGGGAGATAATTTGTTTAAAAATCCAAATAGAATTATGTGTCTCTGTGGGATCGAAGGGTACAGCCCAGTCCCAGAAACTGTGGATTAAAGGAGGAAAGGTTAGCTGCTAATGCCTTGGCCAACCATAACCCAATTTGAACTGCCATCATCCCATTATTGGTATAATTACAACGGTATCAATTCAAATTCCGAAGCTGAAGTCAAGTGTTGCGGAGCCCTCACCTGCTTCCCCGTGTGCCCCACCCTCCTGTTCTGAACATACCTTCCACCCACCCTCAAGGGTGCCTAATTTCTTGGATAATAAAATGCTTCTTATAAGAGTAGACATACTTACTTCTAGAATAAATCACCTAACAAAATGAATTCAGGCTGTCATGAATGTATATTAGTTTCTGGTGGCTGTTGCAACAAGCTACCGTAAATTAGGTGGCTTAGGACAATGGAGGTTTAGTCACTCACAGTTCTGGAGGCCAAAAGTCTGACAGTAAAGTGTTGGCAGAGCTGTATGCCCTGTGAAGGCTCTAGGCAAGAGTCTGTTCCTTCCTGTTCCAGCCTTTGGTGGCCCCAGATGTTCTGTGGCTTGTAGCTATGGTACTCCACTCTCTGCCTCCCTGTCATGTCATCTTCTCCTCTTCTTCACATGTCTTCTCTTCTGGGTATCTGTTTCATGAGAATACATGTGGTTGTACTTAGGGCTCACCCAGATAGTCCCGATAAGCTCCTTCTCGCAAGATCCTTAACATAATTATATCTTTGTCCATATAAGGTAATATTCACTGGTTCTAGGGGATTAGGAGGTGAACATAAGAGTTTGAAGTTGCTGTGAGCTGTGATGCCATGGCACTCTACCAAGGGCAACATAGTACAACTCTGTCTCAAAACAAACAAACAAAACAGCCTAATACCTAATATCCTTTTTGGTACTTAACAACAAACCCTCTGGTGTCAGTAACAATATTTTAATTACCAGTTAAGTACTAAAGTCACTTCTCACATGAGTCCTGCTTAAGTTGGTCACTTCTAGGGAAGATTTAACTTGTACACACACATCATGTTATATACACTGATTTTAAAGTCAATTGCACAGAGACAATTCACAGCCTCTGTAAGAATAACTGCACCCTTTTCTTCTATAATATATATGGATTGATAGCTACCAAACCCAACTGTGCAAAATGTTGCTTAGTTAATTTCCTTTAAATCAGGCTGTATCTGACTCTGGCTCACTTCCTGCAAGAGCAAGATCAATCTCAGGCATCACTGAGTGTGCCTTTCCTAAGGTAACCCATGGATCCCAAGGTTGACTGATACCCAGGAAGTAAGAGACAGGTCTCTAATTTACTGTGCATCAAGATCCAGCAGAATACCAGAGCTGACAACGGGAGCCTAGTTCAGCAGTCACTTTCCTCCAGCCTTCAATCCATTGTTTGGCATCTTGTGTTTGTCATGAAAAGGCTTCTGTTAACACAAGTTTTATTCCTCTTTAGACCACCTGTCAGTTCTTTCTAGCAGCATTTAAGATTTTCCTTTTGTCCTTCATAGTATCCATTTCCATCACCACATATGTAGGTATAGATACTTTTTATGTGGGAGTTAGCCCCAATGTTGGAACCTGTCTTTCTGAAGTACAGTTTCATTCCACCGTTCTCTCTTAGAAGCATTTCTCCAGGACATACTCTTTCTTTCCTCTAAACCTTGCAGTTAGACACATGTTGGAGCTTCTCACTGTCTCCCTCATGTCTGCTCCCTTGTTATTTGTCTTTGCAGCATTTAGCAATATTGCCTCATGAACTGTTGTCTGTTCCTCTGCTTAATTTACTGAGTTGACTCGCTTTTTATATCACTTACTCTATTTTTCACTGTTGGAATTTCTGTTTGGTTCTTCCTCAGAGTTTCTTGTCCTTTTTCCTGTCTTAGTCTTAGTTTTTTTCATAATGCCTTGTGGGCTTAGTTCCTATGTATATCTCTTGGACCAGTTTAAACATTTTTAGTTTAAAGTCTCCACCAGGTTGCTCTATTTTCACTAGGTAGGTGTTTTAGAAGGCTTAATGGTTGCCCCCTAAAAAGGTATTCCCCATCCTCATCCCTGGAACCTGGGGATATTTTATTATATGTCAAAATAGAAAGTATCATCATGTATGGGAAAGGCATGATTAAGGTGAGACCTTGAGAAGAGAGGCTTGTTTTGAATAGTCCAAGTGGCTACTATATTCAGTCATATGTATCCTTATAAGAAAATGCAGAGGCAGTTCTGAAACACGTAGAGAAAGACGTGATGTAAAGACAAAGACAGAGATTAGAATGACATGAGCATAACCCAAGGAACGCCTGGAGCCACAGGAGCTGAAAGAGGTAAGGAATGAACTCTCCCATAGAGGTGTCACAGGCAGTGTGGTCCCACTGACACCTCAATATGCAACTTTTGCTTTAAGCCACCCAGGTCTGGTCATTTCTGTTTTCTGGGTACATCTTCAGTGAGAATTTTCTTTTTCAGAAATCTTGTCTATATCCTGGATGGATTTGTCTCAGGTAATAGATGACCATTTTCTCCTCCCAGAGAGCTTCAGTTTTGAATTCTTCCAGGTCTATTTTTATGTCGTATCAGCACAGAACCACAAATACAGAATAGTGTATATTTGGGCCTATACCCATGGATGGTGCAGTTTGGGGTTGCTGAGTTCTTGAGGGTGACTATATTTCTACCCGGTGGAGAATTCTTAGAATTTTATGTTGGCTTGGCATTCATTTTGAATACACATTTGAGCTTCTCAGGCAAGAAGCAGGACTGAGACATAATTTGCAGTTCACACTCAAGTAGCCCAGGCCAGCGAGCAGAGATGGGAACTCAGAGGCATCTTCCCAGCCCAGCACACTGGGCTTCCTGCTTTTCACCTCTTGCTTCAAATGGAGCACTCAGGCATATGTCTGTGAGTGTAAAGTGATCCACACCCTATTCCTTTATCTGTGCTGCTAGTTGCTCTATACACATACTCTCCCTTCCTGCCTGACTCTTCATTGCTGTTTTGTATGACCCAGGGCTGGAGGACGCCCTCTCAACTCATGGCATCTTCCTTGCCCAAGATCTGTGGGGAAAAATCTCTATAAACTTACAGCCTATTGTAGTGGTGTATTGAATTTGCACCTTCCATCTGCAGAACCAGGGCAGCCCCAGGCCAGGTTTCTCCCAGAACACTGGAGAGCACACAAAGTTGGGCTCCCAGCAACCTACATGATGGTCAGGCAGGCCTCACCTGATCACAGTTCAGACAAGAGCACAAATTTAAACAAGTTTTCAATGTGAAGGACCCTCTGGACTCAGGTTGGACAACTAGACATTAGGTAAAAGAAGTATCCTATGAAAGGCATGTTGTAAACACCCTTGTCCAGCTCCCCTTCACTTCCCATTGGGGGAGAGTTGTGAGCTATTCTGGAGCCTTGATGTACTGGAGCCTTGATGCAGCTGTGGGCTCTGGAAGCATATTCATAGCCCAGGGACAACATCCTACTTCTTACCTAAGTGCCTGGGCAGGTAAATGCAGGTTTTATAGTCCCTCCTCACTGATAGAGTACCTTGGCTTTCTGTAAGAATTCTAGTTCTCACACCTAATCTTTTAGCTATTATGACTTCAGCCTCAAAGCCATCTACTCTTAAAGATCCCTTTGGGTCACTAGTATTTACCTCCAATACTTTAATTTGGGTTTTAGTTTCATTGGTGCACTGAGATTTTTATTTTTAAAAAATTTTTGTTATATTTTAACAAACATACATATGCATTCAGAACAAGATGCAAGGCTTTGTATACCTGTTATGCCTTCCATCTCCGCCAGAAATCTCAAAGCTTCCTTCCCTAATTTGAAGTGAGGATTTTCTTCACTTAGTCTTATTTTTCTGGCAAGATGAATATTAGAATGGTTCTTCTTAGCTTTCACTGTGGATGAAAATACCTCAGGGGAACTTTGAAAGATACAGAAGGCAAAGCTTTACCCTAAAAGAATTAGTTTCTATTAGTCTGAGTTGGCCAAGATATAGGTATCTTTTACAATGTCTTTAGGTATTTCCAACTTGCAGCTAGGGTAGAGAAGTTATTGTTCTAGAGAATATTAAGGCTCAGCCCAAGAATTCCAGCCACCCAAACAGAAACACATTGAGCTGGACCTAAGATTTGATGCAGCAGCAAATGGGCCAAACAGATAAGGGCCTAGACCTGGGTTCAAGAATGTTGGATAGAGCACTAGATAGATTTGAAAAGCAGATCATCAGTATCCAAGAAATTGAGTAGTGAACTACATGTTCTCTTAGGAAATAAGATTCCTGTAAAACTCCATGGAAATGGGTTATGGCCCAGTGCTCTTGAGGCATTAAATCAGTCCTGATCACCCAAAAAGTTAGAACTCCAGATCTACATTATGCCAGAGAAATAGTTGATGATACTCCAAACATACATTCTAGTGAAGTTCATCCTGGGACAGCTTGCTATAAAATGCAAGGCTTGGGCCCAGCCTCTGGCCATGAAAACAGAGCAGGCAAGTATCCAGCCAGAGTTGAGGTTCTTCCCTATTACTATGAAATCTCAGCCTCTGATCACTGCAGAGCAGGGGCCAGTATTTTCTTAATCACACAAACATGAAAGGCCCACAGCCCCAAGGTCAGATTCCCTCTTCAGAAGTCTAAATTCAGCCCTACCAGATTTCTGGGTGAAATCCTAGGGATTCCTGGGCACCAGGAACACAACACTCCACCTACTAATCCTGCCCTGTTAGCTTTCCCCTTAATAATGCTACTCCATGGTCAGTCCCTTGGGTCTGTTGTATTTGCCCTTTCTTACATGATAATACTGTATTTTTTATTTATTTATTTTTACAGGCCATTTTCTACAAGTAGAATGTAAGCTTTCTACAGGCAGATACTTTGGTGTCTTTGGTTCACTGACTGGGATAGCTTCTGACAGATAGGTAGTGCTCAGGATTTCTGCATTAATGAATGGGGATGAAAGTTAAGGAGCTTGAGATGTGAGGCCAAGAGACTAGATAGGGAGTTATGATAGACTGATGCCTTTAATATGCTTAGAAACAGGGGGTGTAGCCTTAGGCAAGTCATTCTAACCCAAAAGCCTTATATTCCTCATTTATAAACTATATAGTGGAAACTTTTTTTTTCTAGATTCAAATGAGTTAATCCATGCTTTGAAACCATTAAACAAATTTTTAGTATAAATGACTTCAAATGCTCCCAGGTGTGAACAAAACCATTTTTGTTTTCCTGACTCAGTTTGGAGATCCCAGACAAGGCTCCAGAAGCAGCAAGTTCACCATGAGTGAAAATAGAAAAAGCCAAGTTTTTATTTTCAAGTGGACAGTTGGCTTCCCATTAAAAAAAAAAAAAGAAGAAGAATCTATTATCTTCAAAATTAAGAGATGAAGCATTCCTTGGAGAACACCACCCTTCACACTTTCTTCAAATGAGCCAATTGTGACCAAATATAAAGACATAAAAATAATTCCATGGCTTCTTTAAGATGATGGCTATTTTGTTCAGTTCCAATTGACCAGGGAACTCTTCTATATGGTGGACTTTCCAAAAGCATTTTGCAAAGTTATTTAATGCTTCCAGAAGGGTAGTAGAGGACGACCCAGGATGATCCTTACTAGGGGCCAGCCCTAGGAAGAGGACTTTTGGAACACTTTTCCTTTCTCCCTCCCCCCAGTCCCTTTGCATTTTGCAAAGCTTCCTTAGCAAAGACTTCCTGGTGCTGAACCAACATCTACCTCCTCAGAACGACTGCCGATGGGCTCAGATCTCCTGGAGTCTACAAAATAACTCTTATTCATTATTACTTGGCACCCCTTTATGACTCCCTTGTGCTCTTCTTCTCACATCCACCCCACTTCTGAAAACTCCAGAATGCTTGCCAAATACCCAGAAGAAAGGGCAATGAACCAAGCTCTGCCTGGTAACACCAGTGCCCAGTCCATCACGCCAGGGTTCTCTTTAGTGGCATCGGTTCATTTCCCCTCACCTGTACTCCAAGCTTCATCTTATTCTTGCCACAAGGGGAAACCAACTTTTTAAGGGATCAGAGAGAAAAGGGAGGTCCATCTCCTCCTGGAAAAACAATCTATCCTTGGTGTCAACACAATGAATGGAACTTCTCACAGCCCTTGTATTTCAGAACCAAAAATCTCCCCGTGAGTGCTGTGAAAAACAAGGAAAATGAGGAAGCCTGGTGTTTCGTGTGATAGTGAGCTTCACCATCCCCAAAGTGAGAGGGGAAAAAAAGGTGGAAGGTATTGCTTCTCTGCCTGCTCAGCCAGGGGGTATATGGGGGGTGTGTGTTAACCTAAAGATAGCCTTAATTTTATTTGTTTTTCCTAAGGAACATCTGCTTGCATAATGGTTAGGCATTGGCATTCATTAACACAGGAAGTAAAGTGTCTGAGGTTTGTGTCACTGGGAGTGTTCAAGAACAAAATAAGACAGACACTCGTGGGAGTGATTTGAAAGCATTTTTCACACTGTGCAAAGGTTCAACCTAGGAAAATGTGTAGCATTCAGAGGATGCAGCTGTTGAGAGTGCAGTTTTCTGTAGTAAGAGCAGGTCATTTTCCCTAGATCTGCAGGCATGGGATGGACGATGAAGGACACTGACCATGTGTATGCACCATGTGAATGAATGCCTAATGAGGGCCTGGCAGAAGCAGTGTCTCAAAAAATACTTTCTGAATAAATGAATAAATTTCTCAGGCACACAGTGAAAAGAATGCAGTACATTCTGTGCACCCTTTCTCCATTCCAGAGTACATTTCCATATATTATGGCAGTTTCCTTCCTAACCTTCCGGTGAGGACTAGAGCACAGGGCACCTCCCACCACTACGTTACAGATAAGGATCTGGTCATAATCCCCTAAGTTAAGTGATAGAGTTGGATCCAGCAAATAAGTCTCTTAATGTTTGATAGAATTCCAGAACATTCAAGCATCTGGCCAGTGACTTTAAGAAAAAGTCCAGAAATTCTTAGTTCTCAGTTACAATATCAGAATACAGAGTCAATGCATCCTGGACACACTGCCTCCTCACACTTGTGGTTAAAAAGAAAAGAGGGATGCCATCGCAAATCAGATTTTGAATATGTTAATTACGACAGGATGAGTGTGACAAACAGGAAAATAATAAAATTTAAAATTCAGTTATTGTATTTCCCAATCTACTCACTGAGGCTTCCAGCAACAGGCATTTGAGCAGATATTTTAGAAAATGTATAGTCCAGCAATCCATTGAATTTTGCTTGCTAATTAAAACAGAGACTTGAACACTCCCACAAAGAAATAATATGACATCGTCCCTTGTCAGTGGGGAAAAGATGGGGATGTCAGTGTCCAGGAAAGTTGGAGATTTGTAGCACACCTTAGGGATGTTCTAGCTCAACCCTATCAGGTTACACATAGGAAACTGAGGCACAGACGGGTCATGAAGAGTTATGTAACTGTTAGAAGCAGGGCCAGGTCTCACCCTCAGGCTATCTTAACTTCTAGAGCCCCTCCAGCTGTGGACCCCTGGATGCTTTACTGGCTCCCTGCAATGGAGGTAGCATTTTCGTGTGTGTGTGTGTGTGTGTGTGTGTGTGTTTTCACATGCATGCCCTATTTTCTCATCCACCCCCTCTCCCAGAAAACAGGGCTTAGCCCCTATAATCAAGCACTATAAAGGGGGTGCATTTACATTCTAAACAGCTACAAAATAAAGTATTTCTGCTAGCCTTCCTGGGTCTCAAGAATAAGAAGGAAAAAACAAGCTAGATTTCTCCCTAAATTTCCAGACTCCACTTAGGAGATCAGTCCCAAATAACAAGGCGGAGGATGAACAGGAATAAGAGCTGTCAACAGCTCCCGGTCTCTATCCCCGCGTGGGTCCCCACCCCCTTCTCAGCTTCAGACTGGGCTCTTGGAACGCGAACGCGTTGCCCCCTTGAGACAGAGTCCGCCCCCATCATCCTACCTACTGGCTCCGCATCCCTCTCACGTCTTTTTAAAGAGATATTTTGGGAAGCAGCACACGCACATGCAGACACCAATTACTCAATCTCCCAGCAAGTATGGAGATGATGGAAGGATGGCCTCCGGTCTCCTAGCAACAGCGTGGGGGAGGCGGCGGGCGAGCTGGTTGCCCAGCACCACCCTGCGTAGAAAGCATTTGCGCATTTCACTTTTGTTGCCTTTGACGGCCATTTCTAAAACGGGCTCTGTATTCTTGGGGGGATTATAGGCACTTGGGTTATTCTTTTAAAAGATCTCTGCTGACATCCACAGGTCCTATAATTAACATCTCCAGCCTTCACAGGCCGGAAGCGTTCCGTCACCCCTAAAAATACAGAGTCCCTCTTGGTCTTTCTCCTTCCTCCACACCGTCCTCTCTCGCCTTTACACATACTCACCCCAGAATTGGACGCTTGAGTACTCCTTTCTTTCCCTCCCTCCCTCCCTCCCTCCCTCCCTCCTTCTCTGCCTTCCTTCCTTCTTTTTTTCTTTCCTTTAGCTCTTTCTTTAACTCTGCCCTCTAGAAAAATAAAAAAATTACAGCTCATTTAGTCCTTTTTGCCTGAAACACTCCCCAGCTATAGCATAACTCCACACCTGTTGTCCTCCTGTCTCTGTAACCTCTAACTCTGCTTCCCCCTCCTGCCACGCAAATATGTCATTGACAAGTGGAAGGTTTGACAAACTGGGATAAGAACTGATTAAATGGGGGAGGGAGGTGAGCGCTAGTGTGAGAGCTGACCCCCCCTCACTGGTAATGCCCAGGATCCCAAGGGAGAAGGCTGGGGAGTGGAATGCAGTAGTTTCTGTAGTTTATGGCAGACTAGTATTGGGGGGAAGAGAAATAGAGGTAGGATCAGAGAAATGTGGAGTTTCCATAACCAATTAAAATAAAAAATCTGAAAAAGCGAGAGAATTGAGGATAGTTGTGGCTTCTCTAAATCCAGGACACACATCTGTTATTCCTGACCCCTCAACTTTGGGAATCTTTGAGAGGCTCAAGCCTTCTTGCTCAGGCTGGGGGCTGAGGGTGAGAAATGCCAAGGATTGAAATGCTTGGGGGCCGGGGGTGCCAAGGATCAGGAGGTGGGACTGAGTGCTTCCTTGCTGAAGCATTCATTGACTGAGAAAACAGGAGGGAGCAGTAAACCTGCTCTCCCTTTACAGCCACCTCTCAGATCTTGGGTATAAGAAGTGATTTCTGAGATGAGAAGATGTGGTTATGAGATAATCTTCCAAATTTTATGCAGCCGGGCAGGTGGCTATTTCTTCAATAAACAGGAAGCACTCTCCATGTTTTCTCTTCTGCCTGTCTGTGCCTTGGTTGGCTCTTCTTTTTGAAAGAGGAAGTTTGCAAGATGATGCCATTTCTGTCAGTCTCCCCTCTGGTACCCACAGCTCATCACACAGAGCCTTGTCAGGCTGTTCATCTCTAGTCCTTCTCAAGAGGGTCCTGAGAGGTGATCACCATCTTGTTTCTAGATGGAGTTTGAGCATGAACAATTTAGCTCATGGAGCCATAGGCAATGGCTAAGCCTCTACTGGAAGAGGAGAAGAAGGATTCTCATGCAGGCTCTGCATGGCAGGACGAGGTCTATGGTGGGGTCCATAGCCTACTCTTTCATTTCCCAGGCCTGACGGGGACTAAACTAGCCTGAGCCAAGGGAGTTCAAGAAGAAGGAAGGTGAGGGGGAGAGATGAAGAAGTCAGAGTAGGGTTTGGTCACTGCTTGTGCTGACTGGTTACACTCCAGAAGTGAGAAATTGGTTATTCCTAAGTTAGATCCAAAAGAAATTCTCACAGAAAAAGGAATTTGTTCGTACAGGCTTCCTTCTAATATTGCTAGTCTCTAGGAGCTTAGATGCCCACTTGCCAGGAATACTGGGATCTGCTAGTTCCACAAAGAAGGGTGCATTGCTAGTTCCACAGAGAAGGGTGCATTGATCAGAATCCCTCTGTATCTCCTCCTTGTCACTGACTTCAAGAGGAGTACAAGGCTTTAGCTCAAGGGCCCTCCTTGTTTGTAACAAGTTTATAAACTTAATTGTAGTTTGTCAGCAGTTACGGGCAGAGCCAGGGTAATGTCTCAGATCTATGGACTCAAGGTCAGTCATGAAAAGTCAGCCTGGTTTTCTGAAGAATGAAAACCAGCTTATGCTTTCTGCCTGAAATTGTGAGCTTGGCCTAAAGGTCAAACTGTAACAAGAGGCAGAACCACAGATGTTGATCAGGGGACATAAGAGACCGAGAAAATAGACTTTCTTCTACCACTTTGCTCAGGCCCAGTTCTATGTCCAGTAAATCTTAGGAACTGCCTACTAAGGCTTCCCAACTTAATGGAGAAATATGTCCAGAGTAAAGCATGAAATTGTTATTTCTGGGCCTGGTAAGTTTGATTCTTTATTTTGTCACTTATCTGAAGTTCTGCATGTTCAAGTTCTGCTCTGACACAGGCCTTTGTCAGGAGCCCAGTTACCATGGCAGTGCCTCCAAAATAGAACAAGTCCAACACACATCAATAGACAGTACAATAAATAGAATAAGTACTACTTACAATGCATTATTCGGATTCTACTGGGTAGTAAATTTGTGCAGAGTTGAAAATAACTACACCTCCCCCTTTCATTTAATTAAAGGAAAACAATTCCACAAATTGTAAATGTGCAGTGTTTATATCAGAGTGGAACTTGAGTTGCTGCGCGATCAAGAGGCCAGGACCAAGTGAATTTGCTAGGGAAAAGTTAATGCACTAAAGCTGAAGCCTTTCAGAGATTCACTCTGAAGCTCTGTCTCTTGCAACCCTCCTTATACTAAGATTTGGTTTGCAAATGAATGAAGTATGAACAAAGAATAGCACCTAAGAAATATAACATTTTTCTCCCAATAGTGTGTGAGCATCCTCCCTGTTTGTCCATGGCCATGCTGAGTACCTCTATCGTTCCATGACATGCTGTAGTGCAATGGTTCTCAACCTTCCTAATGCCTCCTAATGCCATGACCCTTTAATACAGTTCCTCATGTTGTGGTGACCCCAACCATAAAATTATTTTTGTTGCTATTCATAACCATGATTTTGCTACTGTTATGAATTGTAATGTAAATATCTGATATGCAGGATGTATTTTTGTTGTTACAAAGGGGTCGTGACCCACAGGTTGAGAACCGCTGCTCTAGTGTCATGATTTTGGATCGAACATTACTCTAATTATAGGTAACCACAAGGTTTAGGGGGCTGGTGGCAACCCCACCAAAAACAATTCTAAAACTCACTCTGAAAAAGAAGATACCTGTGTTTGTGGTAGATAGTTCAACAAGTATTGCATCTCTTAGTCTTTGTCTAGGTAAATGCGCATTTCAGGATCTCCCATGTTCTCCCTGGATGATACTCCATCTTTGACCAAGTAAGCAGCTTGACCCAGAGGAGAAAGCACTGCCCTTGGAATCAGACAGACCTGGGTTTCAGAAACAGCTTTGCTTCTTAACCCTGTGAAAGTTCATCAGTCTTGGTCTTATATATGACATAAAAGTGAATATAACACTGTCTAATTGTCTTGCTATGAAAACTTAATGATGTTATGTAGGTACAAGCACCTAAGACAATGTCTGCTCTATAGTAGGGACTGATTATTACTGTCTGGCTTTTTTTTTTTTTTTTTTTGCTACAACAGCTATAGCTGACATGCTAAACAGCGCATGGCCTTTGGAATCCGTCAGTCCTATAAGTGATAGAACCCTGAACGAGCCAATTAACCTCTGAGATGCCTCACTCCAAATCTTAAAAATAGACATCACACAAAGCATCTCACCAGGTGAGGAGTAATAGAAATGACAACTGTAAGTAAGAGAGAGATGTAACATAGATCCTGGCACTTAGTAGCCACTGGTCATAGATGGGGCTCCCTGAGAGGCAGACACTGGGATGGAGAACAGGTGCAGGATGTTTATTTAGGAATGCCATTGGTATCAGTGCTTGTGGAAGGGCAGAAAAGGAAGCAGAATTGGGCACAGGAAGAAATTTAACTGCAATATAGGCTTAATAGCAGTCTCAATCTACCCCCAAGGAAAATCATGGTACTACAATAGCCTTTCTGAGTTCTCCCAGTTTGGCCAAGATACCCAGGCCTTTGGGATCCCACATGGATTAGTCATTAAACATGTCCTGCCTCAGGAAGCGGTATGAACTTGTGCAAAATGATTTTCTGCAGCTGAAGCAGTCTGGGAAGGCTCTAACAGCTGTGGTCTGTCTGCTATGCTTCCAGGAGCCAAAGGGCACGAGGGCACACCTCTGTATCCACCACATTCCACCCCCTCACCTCTTGTAGCTACTGGTTCATATGTATTCAGAAAACAGCTTTCCAGGATTCTAGTGGGCCTCTTACCCTAAGAAAATCCCAGAAGGGAAAGGTTCATGAATCAAGTCACATTCCCTACCATGATCATTGACCTTGGTGACACAAAGACACTATCTTTTCCTTCTCTGTTATGTTTTCTAGGCTCTGTTTACCCCCCATCACCACTCTGCTGAGTAGTTTACCTGGTGCAGTGACCTAGGTGTGCATCCCTGAGCTCCTGGTCACCATGCCCTTTTTAGGATCCACTTGGTCATTGAAATCAAAATTGGGCAAGAAAGTATCAACACCCAATAGATCAACCACCTAGGTGCTCAACAAATTCCTCTGCCCCATTATGTGGGAGCAACGTGCCTCCTTCTAGTGATCATGGTGCTAATTCCCCTCAAAGGAGATTATTCTCTAGCTTTAAGGCCTAACGTTCCTTTTCCTGTTGAGTGTTGGACCCACTCAGGGTCTGTTCTTGTCTATTTCCCGCAGTTGGGAATGGAAATGCTTATCCTATCTATGCCTGTCTCATCATTGTATTTTGGAAGTAGATAACTTGTTAAACTTCACAGGCTCACAGCTGGGGGTGGAGGGCACAGGGAATTTGCCTCAGAAGGAATTATGCCCTGAGCCTCACCCACATCTGTTTATTACAAATGACCCAGGCTTGATATTCTGTTATAGCAGCATAAAACAAGCTAAGACAGTATAGTGCCTCTTCAGAGGCTGATGCTCTCAGAAGACATTAAAATGTACTAGTTGTTGAGTTGTTGCCTTTCAGCTTCAAACCTATTTCTAAGCAAACTTTTATTTTCAATAATTTTTAAAGTTACATAAAAATTGTGAAAGTAGTACAATTTTAGTGTACCCTTCAGCCAGTTTCCCGTTATTAACATCTTACATCAGTATAGTACATTTGTCACAATCAATGAGCCAATATTGATACATTATTTTTAATCAAAGTCCAGACTTCATTCAAACTTCCTTAGTTTTCCTCTAATGTGCTTTTCTGTTGTAGAATCCCACCCAGAATACGGCACCGCATTTAGTAGCTACTGTGTTTCCCCAAAAATAAGACCTACCCAAAAAATAAGCCCTAGCAGGATTTCTATGTATTTGTTAAATATAAGCTCTACCCCAATAATAAGACCTACTGATGGGCGTGGCTATGCAGCGTACCTGCATAGCCACGCCATGCATTTTGGCGCGGAGAGCATCCCCTGAAAATAAGCCCTAGTGTGTCTTCATGAGAAAAAATAAATATAAGACAGTGTCTTATTTTCGGGTAAACACGGTATTTCTCCTTCAACTCTGCCAGTTGTGATGGTTACTCAGGCATTCCTGGTTTTTGCTGACATGGGCAGTTAGGAGGAGTACTTACATGAGTTACTGTGTAAAATATTTCTCAACTGGAATTTGTCTAAAGTTTTTAACTTGATTAAATTAGAAAAATATCTTTGGAAAGGAAGACTATAGAGGTAAAAGGCCATTCTCATATTTTTTTTTTTTTTGAGACCGAGTCTTACTTGTCACCCTGGGTAGAGTGCCCTGGCATCATAGCTCAGCAACTGTAAACTCTTGGGCTTACGCGATCCTCTTGCCTCAGCCTCCCAAGTAGCTGGGACTATAGGCACCTGCCACAATGCCTGGCTAGTTTTCTGTTTTTTTCTTTTGCTCAGATGGTCTTACTCTTGCTCAGGTGGGTCTCTGAATGTCTAAGCTCAAGACAATCCACCCCTTTGGGTCCCAGAGTGAGGACCCAAGTCATGAGCCGCTGCTCCTGGCCTCATCAGATTCTTTAAAGGATACATCCCATCAACATGAACTTAACACTGTTGACATTAGCTTTGATCACCCGGAGTGAGGTAGTATTTATCAGGTTTCTTCAATGTAAAGTTACCCATTTTTTTCCTTCTCTTTTCATGATCTACCTCCTTGAGGGTGCAATACCTACATAAATTATTCATAATTCTTCCACCTGGAGGATTTGACTTTTCTCCCCTATTTATTAACTCACTCAGTCATTTGTTTATATTAATATGAATGCATGTATACTTATTTTACACTTTGGGCAATAATTCAATGGCATTTTACTTATTTTGTTGCTCGTATTATTCTAGCTCTGGTCATTTGCAGCTCTTTCACTTGACATCTGAATCCTTTTGATATACCACCATCATTGTTGGATTTTTTTCTTTATTTGAGCACTTTTAGGTACTACGCACTCTCTGCATCATTTTGTGTATTTCTTGTCCTCGTCCTAAAATCAGTCATCTTATCATGGAACATGCTTCCTTTCATTTTTATTTTTATTTACTTTGGGGACCATTTCTGGGCTTCCTTTCATTAGAGAATGGTATTATAAACCAAAGTCTGAGTGCTAAGTGTACTTTTAGCAATCGAGGTGTCATTGTTCCTAGGTCCTCTTAGCTAATCAAGCAAGCAGATCTATGCATGCGTGCTAACTTGTATATACACATAGCTATAAATATGTCCCTAGATAGACATCTGTTTCCATGTTAAGCCAAGTATGAGTTCATACTGTTGCCTCCAACTCTAATATGTTACCTCAAGGAATATTCTAGATGTCTCCCTTGCTTATCTGTGACCTTTAACTACAAGAGTGAGAATCTGACTCCCACCACTCAATTACATAATTATTCAACTCCAGCATACATATATAATGGTTTAAGAATTATTAACTCTTTTAAAACAATAACTGAGAAAATGACATGAAGGCTGTGTTGACCAGTTTGATGGAAGTATTTCAGATTGCATGTGAAAACCTCACACTGTACCCCAGAAGTGCATTAATGTACATAGTTACCATTCAATAAAAAAAAAGAATTATTAACTCATACCCTCATAATAAGCTTTATCAATTAGAAATCAGTTCTTATGGGTAGTTCTTTCTGCCTTCAGTCTCACAAGTTACATTCATTTCCGAAAAAACTTAGGTCAACATTTTATTACTCCAAATACATTCTCCATTATCCTGTTTGCAAACGGAGCTGGACCTATAAACATTTTCTCTTTGCCAGTTGACACCATATTAAGCTCTGTCAGTAGAAGGTCATAGAGGGGCACTAAAGGGACGCTGAAAGAGAAAGAGGCTTCTCTCCTTGCTTCTGATGTAATCTCCTCTGCTTGCTGCTATGCTAGCATGGCAGCCAGCAGCGTGCCTGTGAGGCTTACCTTCCCAGCAAGTTCTGCCAATAGGACAGTCTGGTGCAGGTGCCCAGGATCCCACTCTCAGAAGGGACCCCAGGCTTGGATTAATATTATTTTATGAAACTCCTAATAATTTTGTAATTTCATACTTATGTCTTGTCTGGAACAGTAGAGCATGCATTGAGTAAAGGTGATAATCAGATGATAGTACACACATGGGCTCGGGTCTTCAGGCACAGGAGAGAGTGGATAGCATGAGTGCAAAGCAGTTGGCCTGGCCACTGGGTACACAGGCATGCATGGGGAAGTCTGGCACTCTGAAGATCCTCAGAAGATGACTTTTGCTGGGACAATAGGAGCTACAGCACAAGCAGCAGTGGTGGCAGCAACAGCACTGGAAAAAAGAGGAGACTCCTCACAGATACAATGCTGGGGCCTATAGTGAGAGGCTAGCCAGCTTGTCCACATCCTCAGAGCCAGGGCCTGTGCCTGTGGTTTCACCACAAGTCTTAACTCTCCAGCCAAAACACCAGAATAGGAATTTCCTGTGCTCAGCCAGTAAATTTTTCTGTGTATTATTATTATTATTTTTGTTAAAGGGGAAAGGGGAGAGGGAGGGGAAAGGAGGCGGGTGTATAGGTGGAGGGAGAGTGAGTGGTGGGACCACACCTACAGTGCATCTTACAAGGGTACATGTGAAATTTACTAAGTGTAGAATATAAATGTCTTAACATGATAACTAAGAAAATGCTGTGAAGGCTATGTTAACCAGTTTGATGAAAACATTTCAGATTGTATATAAAACCAGCACATTGTACTCCATGATTGCATTAATGTACCCAGCTATGATTTAATAAAAAAAAAAAAAGCATTCACATTGACATTGCAATAAAGCATATTGGGTAGTTATTAGAAATATTTAAAGAGTTTGGAATCTCTGCTTTTGAAAACTACTGCAAGACTTGAAAGCAAATATCTATAGGCTTAAAAATAGAAATTAAATTTAAAGATTAGCGCATTCAATGGCAAAAAACCCACTGCTTTCAAATGAACTTTCCAATGAGCTAATTATTGATAAGAAACATAATTTTTTAATTAATCTCTTTTTGTCAATGAAGATAGAGCAACGCAATATCTAATAAGCATTTTTAATTATATACAAATCATTAAGTCATTTTTGATGCCTTGTGCAAATCCACAAATTATAGGAAATGTCAGAGAAAACATTTAAATGCCATTGTAGGCCAGGCACGGTGGCTTATGTGTGTAATTCTACTGCTCTAGGAGGCTAAAGTGGGAGGATTGCTCGAGCTCTGGAGTTTGAGACCTGCCTGTACAAGAGTGACACCCTATCTCCATTAAAAATAGAAAAATTAGCCAGGCATTGTGGCAGGCGCCTGTAGTCCCAGCTACTCAGGAGGCTGATGTAGGAGGATCACTTCAACCCAGGAGTTTGAGGTTGCTGTGAGCTAGGCTGAAGCCATGGCACTCTAGCCCGGGACAACAGAGTGAGATTCTGTCTCAAAAATAAAAAATACCATTGTATAAATTTACATTTAATATTAAATTAACATAAACAAAATGGTTTATACAAAGAGTTAAATCTTTTGGGGAAAAGATTTAGAATTATGCTCGAGATGCACTTAAATTTATATTTCAAAATAATTTGTCAGAAACTTATTCTAATGTTGTTGCAACCCATAAAACACCCTTAATAGTTCCATTAACAGTTGCATTGACAGAAATATTTTTCTCAAAATTAAAAAGTATTTATCATTAAGAATAATTGGCATTGCATTCTATTATAACACTAAAAATAAAGTGGCTAAGTTTTTATAGGCCTGCAGAAAAGAGAGTCAGAAAAATCTCAAGAGCCATCAAAACATCACCTTACTGGGTGGTGCCTGTGGCTCAAAGGAGAAGGGTGCCAACCCCATATGCCAGAGGTGACAGGTTCAAACCCAGCCCTGGCCAAAAACTGCAAAAAAAAAAAAAAAAAAAACCACCTGTTTGAATCTAAATCATGATGCAAAACACAAGTCAGACAATGTATTCAGAAAGTTATAGAAAGTTAGTGTAGAACATCTGTGCTACCCACATCAGCCGGTTCCTCCCCCAGAGTAGAGGCCACACATGTGCAGTCCTGG